>NC_058084.1:75082289-75421218 GCF_014858855.1 Bufo gargarizans
GGACAGAGAAAAGCAGAGACAGGCAATGGGCGGCGTGCGGCGACAGGAGCGTACAGCAGTCGAGAAGAGTCAACAAACTAGCAAAGGTCACAACAAGAGGTCACGTCAAACTACGAGGGAGATGCAAAGACAATACCAAAGCCGGAGGTCAAACCTGGAGGTCACGTCAGAGTACAAGGGAGAAGCAGGAGTGTGGTCAAATAACTAGCCGTCGGTCAAATTCAAGAGCAATGGAGCAGAGTAACAAGAGCCTATATAAACAATATCACAAGCAAACTGTGGCCAGCACGTTGCCTGCTTATATACTGAAGGGCTAAGGTCATGTGACATGGCCAGCGCCACATGACCTGTCCCAGGACTGATAGCTGAGTGCCGAGTGTCCAGCTTGGCGCTCAGCCCACACAGGTATCATGGCAGCAGAGACGCCGAGCGGCTCCCTGCCCTGCGCGGAGGGCGTCTCTTGCAGCTGCCGGAGAGGAACTTGATGCTGGAGGCGCAAGGGGAAGGACGCGCGTCGCCGGCGTCCTGTGACAGGCATGTGGGAGACTCCCAAAATGTATAGAGGGAGGTGCTCTGGTCTGAAGAGACTAAAATTGAACTTTTCAGCCATCAAAGAAAACACTATGTCTGGGGCAAACCCAACACATCACATAAAGAACACCATCCCCACAGTGAAAAAGGGTGGTGGCAGCATCATGCTGTGGGGATGTTTTTCAGCAGCCGGGACTGGGAAACTGGTCAGAGTTGAGGGAAAGATGGATGGTGCTAAATACAGGGTTATACTAGAGCAAAACCTGTACCACTCTGTGTGTGATTTGAAGCTACGATGGAGGTTCACCTTCCATTAGGACAATGACCCCAAACACACTGCTAAAGTAACACTTGAGTGGTTTAAGTGGAAACATGTAATTGTGTTGGAATGGCCTAGTCAAAGCCCAGATCTCAATCCAATAGAAAATCTTTAGTCAGACTTAAAGATTGCTGGTCACAAGCACAAACCATCCAACTTGAAGGAGCTGGAGCAGTTTTGCAAGGAGGAATGGGCAAAAATCCCAGTGGTAAGATGTGGCAAGCTCATAGAGACTTATCCAAAGCGACTTGAAGCTGTGATTGCCTCAGAAGGTGGCTCTACAAAGTATTGACTTTAGGGGGATGAATAGTTATGCACATTGACTTTTTCAGTTATTTTGTCATATTTGTTGTTTGCTTTACAATAAATAACAAAAAAAAATATTTAAAGTTGTGGGCATGTTCTGTAAATTAAAAGATGCAAATCCTCAAACAATCCATGTTAATTCCAGGTTGTGAGGCACCAAAAAATGAAAAAAGTCAAGGGGGGGGGGGGGGGGGGAATAATTTTGAAAGGCACTGTATATATTTTTTTGGCCACTAATACACACCAAAAAAGGCTTTAGAACATATAATTGCACCGCTGAACGGCAAATACACCCTTACTTTTTTCCACTTATACACGCCACAAAATGGCACCGCTGAATGGCAAATAATAAATATTTTTTCGCCACTAATACATGCCAAAAAGGGCTTTAGAACATATAACTGCACAGCTGAACGACAAATTATATATATTTTTGTGCCACTAATACACGCCAAAAAGGGCTGTAATTTTCTTACTTCACCACACAAAGGCTATTTTTCCCCCCACTAATACAAGCCATAAAATGCTTTATAACATATAACTGCACCACACAAAGGCAAATAAAACGTAGAAATATTTCCTTGTAATCAACCCTGTTACTGGCTGTATTAAACAGCACTTGCACCCCAATAACAAGAACGGTTTGCTGGGATTATAGAGCTGTATAATGGCAATTTGGATCCGCAGTCAGTGCAGCAAGGTGTAATAGGATTGTTCCTATTACCCAGGCTGTAACCTCCCCTACTGAACCCTTTTATTCTTCAATACTGTGGAATGATTCCTCCCTATCCTTTCCCTGAACTTCTATACAGCAAAATAAAAGTTTTAAAGTCTTTCCTAGCACTGTCCCTAGCGCCTGCTGACGTCTCTCCCTGCACTAAGTACACTGGAAAATGTCTGAATCCAAGATGGTTGATGCTATTTATAGAGCTGTGACATCACAGGGCTGGCTGGCTGCTGATTGGCTGCATGGCATTGTGGGTGATCCCTTGTTCCCAGACTTCCTTGCTCCATGTTCTAACACGTGCAGCAGCCATTTTAGGAAAAAATTTGATTTTGTTACCACGAAGCGTTAGGAAATTCGTATTCGATGTCAACTTCGATTTACTCATCTCTAATCACAAGACAAATTTTATTGCAAGTGGTGTTTCTGTGCAACCCTCTCCACTCTCTGGAAAGGGGCGAGGTGAGGGCAGGGAGGGGGCTAGGCCAGTGGGTCTGCCACAATTATCTTCATTTGCTCCGTAGATTCCATTCTGGCACATGGAAAGCTGGAGTATGCTCCTTATTTATGTCAAGGATTAAAAAGGCAGTCTTTGATAAATCTCCCCCAAGGTGCTTTTGGTTTGAATGGCTGGTTCTCTTCTTCTGGGGCCATTCCTCTTGTAAGCCACTGCTTAGTTATGTTATGTTTTGTCACTTACATTCTCACTAAAGGGTTTGACCGGTTTCCTACTGTACATTGACGACCTATCCTCAGGATAGGTCATCAATAGGGATGAGCGAATCGACTTCGGATGAAACATCCCAAGTCGATTCGTATAATACTTCATTTGAATACTGTACTGAGCGAGCGCTCCGTACAGTATTATAATGTATTGGCTCCTATGAGCCAAAGTTATTACTTTGCGAAGTCTCGCATAATAACTTCATAAATCAATTTCAAAACATTCCCCAAACTTGGGTTCGGTTCGAAGTCGGTTCGCTCATCCCTAGTCGTCAATATCAGATCAGTGAGGGTCCGACTCCCGGCACCCCCAACAATCAGCTGTTTGAACAGAATGCAGCGCTGCGTTCTCTTTGCTGTTTATGTGCTGGCTGCCGGCATCCTAGTGGCGAACAGTTGTAATTACAGCTTCTGTTCCATTCCAGTGAATAGGATGGAGGAGCTGTAATTACGCCTGTTCACCACGGCAATGTCGGCAGCGAGCAGGTAAACGGTGAGGAGAACGTGTCATTCATATGAGTGCTGCATTCTCTTCATACAGCTGATCTGCGGGGGTGCTGGGAGTCAGATTCCCACCAATCTGATATTGATGACCTATACGGTCGATAAGTCATCAATATAGGAAATCGGACAACCTTTTTAATTGGATTACCGCCGATCTGATATTGATGACCTATCCTGTCGATAAGTCATCAATATAGGAAATCGGACAACCTTTTGAATCATTATCTAGATATATTAAATTAAAAATGATATAAAAATAGAAAGTTGGGGCGTTACAATACAAATGGTATCAAATCAATCATATTATACTCTACCTGGAAATTAGGGAAGAGAAGGAATCCAGTTTTTTACATACCATATAATAAAACTATTCTGGCTAAATGAAATGTACAGCTCTGAGCTTTTGTTTTTGGGGCTACTCTGATCTTGTACAGACAATATATATCAAACTAGTAAGGAGTTGGAAAATCCAAATCCACCGCAAAATCAGGCTGGCTTTAACAAATCCAAGTTCAACGGACCCTGGATTTGTCCATCACTAGTTTGGAAAATGAATATGGTCAGAATCACAATGATACATCCGCGCTGCTTTATTTAGTAAGCTCATTTAGTAAGTGTTCTTATCCTTACTGTCTTCAGACCAAATCCTCCAAATATAAATAATCCCTGTCACTGTTGCTTTAGTTTTGTTGGTGATGAATATGCTGTTCCTCTCAATAGATTGTCCCATTCTGACAATGCTGTTGTAAAGCTTGGGAGCTGAACAATAAAGCAATGACGTGGCACCATTACTCATCAGTTCTGAATTAATTTGTCACATTCTTTGGTTCTATATTTAAGCTCTTTGGAAACGATGATAACACCAGAAGTATCACTAATCAGTCTGTTGGGGGCTAGGTTACAATCTATTTTGATATGTGATGCATAATTGACATAACCTGCTATTTGTGATTCGACTGTAAAAAGAGAATATGAGGTAATAAGACCAGAGAAAACATTAATGAAAAGCTTGAGTTATCATTCCATACATTACTAGAATCATGGTGCTGGTAATATGTGGCACATCTCTAATGGAGAACAGGGGAGCTGGATGGAGCTCTTACAACCATTTAACCACCTCAGCCCCCCTAGCTTAAACACCCTTAATGACCAGACCACTTTTTACAATTCTGCACTACACTACTTTCACAGTTTATTGCTCGGTCATGCAACTTACCACCCAAATTAATTTTACCTCCTTTTCTTCTCACTAATAGAGCTTTCATTTGGTGGTATTTCATTGCTGCTGACATTTTTACTTTTTTTGTTATTAATCGAAATTTAACATTTTCAGTTGTAAAATTTTTCCAAAAAAACGACATCTATATATAAATTTTTCTCTAAATTTATTGTTCTACATGTCTTTGATAAAAAAAAAAAAATGTTTGGGTAAAAAAAAAATGGTTTGGGTAAAAGTTATAGCGTTTACAAACTATGGTACAAAAATGTGAATTTCCGCTTTTTGAAGCAGCTCTAACTTTCTGAGCACCTGTCATGTTTCCTGAGGTTCTACAATGCCCAGACAGTAGAAAAACCCTACAAATAACCCCATTTCGGAAAGTAGACACCCTAAGGTATTTGCTGATGGGCATAGTAAGTTCATAGAATTTTTTATTTTTTGTCACAAGTTAGCGGAAAATGATGATTTTTTTTTTCTTACAAAGTCTCATATTCCACTAACTTGTGACAAAAAATAAAAACTTCCATGAACTCACTATGCCCATCATGAAATACCTTGGGGTGTCTTCTTTCTAAAATGGGGTCACTTGTGGGGTAGTGATACTGCCCTAGCATTTTAGGGGCCCAAATGCGTGCGAAGTAGTTTGAAATCAAAATGTGTAAAAAATGGCCTGTGAAATCCTAAAGGTGCTCTTTGGAAAGTGGGCCCCTTTGCCCACCTAGGCTGCAAAAAAGTGTCACACATGTGGTATCGCCGTACTCAGGAGAAGTTGGGGAATGTGTTTTATACCACATGTGTGACACTTTTTTGCAGCCTAGGTGGGCAAAGGGGCCCACATTCCAAAGAGCACCTTTCGGATTTCACAGGCCATCTTTTGCAGATTTTGATTTCAAACTACTTCGCACGCATTTGGGCCCCTAAAATGCCAGGGCAGTATAACTACCCCACAAGTGACCCCATTTTGGAAAGAAGACACCCCAAGGTATTTCGTGATGGGCATAGTAAATTCATGGAAGTTTTTATTTTTTGTCACAAGTTAGTGGAATATGAGACTTTGTAGGAAAAAAGAATATTTCCGCTAACTTGTGACAAAAAATAAAAAATTCTAGGAACTCGCCATGCCCCTCACGGAATACCTTGGGGTGTCTTCTTTGGTTTGAAATCAAAATCTGTAAAAAATGGCCTGTGAAATCCGAAAGGTGCTCTTTGGAATGTGGGGCCCATTTGCCCACCTAGGCTGCAAAAAAGTGTCACACATCTGGTATCGCCATACTCAGAAGAAGTAGGGCAATGTGTTTTAGGGTGTCTTTTTACATATACCCATGCTGGGTGAGAGAAATATCTTGGCAAAAGACAACTTTTCTCATTTTTTTATACAAAGTTGGCATTTGACCAAGATATTTATCTCACCTAGCATGGGTATATGTAAAATGACACCCCAAAACACATTGCCCAACTTCTCCTGAGTACGGCGATACCACATGTGTGACACTTTTTTGCAGCCTAGATGCGCAAAGGGGCCCAAATTCCTTTTAGGAGTGCATTTTTAGACATTTGGATCCCAGACTTCTTCTCACGCTTTAGGGCCCCTAAAATGCCAGGCCAGTATAAATACCCCACATGTGACCCCATTTTGGAAAGAAGACACCCCAAGGTATTCAATGAGGGGCATGGCGAGTTCATAGAATTTTTTTGTTTGGCACAACTTAGCGGAAATAGTTTTTTTTTTTTCTCACAAAGTCTCCCTTTCCGCTAACTTGGGACAAAAATTTCAATCTTTCATGGACTCAATATGCCCCTCACGGAATACCTTGGGGTGTCTTCTTTCCGAAATGGGGTCACATGTGGGGTATTTATACTGCCCTGGCATTTTAGGGGCCCTAAAGCGTGAGAAGAAGTCTGGGATCCAAATGTCTAAAAAATGTTACGCATTTGGATTCCGTGAGGGGTATGGTGAGTTCATGTGAGATTTTATTTTTTGACAGAAGTTAGTGGAATATGAGACTTTGTAAGAAAAAAATAAAAATAAAATAAAAATCAATTTACGCTAACTTGTGCCAAAAAAATGTCTGAATGGAGCCTTACAGGGGGGTGATCAATGACAGGGGGGTGATCATGGAGTCTATATGGGGTGATCACCACCCTGTCATTGATCACCACCCTGTCATTGATCACCCCCCTGTAAGGCTCCATTCAGACGTCCGTATGTGTTTTGCGGATCAGCTGTGTCCGTGAATGGTTTGCAGACTGATCAATGACAGGGGGTGATCAGGGAGTGTATATGGGGTGATCACCCCCCTGTCATTGATCACCCCCCTGTAAGGCTCCATTCAGACGTCCGTATGTGTTTTGCGGATCCGATCCATGGATCCGTGGATCCGTAAAACACATACGGACGTCTGAATGGAGCCTTACAGGGGGGTGATCAATGACAGGGGGGTGATCAGGGAGTTTATATGGGGTGATCAGGGGTTAATAAGGGGTTAATAAGTGACCGGGGGGGGGGGTGTAGTGTAGTGTGGTGCTTGGTGCTACTTATTACAGAGCTGCCTGTGTCCTCTGGTGGTCGATCCAAGCAAAAGGGACCACCAGAGGACCAGGTAGCAGGTATATTAGACGCTGTTATCAAAACAGCGTCTAATATACCTGTTAGGGGTTAAAAAAATTGCATCTACAGCCTGCCAGCGGACGATCGCCGCTGGCAGGCTGTAGAGTCACTCGTTTACCGGCCGATCCTTTGAACGTGCGCGCCTGTGTGCGCACGTTCACAGAAAATCTCGCGTCTCGCGAGATGACGCATAGATGCGTCAAGGAGGAATGAATCGACCGCCTCCGGAACGCATCCCTGTGTGAGGTGGTCCGGAGGCGGTTAAATATAATTATTCACCTACCATGTTTATTTTATAAAAATTGTTTTTTATAAAATAAAAAAAGTTTTTCCTCTATTGATTTCAGTTTCAGTGCATGTGCACTGAATCTGCCAGAGAACCCTTATCTCTCAACTCCTGACAGCTCAAAAACACTCATTTAAAGTGTAACTGCCATTCTATCTTTATTTGTGTAATGTATAGGGGCAGTGATGCTGGCCATTTTTGTAATATACTTTAATTACTTAAATCATACATTTCTATTAGAAAAATAATTCTAAAGTGGCCAATTTAGATTCTTAGCAACTTTCCTCCCCTTCTGCCCAGGGATAATAGTAAGTGCAGTGAGATCCCTGGGCGCCGCTGTATACAGGTCCTTCTAAAAAAATTAGCATATTGTGATAAAGTTCATTATTTTCTGTAATGTACTGATAAACATTAGACTTTCATATATTTTAGATTCATTACACACCAACTGAAGTAGTTCAAGCCTTTTATTGTTTTAATATTGATGATTTTGGCATACAGCTCATGAAAACCCAAATTTCATATCTAAAAAAATTAGCATATTTCATCCGACCAATAAAAGAAAAGTGTTTTTAATACAAAAAAAGTCAACCTTCAAATAATTATGTTCAGTTATGCACTCAATACTTGGTCGGGAATCCTTTTGCAGAAATGAGTGCTTCAATGCGGCGTGGCATGGAGGCAATCAGCCTGTGGCACTGCTGAGGTGTTATGGAGGCCCAGGATGCTTTGATAGCGGCCTTAAGCTCATCCAGAGTGTTGGGTCTTGCGTCTCTGAAAAAAGTACTTTGGACCACTGAGCAACAGTCCAGTGCTGCTTCTCTGTAGCCCAGGTCAGGCGCTTCTGCCGCTGTTTCTGGTTCAAAAGTGGCTTGACCTGGGGAATGCGGCACCTGTAGCCCATTTCCTGCACACGCCTGTACACGGTGGCTCTGGATGTTTCTACTCCAGACTCAGTCCACTGCTTCCGCAGGTCCCCCAAGGTCTGGAATCGGTCCTTCTCCACAATCTTCCTCAGGTCCGGTCACCTCTTCTAAAGTCTAATGTTTATCAGTACACTACAGAAAATAATGAACTTTATCACAATATGCTAATTTTTTTAGAAGGACCTGTACTGTCGTGTGAATGTAGCCATGGACAGAGGTGGTGCTGTTTTTGGAAGAAAGCAGCCATGTTTTTCTAATCCCAGACAACCCCTTTAACAAGTATTCAAAGATATTAAGGTACATCTGCCTTTCAACAGTTGAATATTTTTAAAAAGGGCAAAATGAAAAAAACTATTTTTAGTCCAAAATGAGTAGAATGCTTGGGCCCAATAGTCTTTAAAGAGACATGCCGTAATAATGACCAAACATCTATCACATAACTGCAGTTAGTTTATAAAGTTGTATGTTTCCTGCCTTTACTGTTAGGGCACATTCACATGTTGAGGATTTGATTCCAATTTCAGTGTGGGTTGTCCGCCGATATCCTCATCTGCTAACAGTCCACATCAAATGCAAATGAACAGGAAATGTTATACCCTATTGACATGCAGCAGCACGCTCTATAATCTGCATGGAAGAGCTGTGGGTTAATCCATTGAATGACAATGAGGCAGATCTGCTGACACCACGGCAGCGGAGATCCGAGGGTCAGCCATGGACTCTGTGTAAATTACACAACAAATCCTGATCTTTAAAACGTATCGACAACTAAAAAGAAGTTCTGAAACACACTGCAAATGTAAGGAGAACTTTCTCCTAAATTCAATACAGCTTCAGTGCTGGCAATGGCAAATGCCTGCCTTTGGAGTCCACAATCCGCCAGCATGAAGGAAAACAGCAGCTTGCTAACCTATATCTTACAACACAAAGTGGAACTTTATTCACCATACATGTGGCGTGGTCCTTCTCAAGCAAGTGTACATAGCAGATAGCATGGTTTAGGTGCATGTAGAATGTGATATCATTAATCCAGTATGCAAAGGATCTAAAACCACATATTCAACAGTGCAATATCATAACCCACTCATTTCTATTGAGTAGAAGTGCAGATAAATAGGCGCTCCACAGTTCATTGAGAACTTCATGAAAGCATGTCAATTTGAGACCAGGACCGATTCTAGCTCTTCTGCTGCCCCCTCCCATAAAAAAATGGTATGAAAGCCAAGTAGCCATCGAACTCCGAGACTGTCCTGCCAGATCTGGGCCGGTACAAGAATAAATAATGCTATTGATATGTGCCCCTTTTGTAGTAGGATTGATGCCCTCTGTGCCCCCCTTATGGTAGTAATGCCCACTGTGCTCCCCTTATGGTAGTAACACCCCCCGGTGCCCCCTTTGTAGTATTAATGTCCTCTCCTCTGTGCCCCCTTTGTAGTAGTATTGCCCCTCTGTGTTAAAAAAAACAACAAAAAAACCCCCACAGTAACTACTCTCCTTGTCCCGTTCCTGAAGCTCACATACCTCTCTCCCCTGCAGACACAGATCACGCTGCAGAACAGTGTGGGCGGAGCTTATGCAGATTCCTGGGCTGAAGGCCCCTCCCATACAGGTCAGCAGCGCGATCTGTGTCTGCAAGCTGAATGGTGGAGCAGGGAGAAGTCTTCCTTCTTCACCATTCAGAGCGCTGCCTCAAGGAGGGGAGGAGCACGGGGAACTGAACGGCCTTCCAGAGTACATTCTTCAATATGGACAGTAAAATTTATTAAAGAGGACCTGTAACCATTCTGAACATGTCTGTTGTAGTAACTACTTGCATTCTTTATGTAATAACAATTTTGGAGCATCTATTGTTCTATGGTGTGTCCATTATAATTAATACTAGAAGTTATGAATGATTTGCTAATAGTTTGCAATTGAGGTCCAGGCAGGAGCTAGCTGGTGAATTAGGGCAAGCGCACAGCACTGGCCCATGTGTAGCGGTTCATCCTTAACCTGTTTAACTCCGACTACAATATAAAGGCGGTATAGGTAAATGGACATTAAATCGGTAAAAGATGGCAGCTGGTTGTGTTTTTATGTTGGGATCGCACACACACATGTGCAATCCCAGATACAGAACTCAGATGTGAATGGATAGTATTAGATCAAAGTATAGCATCAGCTGCATGTTTAACACACATATACAGTTCCAGAAGCAAGATCACTACATACTGTACATACAGCAGCAGGACCAAGTTCATTGTATGAATACAGCACCAGAACCTTACCCAAAACCATGTTCACTGCATACATTTGTGGTCGGGGCACTGATGGGAGAACGTAACTCCTACCTGTTGATGTATAACTAAAGCGGTTAGATTTGTGCCAAAACTGCGCCATTGTGGGGATACCTGAACGAGGGAATCCCCTTGGTGTGAGAAACTGAGGCTGAGGATGGGTAGGGTGGGAGTCTTGAAATGACGTTCGTTGAGTGAGAGGGCATGCTGCCATGATATAGGCAGCAGTGCCCCTCCCACAAATACAGGCCAATGAATCGGCCTTAAAACATAGCACCAGAACCAAGTTCACTACATAAATACAGCACCCGAACCAAGATCACTATATAAATACAACACCAGAACCAAGTTCACTACATACATATAGCACCAGAACCAAGTTCACTACATAAATACAGCACCAGAACCAAGTTCACTGCATAAATACAGCACCAGAACCAAGTTCACAACATATATACTGCACCATAACCAAGTTCACTACATAAATACAACACCAAGGCGAAGTTGACTATATAAATAAAGCACCAGAACCAAGTTCACTATATAAATACAGCACCAGAACCAAGTTCACTACATAAATACAGCACCAGAACCAAGTTCACTACATAAAAAAAAATCACCAGAACCAAGTTCACAACATATATACTGCACCATAACCAAGTTCACTACATAAATACAACACCAAGGCGAAGTTGACTATATAAATAAAGCACCAGAACCAAGTTCACTATATAAATACAGCACCAGAACCAAGTTCACTACATAAATACAGCACCAGAACCAAGTTCACTACATAAAAAAAATCACCAGAACCAAGTTCACTACATAAATACAGCACCAGAACCAAGTTCACTACATAAATACAGCACCAGGACCAAGTTTACTACATAAATACAACACCAGAACCAAGTTCACTACATAAATACAGCACCAGAACCATGTTCACTACATAAATAAATCACCAGAACCAAGTTCACTACATAAATACAGCACCAGAACCAAGTTCACTACATAAACACAGCACCAGAACCAAGTTCACTACATAAATACAGCACCAGGACCAAGTTTACTACATAAATACAGCACCAGAACCAAGTTCACTACATAAATACAGCACCAGAACCAAGTTCACTATATAAATAAAGCACCAGAACCAAGTTCACTATATAAATACAGCACCAGAACCAAGTTCACTACATAAATTCAGAACCAGAACCAAGTTCACTATATAAATAAAGCACCAGAACCAAGTTCACTATATAAATACAGCACCAGAACCAAGTTCACTACATAAATACAGCACCAGAACCAAGTTCACTATATAAATAAAGCACCAGAACCAAGTTCACTATATAAATACAGCACCAGAACCAAGTTCACTACATAAATACAGCACCAGAACCAAGTTCACTATATAAATAAAGCACCAGAACCAAGTTCACTATATAAATACAGCACCAGAACCAAGTTCACTACATAAATACAGCACCAGAACCAAGTTCACTACATAAATACAGCACCAGGACCAAGTTCACTACATAAATAAAGCACCAGAACCAAGTTCACTACATAAACACAGCACCAGAACCAAGTTCACTATATAAATACAGCACCAGAACCAAGTTCACTATATAAATAAAGCACCAGAACCAAGTTCACTATATAAATACAGCACCAGAACCAAGTTCACTACATAAATACAGCACCAGGACCAAGTTCACTACATAAATAAAGCACCAGAACCAAGTTCACTACATAAATACAGCACCAGAACCAAGTTCACTACATAAACACAGCACCAGAACCAAGTTCACTACATAAATACAGCACCAGGACCAAGTTTACTACATAAATACAACACCAGAACCAAGTTCACTACATAAATACAGCACCAGAACCAAGTTCACTATATAAATACAGCACCAGAACCAAATTCACTACATAAATACAGCACCAGAACCAAGTTCACTATATAAATAAAGCACCAGAACCAAATTCACTACATAAATACAGCACCAGGACCAAGTTTACTACATAAATACAGGATCAGAACCAAGTTCACTACATAAATACAGCACCAGGACCAAGTTCACTATATTAATGCAACACCAGAACTATGTTCACTGCATAAATACAGAACCAGAACCAAGTTTACTACATAAATACAGCACCAGAACCAAGTTCACTATATAAATACAACACCAGAACCAATTTTACTACATAAATACAGCACCAGAACCAAGTTTACTACATAAATACAGCACCAGAACCAAGTTTACTACATAAATACAGCACCAGAACCATGTTCACTACATAAATACAGAACCAGAACCAAGTTTACTACATAAATACAACACCAGAACCATGTTCACTACATAAATACAGAACCAATGGAAGCAGATACAATTGAGTACAGGGGCTGCAGAAACCAGCAGGCCTAAACATCTACTGCTGTGGAATGGCCCGGAGGCATATGCCCCCTTGTCCCCCGGTCCAGCCCGATGCAGTATTGACATCTCTGGTTACCTTCACATGACCGGCGTATTGTCGAGTCGCTTACCTCTTAAACTCCACTCCCCCCCCCCCAATAATGACAGACTCAGCAAGTGGATTATATGGCCACAGCAGCCTTTTATTAATAACATAAATACAAATAAATATCATAAATACATAACTTAACCCTTGGCCTTCCCACCTGAAGGCCCCGCCCTAAAACCTTACCAAGAACCCATGAATGCCAATACGGGGAGGGTCCTTGGAGCCCCATAAATGACGGATAACTGGCCTCGCCCTCAGTTAAAATACCTCTAGCCGATAAACGCCAGCTCAGAGGCAGGAACCGGTAACCACGGGCAACCAACTTGGGCCGCTACCCGCCATATCACACCTTAAACCAGTACCTGGGGAGTCCAGAGCCTCCTTTGGCTCCCTCCCCACCATGCCAGAGCCACCATAACCACCAACTCCAAGGACCCACCACCGCCCCAGGCCGCTATGACAAAGCTTCCCCTCCAATCACTGCCGGACCACCCGTAATCCACTCGCAACCCATAGCCTAACACCAACACTAAGAAACACTCGAGAACCCCCACCTAACCCAGGCAAATAGCAGCCAAAATAAAAACAAAGGGGTGGGTGGGCGGGGGCTGCTGCCACACTGCTGTCCTCACAAAATGGCCCCTTTTCCCACCCTTGCTATCCCTTTTATGCCCTTAGCCACACCTCCGTCCCTTCGTCACTATCCTTCATCCTTGACCCTTCGTAACCCCGAATCCTCTCCCTCCAAGCCCCAGTCATGCCAGGCCTCCATCCAGCCTTGCAGCCCTGATTACGGCCTGTACTTGACTGCTGAGGCCAGTGATTGGCAGCAGCAATTATGTGGTGTATTTAGAGATTAGTGTTCAGCGCGAATATTCGAAAAGCAAATATTTTCCGCGAATATCGGCACTTCGAGAATTTGCAAATATTTCGAATATAGTGCTATATATTCGTAATGACAATTTTTTTTTTTTTTTTTTTTTAACACAGTACATATCAGGTGATCATCCCTCCCTTCTTCTAGCTTGTGGGCCAATGAGAAGGCTTTGTCACAGCTTAGCAACATCCCTAGCAACCCATAGGAAAGTTACCTACCCCACGCCAGTATTTTGCGTGCATTACGCGAATAATACATTGCCGATTTTCGCAATCAAGAATATAAACTCGAATTCACAAATATATGACGAATATTCTACAAAATATTTGCGAAATATCGCAAATTCGAATATTGCCCCTACCGCTCATCACTATTAGGGATGTCATTGCTGCAATGCTGCTATCTAAAATTTCTGGGTTCTCAGAAAACCTCCGGCCACACTGGGTGTATTTTTGTAGCACAATTTCTTGGTTTTTTTTTTTTTTGCAGCGCGCAAATAAGATTTATTAACATCTCATCCACTTTGGTGGTGCTGTAAAATACTGTCAATTTCCCCCAAATCCGCTGCATATCAGCCGCATGAGGTCACATTCTGTGTCTGTGTTCATGTTGGAAATAACAATATCTCCACTAATCATTTCTTAATAATAATATCTACAAGCATTACACGTTTTGTGGTCTTTACATACAGATCTTATCAATCTTTTTCACTGAAATAAGCAGTTTTTAAACTTGTTAAAATATTATTAGCTAGTTTTATAGTCCTGATCACAAGTGTTACACAGGAATCATGGGGTCCCACTCCCATAGCAAAACTCAGAATGGGTCCTGCTCGCACTCAGAGCTCCATAAAATATCCTTTTTTTGTCTAATTTGAATTCACATTTCTGAATAAATCCTTAAGCCTCATTTACACGTCAGTGTTTCACAGATGTGTGCTGTACGTGTTCTCCATTCATTTTAATGTGTGTATTCAGACACCAGTGTTTTAGCACAGTCCGTGAGTCCGTGTTTTTAGCACGGATGCATGCTCTATTTTGTCCGAGTTCATGGATCCATCACGTCCACTATAGTCTATGGGTCCGTGTTTCACGGATCATTAAGAAGAGATGCTTTGAAAATAATTTTTCAGCTGTTCAGTGTCAGTGAAACACGGATGCAACATGGACAGCAAAAATCTGACACACGGACCCAACACGGATCCTTCACAGACAGCTTCATGGATGTATCACTGACCATCTGCTCACGGATTTGAGCACGGACAGGGACGTGTGAATGGGGCTTTATAGAGAATCAGAGATGCATTTCTCCGCACAGTAATCTGGGCTCCTGAGCAGTGATGGCCAGTTCGCAGTGTTTGCCAACAAACACATGCGGGCTGCCATCTTAACTCACAAGTCCGGTGGTACACAGGTAAGCCCTTACCCGTGTCTGTGCCGGGAGCCGGTCTGAAACAAATGCGGTCACCGGGAGCAGGCAGTTCCGAGAACAGCCCGATGAAGGCCCCCGGCGGCTGTTCTCAGAACTGCCTGCTCCCGGTGACCGCATTTGATTTCAGACCGGCTCCCGATACAGGCCCAGGTAAGGGCTTACCTGTGCATCGCCGGACTTGTGAAGTAAGATGGCAGCCCGCATGTGTTCGTTGGCGAACACTGCGAACTGGCCATCACTGCTCCTGAGACTGAAAGTGAATGGGCTCCTTACCCACCACTATAGCCATGACACTAAAAGGCTGTGGGCCCCTCCTGTCATTGCCCTCAATGGTCAGTTTGCCTCTGAATAATAATAATAATGATAATAACAATATAATACACAGTGGGGTAGATTGATCAAACTGGTGTAAAGTAGAACTGGCTTAGTTGCCCATAGCAACCAATCAGATTCCACCTTTCATTTTTCACAGCTCCTTTGAAAAATGAAAGGTGGCATCTGATTGGTTGCTATGGGAAACTAAGTCAGTTCTACTTTACACCAGTTTGACAAATGACCCCCAGTGTTCATACAGCCAGCAGTAGGGGAAGTAACTAATATGGATTCATACAGTTAGCATTGAACTCAACAGGTGCTATAAATACTGTAGATTGTAAGCTCTTGCCAGCAGGGCCCTCAGTCCTAGTGTTTCAGCTGTGTATTAAATGTTAACTTTGCAATGTCTTTTATTTTGTACATCAACCCTCTGAATTGTAAAGCACCGCGGAATATGGTGGTGCTATATAAAGATTATTATATATGTAGTGTCCCACTAGGTAGGAGTGGGCACTACACAAGGGTCAATTGGGTAACGTGTTACTTCTGCTCACAAGGGACAGTGATATTGTATTTATCCATGCATTGTAATGTATTTCCTGTGTGTTTTTGCATTGGTATGTTTCCCCTGTCAATGCTCAGCAGGCCTAGTTGGGTGTAATTTAGCCTCCCAGACACTAGAGGGAGATAGGGAGCCCCTAGTATAAATGTCTAGGCCCAGACAGGGAGGGGTTAGGTCATAGTCAGGAGTCTGTGGAGACAGAAGTGAGAAGGCACCAGCCCAGGATATGCTGAGGGCCTCCTCCTGACATGCAGCTAGATAGTCCTGGTTCCTAGTTGCACCAGGAGGCTAGAAGGAGTACAGCCTGCCTGGAGACCAGTAATCCAACAAATACAGATGAGACACCCCAGTAGTAGGAGAGCACCTCCTGGGAGCAACCTGCAGCCACCTTTCCAATCCAGCATAGAAGCCAGCTAGGAAACAAAGGTACAGTAACCTAAAGCAAGTGCCAATACTGGAGGAAGGATTATATATACACCAAGGATTCAAGCCAGCAATTAGGCATCCGGGCCTTGGGATCCAGCCAGCTAGAATAGCTGAGGGGATAGAGCAGCATAGCACTGCAAAGCATTAACTATATACCCTCCAAGTATCTTGCAAGATTGAAACCTGCTGTGCTGTAAAGTAAACCTGCTGTGCATATGTACTGTAAAGGACTGCATTATACACCCCTGCAACTGATTGTATAAAGTTGGACTGTTTTCTAAAGTAAAGCAATGTTTGGTTTACCAACTGTGTACTCCATTAATCCTCCTGCAAACCGGTGTGCCACCGTTACAGGCACTGGCGTCACGATTCTTAAAGGGACCTTACCTAAGGCACTCAAAATACCTGCAACATCCAGGGCACCTCACACACCATCAGGCCTGGTCCCTATTTACCAAGTGTGCCCCAGAGGAATTAGTGTCTACCTCTCCTTCACTGTCGCATGCCTGCCCAGGGTTCTCCTCAGAAAAGTGAGTAACCCTCGATTGCCCATAACCATGACCTCACTATCGCTATACCCTACAGGTCTGGCGTGCTGCATAGATATATATATATATATATATCTTGTGTGTATATGTATTATGGGAATTTGCTCCAGTAGACAGGCTTGCGGATGTAGTATAGAGGCAACGACAACGTCTTTAACAGTTCGGTGTTTTATTCACACATAAGGAAAGTGAGTTTCAAGGAAAAAACTGTCACCTTGAGTCTGGTGTTTGTTCACACCAGGCAGCAACACATAAGTCCTTGGGTGAAACAGAAGTCTACGTGCTTTCATCCAAACAAGATAGCAGGCCTTAATCCCGGCCCAAACTCTCAGGCCCCAACACAGTGACTGGCAAAGCTCCACTGTCTGATGGAGGATAATCCACCCCCAGCTGAGACTGCTGGCTGGGTTTTATATCTCTAACAAAAACCCAGCCTAGAACGTGGGGAACAGCCACCCACCCTGCACTTTGGCTGCTCCCAGTAAGAGCCAGCCCGGATCGGCTTTACAGCCACACTAAGTAGCAAATAGTGTCAGTCAGCACTAACTGCCGCTGACACAAAATTACCGGCTCTTACCTCACCGAGGCCAGGAACCTCTGTGACACATACCTTCCATCAATGACGGACCCTTGCGCTTTCCTACAGTGTAATATATATATATATATATATATATATATATAGTAAGCTCCACTCACATTTTAATTCTCAGATCGGACGAATACATTCAGGTTAGGAAGAATTTTATAGATCAAATTATCAAAAGCATACATTAAGTGGACTATACACACGGAAAACACGCAAACTTTATTAGGAAATATTCTAGAATCTAGGCTATGTCCAAGAACTCATTTTTATGAGTTCATTTTATGTGACATGTTGAGCCTCATAACTTCTGGAGGTGGACTGTAATCTTCACAGCGCAGCACTGCGGCTATCGGGTATGGTCTGGTGGTTCCTAGAAGCCTGTACTCATTGATAGCTCGCCACACCTCCCCAATATTAGTTCAGTCATTAAAGTGGAATCTCAAACATTTTTTTACTTTATACATACAATTTTTCCAGTTTTAACGAAAAATGTTGGCTATTTTCTGAACACCCCAATATTCCTTTTTATTTACATTCTATGAAGAATTATCTCAAACTAGAGAAATGTTATTATTGTGATGATTGGAAATGAATGAGTGGTATTTCCAGTGCATTTGCATTTATGGAAGTAAAAGTTATTATAATGATTTTGCTATTTATTTGCTTATTTAAAGGGAATCTGTTAGCAAATTTGCACCTATGAAACGGGCTGACCTGTTACATGTGCGCTTGGCAGCTGAAGACATCCGTTTTTGCATTGCTGAGAAAAAGTTTTAATATATGCAAATGAGCCTCTAGGAGCAACAGGGGCGTTGCTGTTACACCTAGACCTCTCTCTGCACCTGCGACCAGGCCAGGTGTGTTCACGTTTACACTGCCTTGTCCTGTCAATCAAAGTGCAGTGTCAGAGAAAGCAAAGTCTCCAGGTGTAATGGTGACGCCCCCGTTGCTCCAAGAGGCTCATTGACATAAATTAAAACATTATTCTCATCAATATGGGCACATATGAACACGGGACCAACACCGATGTCTTCAGCTGCCAAGGTCACATGTAACAGGTCAGCCGGTGTCATAAGGACAAGTCTGCTGACAGGTGCCCTTTAAACTCAGTGCTATCTTTTGAAGACCACTGTTTACAATGGCCACCTCGCAGTAGACGGTTGCATCAGTCAGTCTGTACGTAATCAAGTCATATAGCAGCACACACCTCAGTCTATTCTGATGCTGCAAACATAATTGAATCATTTATTTCATTAACTGCACCATCTGTTCCTGAGCTCTTGTATGAATACATGTTGTACTTGTAGCTTGTGCTCAGCTTTTGCTTTTGTGCATATTTCAGTTTTAAGAACAAGGAACAGGGATCAGAATGGGATGATTAATAAAAGCCCAGAAACAGAGAAATGATAACAATGTGCTCTTCTATGACCGGCGTGTGATGCAGAAGGTACATTCAGTGCAATGACAGTAACTGAACCCCCTCCACGATGTGTGCTCGGACACTCAGCCCCCCAGCTGCTCCATGGAACAGGCAGGATACAACTGAGGCTTAACCTCCGGAAGAAGGGTTTATCTCTCCTCCATGGTACATGGTACACAACAACTTCAAATGGCTTTATAGAGGTATATAGAGATAGCTATATATAAAGATATGAGATAGATAGATTGATAGATGTAGATAAAGTTAATACAAGCCACTAATATATTGTGACTGTCCATATTGCCTCCTTTGCTGGCTGGATTCTTTTTTTTCATTTTTCATCCCATTTTACTCTGCTCGCTCCCAGCGGTGTTGCGTATGTGCGCCTACAGTATGTGCGCTTCCATGGTCCCAGTCACCAGAGAGGCTAGTGCCTTTTCCTAAAGTGTGCAAGCACAACCACCGCTGCTGGATTTCAGGGTGGTCGTAACCCATGGAAAAATGAATCAAGCCAGCAAAGGAAGCAATATGGACAATCACAACACATTAGTAAGTGCCTTGTATTAACTTTCTCTACATGATAAATGCCATTTGCTGAAGTGAGACAACCCCTTTAAGTAATTGGCTAGCGCCTTGTAGGACAGTGGCAATGTCCAACTATGAAAGATGGTGCTGACAACCATTAAAACGGAACTAAGGAATATGGCTTTTACCCTAGTGCTTACTGCTAGACAGGCTCTTTGGGTGCCCCAGGCTGGCACTTTAGAATGTGCCTCTACCACCCTGGATTCACTGAAGTTCAGAATGGCAACTGGTGGACAGAAAAACATTTATTTCATTGCCCCTTGTCCACCCCTTACCCTTTAATCCATCCGTCCCTCTCTTCCCTTCCTACGACATGCGCAGCGCTCAGTGCAAGGCCCACCGGTCACCGCACCAAGTGTCCAGCTCCATCCTTTAACCATAGCAGCATGCAATGCAAGTTTTTCAAATGCCTTTCCCCATACAGTGCTAACAATCAGCATAGTCTCTAAGGCATGCAGCAAATTCCACATATAATACATGGGCCTAATCCATGGCTGCTCTTTTAGAAACTCTGATTGTGGACCTTTATCATTGACTAACTCCCAAACGGGAAATAACTGAAATGCCTTTGTAGCGAGAGCTACTGTAGCTGTGTAGTCTACGATATGTATATGTATATGTAGGCTTACACTGCATGATCCCAGTACATGATCTGACAGATTTCCGTAAAGCTCTTATGAGTAAATAATATTGTTCATACCACTGCCGCGCTAGAAGTTTCTCCATCACTATGCGACTAGTATATGTTTATGCAGGACACTTTATATTGTTTATGTAATGGCCGAAGCCACCGTCATTTCCCGGAACATTGTTATCCTTTAACGCATTGCGGTTGTAGTGCTCTTCATACATTGCACATTTCTCTGTTACTGAGGATTATGTGTCTCCCAAGTAGCAGGCGACAGTCATGTACTTTATTATGGCTCCAGAACACAGGACAACAATTGCTGGAAATACAAGGATGATGCCTCTGAAGAGTTTTCAGCTGTAAGGTGATCTTATAGAAGCACTCCGGCAAATATTTTTGGTCATAAAACGCACTCCCTGGCAAGATTCAGCGCACTCTGTTCCATCCTAGATCAATTGCACCCTTTGATGATGGGCACCTGGGTCATGTAAACTCCAGTCTGACCACAAGTCCAGACCTTCCTCTGCTGTGTAGACATCTTCCTGTGAATTACAGGATTATTCTAATAATTGTGGGCGTAACAACCAGGGTAACAGGCATAGTAGCTGCCAGGGGCCCCAAAAACTATGAGAGAGTTCACCGTTTTATTTTCCGTTCTTCAAATCCTTAAGAGAAACAGGAAAAAAGAAAAAAAAAAAAAGCTCCTGTGCATCAGTTATGACCCATGGCATCCATTTAAGCTAATTTACGTCTGAGATCCGTTTTTTTTAGACGGAAAAAAGCCCTGCATGCAATACCTTTAATTTCATCTAATAAAAAAGGATCTTAGACAGAAATGGCTCAAACGGATGCCAAATGGTCATAACTGATGCACAGGATCCGTTTTTTTCTGTGTTCCGTGTCCTTCTGATGGATCTGATGGACCAGTAGAACAGAAAATGAAACGGTGATGTAAACTCCCCCTATGCAGGCCCATTTCCACTCAGACATAGGGTGCGGTTAGTAATAAAAGGTATATAAGGTGCCATGGAAAATTTTATACAACCCCATTTTTACTATGAATCTCATGTTACTTCTGTTTACATTATTCTTTCTGTGTGCATTTTTCTTGTGCTGTTACATCACTAGCTTATTCCTGTACAGTGACATCATATGTGCATTATGCTTGTTTGTGATGTCACTATTTGTGCAATTCCAGTGATGTAACATTGCTGAGTAGATTATTCCTGTACTGTGACATCATTATTTTTATTATCCCTGTACTGTGACGTCATTGTCTTTATTGTCCCTGTACTGTGACGTCATTGTCTTTATTGTCCCTGTACTGTGACGTCATTGTCTTTATTATCCCGGTACTGTGACGTTATTGTCTTTATTATCCCGGTACTGTGACGTCATTGTCTTTATTGTCCCTGTACTGTGACGTCATTGTCTTTATTATCCCTGTACTGTGACGTCATTGTCTTTATTGTCCCTGTACTGTGACGTCATTGTCTTTATTGTCCCTGTACTGTGACGTCATTGTCTTTATTATCCCGGTACTGTGACGTCATTGTCTTTATTATCCCGGTACTGTGACGTCATTGTCTTTATTGTCCCGGTACTGTGACGTCATTGTCTTTATTGTCCCTGTACTGTGACGTCATTGTCTTTATTATCCCTGTACTGTGACGTCATTGTCTTTATTGTCCCTGTACTGTGACGTCATTGTCTTTATTATCCCTGTACTGTGACGTCATTGTCTTTATTA
This sequence comes from Bufo gargarizans, assembly GCF_014858855.1. Lineage (NCBI taxonomy): Eukaryota > Metazoa > Chordata > Amphibia > Anura > Bufonidae > Bufo > Bufo gargarizans. The sequence continues at coordinate 75,104,378 of NC_058084.1, forward strand.
TCCCGGTACTGTGACGTCATTGTCTTTATTATCCCGGTACTGTGACGTCATTGTCTTTATTATCCCGGTACTGTGACGTTATTGTCTTTATTGTCCCTGTACTGTGATGTCATTGTCTTTATTATCCCGGTACTGTGACGTCATTGTCTTTATTATCCCGGTACTGTGACGTCATTGTCTTTATTGTCCCTGTACTGTGACGTCATTGTCTTTATTACCCCGGTACTGTGACGTCATTGTCTTTATTATCCCGGTACTGTGACGTTATTGTCTTTATTGTCCCGGTACTGTGACGTCATTGTCTTTATTGTCCCTGTACTGTGACGTCATTGTCTTTATTATCCCTGTACTGTGACGTCATTGTCTTTATTGTCCCTGTACTGTGACGTCATTGTCTTTATTATCCCTGTACTGTGACGTCATTGTCTTTATTATCCCGGTACTGTGACGTCATTGTCTTTATTATCCCGGTACTGTGACGTCATTGTCTTTATTGTCCCTGTACTGTGACGTCATTGTCTTTATTACCCCTTTACTGTGACGTCATTGTCTTTATTATCCCTGTACTGTGACGTCATTGTCTTTATTATCCCGGTACTGTGACATTACGGGGTGGATTAAGCGAATATTAAGACATCTATGCGTCTCATTATTTTTGTACTGTGACATCACTGTTCATTATCCCTTTACTATAATATCAATGTGTGTTTTAGCCTTGTGCATTAAGTAGACCAATCATAAGCTGTTTTGAACATGTTGCTGAAAGTGTTCATGTTTGAATAGGGCCCCATTCCAAGTTTTGCTCTGGGGCCCCATGGTTATTTGCTACGACCCTTCTATAATCTATCAGATCCCACCTGGAATATTTTCTAACCTCAAGTGAATGAACTTCTAAGATGATTTACACTCAAATCAATGCTGAAGTTTGGTTTGGACATACTGTAAATCAGCTATATTTGAGTATATTTGAGTCTGCATCCGTTCTGCAAAATTGTGGAACCCACTCATTTCAGTGCGGCCGCGAAAGATGCGGACAGCACCATGTGTTGTCCGTATCTGTAGTTCTGTTCGGCAGCCTCACAAAAAACATAGAATAGCCATTTCTTTCATAGGACTGACCATTCCGTTCTGCAATTTGTGGACCGCAAAAATGGATACGGTCGTCTGAGTGAGCCCTAAATGTTTGTCCAAGAGCAGTCAGAGAAGATCAGGTAAATGAGCTATTAGGTAGCCAATCTTTATCAAAGAAAGCTTTCTGAGGCTACTATGTATTGTGAAACACAGAAGCAGCAGACAGGAAATGGTGCAAAATTTGAATAAAAAATATTGAAATACATTTAAAGCAATAATAAAACATGCCTTCTGTAACTATTCCCTTTATGTAAGATTATGCGATAGGGAGAATCTGTCATTTCATGGATCTAGTTCTGCATTGGATTGAGATGAGAATAGGCACCCTAAAGGAATTCTGTCACCAAGTTTTGTGCTATAGCGCTGCGGACATGCACGGCTAGATCGCCGCTAGCATGTACGCAATATATCTGTCCTATAGGGCTGTGTGGTTTTGATTTCTTTAAAAAAGGATTTTATAGATATGTAAATTAGTCTTGTATGTGTCCAAGGGGCTGTACTAACTTTCCTGGAGCCCAGCCGTGCCCAGCCACACCCGCCTGTGAAGGAGCCCAGCACCGCCTATGTCTTCCGAATCTCCTCCTTTCATCAACTATAGATTGCCGTAATCTCGCGAGCTTGCGCAGTGCCGGTATAGTGTTCCTTCCCTGTGCTGGCATCAGCCTCAGGGAAAGAACTGCGCATGAGCGAGCTTGCGCATCGCGAGATTACGGCAATCTATAGTTGATGAAAGGAGGAGATTCGGTAGACTGGGCTCCTTCACAGGCGGGTGTGGCTGGGCACGGATGGGCTCCAGGAAGGTTAGTACAGCCCCTTGGACACATACAAGACTCATTTACATATCTATAAAATCCATTTTAAAAGAAATTAAAACCACACAGCCCTATAGGACAGGTATATTGCGGACAAGCTAGCGGCGATCTAGCCGTGCATGTCCGCAGCGCTATAGCACAAAACTTGGTGACAGAATCCCTTTAATAAATTAGGAGCATCTCTAGTGGTCCATATACCAGAAACCCAAATCTATGGCAGCCATGGCAAGTCTTGCGCAAAACAAGGCTTACACTTTTGCTGCCACTGTTCTGGCACAAGGGGCTTGATAAATTGCCACCCATAGAGCTCTGATGGACAATACATGGTGGTCATATCATTCATTCATAATTACAATACTGCAAGGAAAATGAGAAGCTACACACTACTTCATCACCTGTGGTGTTCACCAAGACCACTTTAATGTGGATGAAGTTGTCAACTTGAGGCAAACCCTTATATTTTGAGGGGTCAACAAGTGAGGAAGCTCATAGAGGTGGAAGGTCAGTGGTCACTGATAGATCAAAATGTATTGCAATATAAGAGAAATTTCAATGTGTAAACAGTGCAAAAAAGTTTACAAAAAAGACTTTTCCTGTAGCTCTGCAAAGCTGAAGAGATGAGAAAAGTGTGTGTTTTGTGGTCTTCAAGGGAATGCAGGTAATTAAGAAAAAAATTTAAATGGTGCAAAAGTTTACCAAATCTTCAGCTGCCCACAGCAGGCACAAAATAGATTTTCCGTCTGTGCATTTTAATACATTTAGTACAAATCACTTTATCAACTATACCTCCTTTAATTGTCGACCACAGTGTTTTAAGCTGAAATGATCTTGATACAGCAGTCACAGTGAATGTTATTTGTATTCTATTCTTTGAATGATTAGGGAATTATGGGGACAGTCATCTTGCCTGAGCTGCAGTGTTTCCTGAAATTTGCTTTGTAGCATGCACTTGCACATATGAAACTAAGTCAGAAAATAACCTTTTGATTGAATTCTATAGATGTTATGGAAGCGAGAAAACAACAGCATTCCAAGCAATTGTGATGTAGAAAAGTCTAAAAATCAACAAAAACAACAAGTTGGCAGCTGTCTACTTCTGGTTGAATGCATCAATACATAAAGTACCTGGCCTGTGGCCTTTCACCATCATGTACTCTTGGATCTGCCCAGAACTAGTTGTCTAAATATGAGTTGTGTGATATAAAAAACTAAATGGATACCATAATGTCAAGGAACATGGACCTGAATTTCTGCATTTGTTGGCTGAGATTTACTATTAATTCTGCGACTAGATTTTGTGTTTTTCAATATCATTAAGATCTCTTGTATGGTGGAATGCGGACACTCCATTACTGGCAATTGTTTAGTCTTTTTTGTTTGTTTTAATAGGCACATCAAATGTATTTTTATTTTGTTTTTCAGCCCAACTCCATCATCCACGATCGGCTTTGTAGTGTCAGATGAATAATTCATGGGTTTTCTCAACTGTTCAAAAATCAAGTTGTGGCAGATAATTTCTACTGTGCATATCAATATGGTCCCAAAACCGTTTTAATTTCAATGGGCACTACAAAATGTTCCAGTTCCCATGTGGTGGTTTAGCAGAGGAACTGTACAGGTGCTGTGGGTTCCTTAGAGATTAAAGCTGATTGCTAAGAATTCCAGCAGTGAGGCATTATAAAAATCAGCCTATTTTACCAGGACTGTAAAAAAATAAAAAGGATTGTACAAATAAATGGAAAATGGTCAACAGGCGAGTCCTTTTTGCTTTTTGCATAGTCATAAAAACATCTGCTGATCTTGAAGATAATGACAGTTTGGCTAACCATCAAAGCCACCGGTGAAATGCCTTCTCCATATGAAATCCTGGAAGTTATATTCCATTGCAACATGAGACATTTTAAAGGCCATCCAAGAATAAAGATCTGGTTTCATCCTAGAATTAGCAGGGGATGTACGTGTACGTGTCTAAAACTGGAACACTTTTGGATTACAAGAGGTTATACTTACAAATGGCTTGCATATTATGTAAGTCAGATATGTGGATATAAGGACAGTTACCTCCAATGACTGACATGCAACCTTAGTAAAAGTCAGGGCCAGTGCTACCATAAGGCAGACCAAGCGGGTGCCTTAGGGCGCACCCTGGGGGAGGGCGGAAAAATGTGACATGGAGGGGGAGAAATGTGACATGGGGGGCTGATGGCTGACATGGGGGCATGATGGCTTACATGGGGGCATGATGGATGGGGGCTGATGGCTGACATGGGGGGCTAATGGCTGACATGGCGGCATGATGGTTGACATAGGGGGCTGATGGATGGGGGCTGATGTCTGACAAGGGGGTCTGATCTGAGGTCTGATTAACATTGGGGGTCTGATTGGGGCTGTGAGCTGAGGTCTGATTAACATTGGGGGTCTGATTGCTGGTCTGACCTTAGGTGTAATGGATTTTTTTTTTCTTATTTTCCTTCTCTAAAACCTAGGTGTGCCTTAGGTGAAAAATACAGTCCTCAAACCAGCGATTGTCTGAAGCAGAGAGAAGATACCAGGACCACACAGAGGAGAAGCCAACTGCTGCAGACGGGACCAGGGCCAGGTGAGCTGCAAGACGGGACCAGGGCCTGGTAAAAGTAAACATGACTCCTAAGTTGTGTGAAGTCTTTGAACATGGTGACCATGACCAGTGTTGAATAAGATATAGAAGATATAGAAGACTGAAAGTCTATACTGTACAAGAGCTGCAGGATCGTGGTGAAGTAGGTCCTCTACACTCAAGTATTTAAAGGCTATACACCTTACACCTTTGGGGGGTAATTTTTAAATCATTGTATTTTACTCATTTTGGGCATAAAATCCTTTTTTCAATTGGTCTTTATAAAATATATTCAGCAGCTTTGTCATAAAGAAGTAACTTCTTCCTAGCTGTCACTTTGTGCTGTCATCTAATAACCCTTATCTCTAAATTGCTAATAGCGCAAAAACACTTATTTAAAGGAAATGTGTCACCATTTTTTTTTCTGTCAGTTAAAATCAGATAGTAGCACATCTCCTTTTTTCTAATCTGATTTTATATTCTGATTGCAGATTTTGTTATTCTATTTCCTGAACATGATTTTGGGAGCGGGCATCTTACCTGAGCTGCATTAAGAATATTGCTTTACGGCAGCGCCATGGGCCATAGACACAATGGTCAGGAGGGGACCTCAGTGATTTCTATGGGAGAGCTTTCTAGGCATGTACTGTGACCGGTGCAGAGGTTATTGTATAAGGAAAGAATAGATAAGCTTTGACAATCACCTATTGTGAATGGTGGATCCTGTCGTATCTGTCATTGCAATCCTGCCTGTAATGATATCACCTCTGTTTATAGATAAGCAAATAACTGCAGTAAAGAGATCCGTACAGACCAAAAAGTGGCGTCTATTATTAGGCTTAGTGGTCAGTGTGAAAAACTGCATGATTTTAAGTTTTTTGTTTAAATGTAGATATTGACATGGAAAATTAGGAATGACATCACTAGGGATGAGCTCATCTCTATACATCACCAAAATTCTTTAAAGGGGTGTTCCAGGCTTTTAATGCTATACTCAGGATAGGTAATCAATATAATATAGGCAGGGGTCCAACACCCGTTACCCCGGTCGATCAGCTGTATGAAGAGAATTGAAGCATTTTTGTGCGTGTGCCGTCTCTTGTCTCTCTTCCTGCTTGCCATAGACATTGCAGCAGTGAGCAGGAAGAGAGACAGGAGATGTGACTTCTCTTCATACAGCTGATCGGTGGGGGTGCTGGGTGTCAGACCCCCGCAGATATGATATTGATGACCTATCCTGAGGACAGCTCATCAATAATAAAAGCCTGAAAAACTCCTTTAAAATATGTTACACATAAAAATGTGATTTAAACAATAGGTAATTCTCTGATGCCACATTTCCTTTAAAACCCATTCTTATCAGTAAGATAAGAATTGAGCTATAATGAGTGTTTATAAGGTCAGAGTTAGGGAGAGCCGTCAGCTGAGCTGCCTGATGGAACACAGTAAAAGCATAGAGCATACTACTAGAGAATCTCAAGGCTGTACAGAGAAAGGGGCTCCACATTTTTTTAAAACTATTGAAAAAATGTTTTTTTTTTTAACCTCAAAAAGAGTACAATACAATAATAAAAAAAATGGCCCCAAAGGTGTCCATAGACTTTAACAAATAGATCAGTAGTGCTTTTTGTCAAGAAATGGGGTACAGTTCCTCCACAAGTGACTCAGGGGTCATAATATGATGCAATCAAACATTTGCTCCTATTGCCGGTAGCAACAACTTCCACATAGATCTTCTTTCAAGGCAAAAGAAACAGGGAGATCCAGATAGTGAAGCACCACCACTATAGGAATAGCAAACAGAGCAATTTATTGCATTCACAAAATGAAAATCTTATAACGCACATCAATAAAACAGTCTTTTCAGGCCAACTTGCCTGACCCAGGGTTTCATGTTTGCTTCGTCAGGGGCATATCCAGGAATTTGGGACTATTGGCTTTCATTCACCTGTCCTTTCCTTTCCTGTCTTACAAGCCAACTCCCTGAAAAATCTACATATAAATCTTCGATCATATCTTCTTTTGATACATTCCAAATAAATAAATAAAAATCTTCAAATAAAAAACCTGAATAATATCACTTAAAACATTTAAATCTACTCCCATCAGAATCAGATTTCTTGACAATTAAAAAAACACATGACATACACATCCAGTCAGGTTTGGGATTCCCTTTCGGTACACGTCACTAATTACGTCATTCTTCACCACCAATCCCATTTCTCTCTTCTCAAATATCATAAGCTGGGATTTTCCTCACCTAATAAACCTATCCTACTATCACTTTTATACTCCCTAATATACAGTATATCAGGCACAATTTAAAGAGGTTGTGCAGGGGTTTTATATTGGAGGTATCCTCAGGATAGGTTATCAATATCTCATCTGTGAGGTCCGACACCCTTGCTTATCAGCTGTTTGAAAAGGAGCCGGCGCTCCATGCAAGCTCTACTTCATCTTCATTACACTGCCCGTCGTCTCAGAAGCGGTTGTAATTACAAATACTCGCTCCATTCACTTGAATGGAGCGAGTACTTTTAATTAGACTAAGCCGCCAATGCAAAGGGAGACGATGGGCAGTGTAACAAAGAGGAAGCAGCGCTCGCATGGAGCACCGTCTCCTCTTCAAACAGCTGATCGGCGGGGTGCCAGGTATCGAACCTCCACAGATCAGACCTCCCTTGGTCGGTCAGAACCTCTTTAGGTAGTCCTACTCGGGAAAACATCTCCATTAACTCCTTAGCTATGAGTTTGGCCGAGTTATGTCACAGTGGCACCGCCTCCGGGTACCGAGTGGCGTAGTCTAGAATGACTAAGATGTGTTGATGCACTCTGGCGGACTTCGGTACTGGGCCTTTGAGGTCCATAGCTATTTGGTCAAACGGTACTTTGATGATCGGGACTACAGAAATGTGGCTGGGGGCTAGTTATCTGGCAGGTCGGGCAAGACTTACAAAACTCTTCCACTTCTTTGAATATGCTGGGCCAGTAAAACCGCTGTAGAATACGATCCTGAGTTTTCTGCAGCCCCAGGTTACCCCCCATAATGTATTAGTGGGCTGGATCTAACACAAGCTTTCGATAAGCCTTGGGGACCACCAACTGTTCAATAGGCTCACCCGTAGTTGGTTTACTCGATACAACATATCCTGATGAACCACAAAACGGGGAAACACTGACTCTGCCCCAGGTTGTTGTGGTTCACCATCTACTACTAACACATTTTCCCAAGCGCCAGATAGGGTTGGGTCCCGACGTTGGGTGGGACCAAAATTATCCCCGGATATATTGAGGTCTGCAAATTCAGGACCCGGAGTCAAGTCCTCCATGTCTCCCACCATCACACTTAGCGGGGATGTCTGCCCCTCTTCCACCGAAGTGGCGGTCACCCCTACCGCTGGCCCTTTGGTCTCGGGTTCCCAGGGTTCTGGTCTCCCCCCTGAGCCGGGCCATTCTGCTAGGGTTACCCCTGTTTTATGGGTATCAGTCACTCTCATAGCAGGCCACAGTGCCAGGAAGCTCATAATGTAGATTTGTGGCGACAGCCACCTTGTGGGTCCATCTAAATGCCACTATAGTTAGAGACACCAACGCAGTGGGGTAGTCTTTTAAGTCTCCGTGGATGCACATCACCCCAACTTTCCGGACAGTATACTCAGTGGACTGCACCAGGGTAGCCCTTACTAGGGTCATCAGACTCCCTGAGTCCAGCAGAGCCTCCGCCGGAGTGTCTCCCACTTTTACCTGGTACAAGTTATCTAGAGACTCTGGAGTACCTGTTGCACACAGCCTGCTGGAATATAGCAACTGACGGTAGCCATAATTAGTGTCCATGCCCTCAACCCGATGGGGACAGTCAGCCCTTACATGACCAGGCTCCTGACACCGCCAGCAGACTATCGGAGCCAGGTCTGCCGTGGGTACATCCCGGGCGGGTTTTATCGGCTCAAATCTCCAGCCCTGGAGTGGAGATTTCGGAATTTGCCAACCCCCCTCCCGATAGAACCCTCCTTTAGATTCCTGGTAGCTTTATCGCATTCCACCAGGTCCACCATCTCAAGGGCATTACCAGGAGACACCTGACCGATCCAGTGCTGGAGAGGGTATGGCAAAGCCCTCCAGAACATATCGGCTAACAGACGATCCAGCATAGCAGTGGGACTCAGCACGTCAGACTGTAGCCATTTTTGCAAAGGTGAATTAAGTTATAATACTGGGGTCTTGCAGGCTCAGCCGGCTTGAACCCCCACTGATGCACCCGCTGGGCCTGGACCAACACATTCACCCCCAGTCTTGCCAGAATCTCACCCTTGACTTTCTGGTAGTCGGCCACTTGATCGTCCGGCAAGTCGAAATATACCTGCTGGGAATCGGATGCCAGGAACAGTGTGATGACCTCAGCCCATTGCTCATGGGGTAGCTTTTCCCTGATGGCCAATTCCTCGTACATCGCCAGGTAGGTTTCGATGTCGCCTGCTGTGGTCATCTTAGGAATCGCGGCACATACTGCTTTCTGGGCATCATGGACGCTCGGGGTTGCTCCTGCTGTCTGCAAAGACATCACGTATTGTAGCAGCAACTGGTTAGTCTCCTGCTGCTGCTTATTAGCCTCGCGTTGCTGCAGGTTTGTCTCTCGCTGCTGCAGAATAGCCTCCATGAGGGTCTTCACAACAGCCTCCATTTTGTCGTGGGGCACTGGTTATAATACAGCTGGTTTAATGTACGACACAACCGTGCCTGAAAAATGCAGAAGCCAAAATTATCCATGCCAGCCTCATGCACGCATCCTCCACCAATTGTGAGGACTCGCTTTGGTAGACAGGATTAGCGGATACAGTATAGAAGCAACAACAAGTTCTTTGGATCAAACAGTTCAGTGTTTTATTCACAGTTTAGGCAAGTGACAAAACAAGCAGTCATATTCAAACAAAAAGTCACCTTTCGGTGTTGGTGGTAATTCACACCATGCGGCAATTCTGCCTCAAAGAGTCCTTGCTAATAGCAGCACCAACCTGGTAAAACAGGTAGCAAGCCTTCATCCAGACACAAGGCTCCCAGATCCCAACACAGAGACCTGGCTTCTGAGCCCAGCTGCCTATTTAAGGACAGCCAGGTGCTGCCAAAACCTGGACCTCACCTGGCTGTAAATCAGCCCAACAGCACATGTGGGGAGGAAAATACCTGTTTTCCCAGACCAAACCTCTCACTGTGTCACAATACCTAATATATAAAGCTGAGTGTATGTATTTGTGTGTGTGTGTGTGTATGTATGTATGTCCACTAAAGGAATCTGCACCATCGCATTTACAATCACAAAATTTAGCACACAGGTACATCAGGTGTCCGGGAAGGTTTTAGACCGGGTCTCAGCTCTCTAGCACGTACCGTTCCTAAGATATTCCCAAAAAATGCAAATATGGCATATCACATGACCTACATTAGCCAATAGAAGCCTGTAGGTCTTCTCTTCATATCCCAACTTCATATCAGAACTGCCATATACACGGTCAAATGTCCCTTATCAGCCAATAGAAGCTCGCAGGTCCTTAGTCTCCACATACACACAGTTTTACTCCAGGTTTCCAAAACAACCCAGCCATTTTTCTTCACTGCTGAAGGTCAGCTTTAAGAGGGCAGGGCGCTGTGGAGGTCTCAGTTCAGGGGGCAGGTAGGGTGGCCATTCAGGCCACCCTCAAAAGACAGACTTAAAAACCTCGCCCCCAGGTTCTGCTAAGCCACACCCCCTCCCACTCCGCAGCCGACAGGGATTGAAATAATGAAGGTAAAAAATCAACTTCTGTCAGCTGCAGGGGTGGGAGGGATGGTGACTTTCTCCCTGCAGCTCACACTCAGACAGCACAGTGCTGCTGTCTGAGAGTGAGCTGTTCAAAAGAAATCCCTGTGTCCGTCCAGGCCAAATGGAGCACAGGGAGTCTGAAAGCCGGACTGTCCAGCCTAAAACTGGACCTCTGGCCACCCTAGGGGCAGGCTGCTGTGGAGGTCACAGTTAAGGGGACGGTCCACTATGGACGTCAGTGTTAAGAAACAGATTGCTGTAGAGGCCACTGAGGGGGTGTTGTGGAAATCACTGTTAAGGAGATGGGGTACTGTGGAGGTCACTAATAAAGGGACAGCCGCTGTGGAGGTCACTGTTAAAGGGGCGGGCTGCTGAGGAGGTCACTGTTAAGGAGGTGGGATGCTCTCGAGGTCACTGTTAAAGGGGCGAGCTGCTGTGGAGGTCACTGATAAGGGGGCGGGATTCTGTGGAGGTCACTGTTAAAGGGGCGGGCACTGTGGAGGTCTCTGTTAAGGGGACAGGCAACTGTGAAGGTCACAGTTAAGAGGACGGTCCGCTATGGAGGTCAGTGTTAAGGGGCGGGATGCTGTAGAGGTCACTGTTAAGGGGCGGGTGTTGTGGAGGTCACATATTAAGGGAACAGAGCTTTGTAGAGGTCACTGTTAAGGGGGTGAGTTATTGTGGAAATCACTGTTAACGAGACGGGGTACTGTGGAGGTCACTAATAAAGGGGCGGCCGCTGTGGAGGTCACTGTTAAAGGGGAGGGCGCTGTGGATGTTATTGTTAAGGGGAAGGGCGCTGTGGAGGTCACTGTTAAAGGGGCGGTGTACTCTAGATGTCATTGTTATAGTGGATACTGTCTATCTTTTAACGACACACACAAACATTAAATGAAATAGATGAAATATACCTGTGCAAAGCCAGGTCCTTTTGATAGTATATACTGTATATATATATATATAATATATTAAGCTGAGTGTATGTACTGTATGTATGTATATCTGCTAAAGGAATCCGCGCTGTTGCATTTACAATCACGAAATTTGGCACACAGGTACATCAGGTGTCCGGGAAGGTTTAAGACCGGATCTCAGGTTTCTATTCCCAAAAAATGCTAATATGGCACCATCACATGACCTACATTAGCCAATAGAAGCCTGCATGTCTTTCTCCTCATATCCCAACTGCCATACACACAGTCACATGACCCTTATGATCCAATAGAAGCTTGCAGGCCCTTAGTCTTGACATACACACATTTTTACACCAGGTTTCCATAACAACCCAGACATTTTTCTTCACTGCTGTAGGCTGGATGCTGTGGAGGTCACTGTTAAAGTTATGGGCGCTGTGGAGGTTTCTGTTAAGGAGGCAGTGAACGGTGGAGGTCACAGTTAAGGGGACGGTCTACTATGGAGGTCAGTGTTAAGAGGCGGGGAACTGTAGAGGTCACTGTTAAGGAACGGGTGTTAAGGGGTGTTGTGGAGGTCACATTTTAAAGGAACAGAGCTCTGTGGAGGTCACTGTTAAGGGGGTGGGTTATTATGGAAATCACTGTTAGCGAGACGGGGTACTGTGAAGGTCGCAAATAAAGGGCCAGCCGCTGTGGAGGTCACTGTTAAAGGGGCTGTCGCTGTGGAGGTTACTGTTAAGGGGGCGGGTTATTGTGGAAATCACTGTTAAGGAGACGGGAAACTGTGGAGGTCACTAATAAAGGGGCGGCTGCTATGGAGGTCACAGTTAAAGAGGAGGGTATTGTGGATGTTACTGTTAAGGGGGCAGGATGCTGTGGAGGTCACTGTTAAAGGGGCAGGCACTGTGGGGGTCACTGTTAAGGGAGGAGGGGACTGTGAAGGCCACTATTAAAAGGGCAGCGGGGTACTGTGAAGTCACTGTTGAGGCAGCAGGGTACTGTGAGGTTATGTTAAGGGAGCGGGGTACAGTGGAGGTCACTGTTAAGGTAGCGGGGTACTGTGGCAGTCACTGTTAAAGGGGCAGTCGCTGTGGAGGTCTCTGTTAAGGGGGCAGAGAATGGTGAAGGTCACAGTTAAGGGGACTGTAACCTATGGTCAGTGTTAAGGGGCGGGTGCTGTAGAGGTCACTGTTAAGGGGGTAGACCCCTGTGGAAGTCACTGTCAAGGGGGTGGGGTGCTGTGGAACTCACTGTTAAAGGGGCAGGCTGCTGTGAAGGTCAAAGTGAAGGTCAAAGTTAAGGGGGGTGGCTGCTGTGGAGCACTGTGGGGGTCATTGTTAAGGGGTGCGAACTGTGGAGGTCACTGTTAAGGGTGCGGGGTACTGTAGATTTCACTGTTATTGGGGATACTGTTGATATATTTTAACGACACACACAAACATTTAATAAAATAGATTAAATATACCCCTGCAAAGCCGGGTCCTTCTGCTAGTATATATATATATATATATATATATATATCAGTGTACTGATGTGAGAAGTACAAGGTATACTAGTGCAGTGTGTACAGATATATGTGATATATGTCAGTTATATATTATGGCTATTGCATGAGATACATGAAGTAATACTGGTTATAACTGTCTGCAGTGCTATATATATATATGAGTGGGATATGAGTAAAAATAGGGAATGGGGTACAAATGAAGAGAAAGGAGGAGGACCTCCTCTTACCACTCCATTCTAGTCTCAATGGAGAGCTCATCCTGCAGTTCTTCTCCGCTGTTGGGGGTTGAAGGACCTGTGAAGATGTTCTGTGCAGTTCCTTTACTGGATGCACAGGACCTGTGATACTGACTATGATGTCATCACAGGTCCTGGCAGATGCACCTATCTAACCTGTTAACTACACCATACTTTGTGCAGTTCCTTTACTAGATGTACAGGACCTGTGACATCATCACAGGTCCTTAGCTTTCTCCACTGATGATATGGATACTATACTGGAGTTGGACAGTAATGAGTGTAATTAGGGTGCGGGACCTATCCTCCACTGCGGGCCCCTTTTCGCCACGGGCCCCATCGCAGCTTTGCGGTCTACATCTATTGGAGGTACGTTACTGGATATGTAGTGCTTTATTCTCCTGTATGTTTGGTAGCACTAAAAGACCAGGCAGCATGCTGAAGGTAAGGCTGGCTTGGTGCATAAAAACTCTACTTTATCACAACAGGGGACAATAGCTCCAAAACTGCAGTAGCTGCAAGGTACTGTGGCACAAGAAAACCGCATGTAAGATCACGGCGCCTTATTTAAACCTCAACAATTTAGTTTGGCTTTGTTTTCAATCAGAATGTTTCTTTTTTTCTGGACAACTTAACCCCAAATCAAGGACAGCCAACATTTTTATGGACAAATTAGAAAACCATTATGAATTATACAGATTATAAGTCATTACCAGCATTTACTGTGAGTTTTAAAATGATGATAATTACCACCAAAATAATCTACTCAAAAAAATCATGAACACATTTTTTTTTCCGAACACAGGAAAAAAGTTGCCTATATTTACGGACTGTCCAGAAATTTCTGAACTGTTAGCAACACTGTAGTTTGGTTGCCGCTAAAAGGGTGTACAAGTGTACGGTCAGAACAGGATTGGAGCCTCCACAGACATAAGGTATAAGGGAAAGCTCTGCACCTGTTCTGTGTTTAGACGCGCACCTGGTTTTGGCTCAAAATCGCTGATGGAAATCAATGACCGAACACTAACGTGTGAATGAGGCATTAGAAAGAATTAATTTTTTCATGAACACCTAGTTTAACATCCAGACTTCTGGAACAATGTCCTCTAGACAGAGGCAAATATAGTTAGTAACAGCACCAAAAGACATGTTTGGGGAAAACAAAGATAATTCACCAGAAGAACCTGATACCACCTGTAAAGAATAGTGGTAGATTTGTTATGTTTTGGCTCAGCTTTGTAGTATTGGGGATATGGGCAGCTCACAAAATACACTATGAATTATTGAATGTACCAGAGGCTGTTTAAAGATAATGTGATACCATCTGTCAGAAATTTGAAGATCAGCCAAAAGTCAGCCTTGTAACAGGACAATGATGATCCTAAGCAAACCAGTAAATCCACAAATGAACGACTTAAAAAAAAGAAATAGAGTATTCTTGAATGGCCAAGTAAATCCCTGATCTAAATCCCATTGAGATGCTATTTGAAACAGACTGTGCATGGAAGGTTTTAAAAATCCTATAACTGATAGACAATTATATAAAATACTGTAGTGGCTGGAGATTTTTTCTGCCAAAGATGGCAATACCAGATAGAGAAGTGATTATTATTATTTTTTTTTTTTGTTTTTTTTTTATATTATTTGAAAGAAAATCAAATATTGTTTTTTTTAGCCTATGGTAGAGGGCTACATGAGAGAAAGCGGTTCCTGAGGGAAGAGATTCATATAGCACAGGGAGTGACTGTGATGTACAGTCAGGTCCATAAATATTGGGACATCGACACAATTCTAGTATTTTTGGCTCTATGCACCACCACAATGGATTTGAAATGAAACAAACAAGATGTGCTTTAACTGCAGACTGTCAGCTTTAATTTGAGGGTATTTACATCCAAATCAGGTGAACAGTGTAGGAATTATAACAGTTTGCATATGTGCCTCTCACTTGTTAAGGAACCAAAAGTAATGGGACAGAATAATAATCATAAAATAAACTTTCACTTTTTAATACTTGGTTGCAAATCTTTTGCAGTCAATTACAGCCTGAAGTCTGGAACACATAGACATCACCAGACGCTGGGTTTCATCCCTGGTGATGCTCTGCTAGGCCTCTACTGCAACTGTCTTCAGTTCCTGCTTGTTCTTTTCCCTTCAGTTTTGTCTTCAGCAAGTGAAATGCATGCTCAATCGGATTCAGGTCAGGTGATTGACTTGGCCATTGCATAACATTCCACTTCTTTACCTTAAAAAAACTCTTTGGTTGCTTTGGCAGTATGCTTTGGGTCATTGTCCATCTGCACTGTGAAGCGCCGTCCAATGAGTTCTGAAGCATTTGGCTGAATATGAGCAGATAATATTGCCCGAAACACTTCAGAATTCATCCTGCTGCTTTTGTCAGCAGTCACATCATCAATAAATACAAGAGAACCAGTTCCATTGGCAGCCATACATGCCCACACCATGACACTACCACAACCATGCTTCACTGATGAGGTGGTATGCTTAGGATCATGAGCAGTTCCTTTCCTTCTCCATACTCTTCTCTTCCCATTACTCTGGTACAAGTTGATCTTGGTCTCATCTGTCCATAGGATGTTGTTCCAGAACTGTGAAGGCTTTCTTAGATGTCGTTTGGCAAACTCTAATCTGGCCTTCCTGTTTTTGAGGCTCACCAATGGTTTACATCTTGTGGTGAACCCTCTGTATTCACTCTGGTGAAGTTTTCTCTTGATTGTTGACTTTGACACACATACACCTACCTCCTGGAGAGTGTTCTTGATCTGGCCAACTGTTGTGAAGGGTGATTTCTTCAACAGGGAAAGAATTCTTCGGTCATCCACCACAGTTGTTTTCCGTGGTCTTCCGGTGTTGCTGAGCTGACCGGTGCGTTCCTGGAGTTTGCCTAATGTTTTTGCTATCTCTCTGATGTTTTTTTTTTTTTTTTCAGCCTAATGATGGCTTGCTTCACTGATAGTGACAGCTCTTTGGATCTCATCTTGAGAGTTGACAGCAACAGATTCCAAATGCAAATAGCACACTTGAAATGAACTCTGGAACTTTTATCTGCTCATTGTAATTGGGATAATGAGGGAATAACACACACCCGGCCATGGAACAGCTGAGAAGCCAATTGTCCCATTACTTTTAGTCCCTTAACAAGTGGAAGGCACATATGCAAACTGTTGCAATTCCTACACCGTTCACCTGATTTTGATGTAAATACCCTCAAATTAAAGCTGACGGTCTGCAGTTAAAGCACATCTTGTTTGTTTCATTTCAAATCCATTGTGGTGGTGTATAGAGCCAAAAATGTTAGAATTGTGTTGATGTCCCAATATTTATGGACCTGACTGTAAGCCACAATCCTGTGTGTTATCTGTGTGTCAATCAGGGAGCAGAACAGGGGAGAGTGTGGTGCAGAGCGCCAAAGAGAACCAGGATAAGTAGGCAACCTGTACGAGATAGTAGAAAAAGTATGGTACTAGCAAGAGGACAACAGCAGCCTTTAACTCATATCAGAGTGCCAATGACTGTAGGGAGCATTATTATAACTGAGTACAGACAATGTGTTGTGTGAAAAACTTCAGAACGTCTTAAAGGAGCCAGCACCCCAGAACATACCTGAGAGACCTGTTCCAGATCAGTTATTTTACTGTAGCTCACGGTGTTACTAAAGTTTTCCATTGTAACCTATAACATCTTGAAGAATCATGCAGCAATAAGTAAAGTCTGGTATCTTTGACATTTTCATTTGCTTCCCAAATTCAAAATTAAGCAACTTTGTAAAGGTCGAATCCCTAGCCTTGTGCTGTTGTCATTCTTTGTAATTCCTTCATGTAGCTGGCTGTGCTACTGCTTCTGACGTAGATTGGATAACACGCTGTTCTTCACGGTTGTCTATATACTCTCTTCCTTTCTTCTCTCAGTTTAAGATAGCAGCAGGGAAACATCCAAGTATTCAGGGGGGGCAGATCACATAGGCTGTATCAGAGTGCACATAGACTGTAAAGCATGCACATGCAAACAAAAACGAGAAGAGATCCTGTCAACAAAAACAAGAAGAGATACCTTGTGGGCTGTAAAAGGAGCAAACAGTACAGGAATGAAGCTGTGCTAATACATGAGAGCTAGTGAAGGAAGCAGCACCTTAGACACAAATCTGCTACCCACGTTATATTGTTGTCCATATGAGAAAAGTCTAAAACTAGGAGCAAGTTACATATGAGGGGAACAAAATAGTAGATAGATCCATCTCACCTGCTTAGGGCATTCTTTCACAATGAACTCCTGGTGCGCGGAAAAGGCAAGACCTTGGGAAACTTGGCTGATAGAAAAAATCCAGCACCAAGGAAATGTAAGGCTGTGCGTTCCTTTATTAAAGTGGTAAAATTCATGCAGCAAATCAACGACATCCAGTGACATCCACCTGTTAAGTCAACGCGTTTCAAACAAAACTGTTCTTAATCATGACTTGTGGGATTTATCTCCATAGCTGGGTTTATAAAGGAAATTTCTGTTTAGGTTCCTCCCCTAAATGGGGGGGGGTGGAAAGGAAGGAGGATCATGTGTGATCACTCATTCAGCTAATGGGGAAAAATCCATGGGATTCAGTTGACAGCATAAAAAAACATACAAAAACCATACAAAAGTTATCAAGTAAAACCATGGTGATCATGTGGTTAAAATAGAGAAAACATGCTATAAAGACTATGCAGATAAGTCAGGAAAAAGAGACTACCAATCAACCACTAAATATACCATATATGGTGGCACTGGAGTCTGCTGACAAACCGCTTAGTTTGAATAGTGGCATATGCTGAAAACATATATATACTGTACAGGGCTGAGTCAGTCCACTTGGAGGTCCGTTTAAAATTAATATAATGCAGCAAGGGCCTTATGTGTGCTTTTAATAGACGCACATAAGCTCTTTCCTTAAATTCAAGCCAGCAGGGCTTCTGGTTTTCAAATGGATGATCCAAAAGGCTTCTCTTTGTAGAATAAGTCTTTTCAGGTTGCCTCCACGAAAAGGGAGACAAACCTGCTCTATACCATAAGCAGAAAAAAAATGTACACTTCTATTATGTTGGGTGATGAAGTGTTTGGCCGCACTGAATATATTTGTGTAAAAGGCATTTGTAATGTAGTTGAGATGTTCCATAATTATTGTTTTTAATTTTCTTGTTGTATTCCCCACATATAATAGATCGCATTGTATGCATTTTATAACATAAATGACCCCCATCATATTACAGTTAAAGTAAGATTTAATGATAAAGCTTGTACTGCATAATTACATGTCCTACATGGGTTGCTGCCACATCGACTAAATCCAACATATTTTAACCATGTGCTATGTTTGTTTTTTCTGGGGATAGATGTGAATAAAGAAGGAGAAAGGGAAGAAGCCAATGTGGGAGACCGTCTAGGAACCACTCTATATTCATCTTTTAACAGTTCATACAAGGCGTCATCTTCAAACAAAATAGAGATGCCTGTTTAATAAGGTTGAATTGTTTGCTCTAGGTGAGTACTAAAGTTGGTGTTCTTTTTTTGTTGATATTATGGTTATTACTAAACCTCTTATTCCTGTGCTGTGAATTGGTGTTGTCATTATTATGATTTTTGAAGAGGAGATCCCTACGAGTTTTATTGCGAGCTATATTTTCTGCTCTAATTAACATCCATGGTGGGTATCCTCTACTTGATAATCGCACAGCAATATTACTACTATATGAGAAATTACCTGTAAAGAATAAATCAAGGCAACTGGACGTACTGTAGATTTCTTGAAAACGTTTCACTCGTTCTTCCAACGAGCTTTCTCAGTTCTGAGTGACTGTACAAAAATGTAACTGAATCTTAACTTGATATACCATACCATGTAACTTGATATACCATGACCTGGATAAATGAGAACCTTCACAGATATATGAGAAATTGGCACTACAATTTCTTCTTGCTCTAATGTACTCACCTACAGGTATTAAAATAGTGTGGATCGGATGGTGACTATCCGCTCTGAGGATTGTATTCCCCGCAGTGGATTTGCGAAAGGTGGCAGTGTGTGTAATCTGGTTGGAAACGCCTGTTAAAGTCAAATCCAGAAAATTAATATAAAGCTTGTGATGCAAACTGACAAAACTAAGGTTGTAGGGGTTGTCATTTAAGTAGTTAATGAAGGATGGTATGGCAGGCACATCGCCGCTCCAAATGATGAGCAAATCATCGATGTACCTGCCATACCACTCCATAGACATCATATAAGGGTTGTCCACGGTGTAAATGTATCGCTCCTCCCAATACGACTTCACCAAATTCGCCAGCGAGGGGGAGAACTTGGCCCCCATGGACACACCCCGTATTTGTAAGAAAAATGTGTTGTCAAACAAAAAATAATTATGAGTTAACAGGAACTGTGTAACCTCCAAGATGTACACAATAAAATCTGCATGGTGTGAACTGTATTTATGCAAATGGGACTCCAAGGCTAAGAGGGCTATCTTGTGGGGGATGGATGGATAGAGGGCTACCACATCAGTGATTAGCCAAGCGAAATTAGATGTCCACTGTTTGTAAAAAAAAAATTCTAAGAACATCCCCTGTATCTTTAATGTAGGCAGGTGCTCGCTTAACCAAAGGCTGCAGAATTGCATCTCACCACTCTCCCAACCTTTCAGTAAGGGAGCCAATGCCAGACACAATGGGGCAGAGTGGTGGAGGGTTTCAGGGGATCTTAAAATTAAAGAGGAATACAGATTGCATGCTGTAACTTAGTGATTTTTTTTGTCCTATCTAGCGATATGCCCCCAATGTCCAAGATGGAAATACCCTTTTAAGGTAACCACTAGCATATCTAAAAATCTTTTTTTGGTGTAGAAGGTGCCTGTAGCCTTTAATATCGTATTCCCTATACATAGAGTATCTATAGCACTTTCTTCCTTTCAATATCATGTTCGCTATTAATAACTTTATGTTTCATTGTTTCTAAGTTGTGGAGATTTATTGGTTCTCGTTTTTCTCTAATCCTGTTCTTTATAGCAACTAATTCCTTAAATCTTTAGTTTCATCCTGTCTTTATTCCTCATCATTAGTTCTCATCACTGAATGTTTTTCGTAGTAGACAGGTAAATGTTTTCACGTATTCATAAGCCTCTGTAATGCTTTTAATTAGTCTTATTACTGTGTCGGATCAGGGAGATTAGGTATGGGTGGGACATAAGAGGCGCGATGCCACCAAAGATGAATCATTTTGTAGCTTGAAATCCGTTAAGGGATTGTCCCATCTTGCAGTTACTATGCTGTTTCCATAGCTCTCATGCACTGCAATGAGAGCTACTGAAACAGCAGAGGGTCAGCCCGCTACCCTGTTTCCTGGCCATCTGGTGGTCAGGACTTAGTCCCATGCCACCCGTGTTATGGCAAGATGAACCAACCCCTTTAAAGTCATTATTTGCCACTTAAATTCCAAAATGATGTGCTTTCTTAATATAGCTTTATATCTATTTTTCTGAATCCAACTCACCTACACAGGCACATATTTCACTCCCAGAGGATCAGATAAAATTTTGAACTTGAGGACAATTTTGAATTTGTTTTTATTTTTAGATGGACTTTTCTTGAGATGTATTTTATCTAGGTGCCAGTTTGGTACATATACATTAGCTGTTATGTTAATCCATATGTTAATAAAAATGGATGATCATAAATTTCAATTATATTCACTTTTATTTCGGAGAATACTACAGAAAATGTAAATTTTATTGTTATTATTATTTCAATTAAGTTTTTAAAAGCATCCAACTCTAATTGTGAAAGGTACATACCTTATGTGAATAAAAAGGTAAGGCATAAGAAAAAACTGATGTGGATAAATAGAATTGTAAAGAAAGAAAGAAATGACAAAAAGAAAGCATTTAAATCACAAAAACTGAAGGGTAACAAGGAAGCATTGGAAAATTCTAAGAAAAAAAATTAGGATATGTAAAAGACAAACAAAGGCAGCCAAACTGGAAACTGAGAGATTCATTGCCAAAGAGAGTAAAACTTACCCTAAAATGTTCTTCAATTTAAATGGTAAAAAGTATAAATCTGAAAGTGTCAGTTCTTTACAGAATGGGATGAATATAGCCAAACAGCCCTGTGGTCCAACCTTTGTATGTTAATTAATTAATTTAGTATATGTTTTCCAAATTTCATTCAAGAAGGTTTGCTGTAGTCAGTCTTCTGTTAAATATTGAATTAAAAGATACAGACAGAAAAGAGGTAGGTTAAAAAAAAAATCTTTGGTCTGGGTCTGACACCTTGCACCCCTGCCGATTAGCTGTTTTGCAGTAGCGCTGGTCCAACCAGTTAACTTCCGTAGTCACATAATCAGTTGAATAAGGTCCCCCTGTGTTAAATTAAAGTGCCACATGATCTGTCACATAATGCGAATATAAATACACCGGATCTGTAAGGCCCCTGAGTCTGCAACATTACTACGAAAACAATATGAAGACCAAAAAGCTCTCGAGTTGTGAAGAAGCCTAGATCATTATTGGGTGATAAAAAAATATCTCAAACTCTGAATATCACACAAAGCACCATTCTATTTATTACAACAAAATGGAAAGAGTATGGCACAACTGCAAATCTGATAAGAGAAAGTCATGTACTAAAACTAACAGACCGGGCAAGGAGGGCATTAATCAGAAATGTAACATTGATAACACTAAAGATCCACAGTGGAGATGGAAGTCTCCCTCCATATGACCATATAAGGGCTCATGCGCACGACCGTATGCCCTCCCAGACATACGGTCCGCGAGCGGGCCATATGTTCCGGAGCGGCATACATTGTGCGAACCGGAGCGCACAGCATCATAGGTTACTCTGATACTGTGCGCATCGGGCTGGCCACGGGGCTATTGTCCTGTACTCATATGATCATATGATATGTCTCGGAGGGCACACCACAGAGGCTTAATGGAAGAGTGGCTAGAAAAAATGCATTGCTTAGAGAAAAAAAAAAAACATGTTTAGAGTTCACCCAAAAACTTGTGGCAGACTCTTCAAACACATGGAAGGTGGTTCTCTGGTCAGATGACACTAAAACACTAAAACTGAATTTGTTGACCATCAGGGAAAGGCTATGTGTGGCCCAAACCTAAACCACTACCCATTACTCGAGAAACACCATTCCCACAGTAAAGCATGGTGGTGGTAGCATCATGAGGTGGGGATACTTTTGAGCTACAGGAACTTGAAAACAGGTTATGATGGAAGGAAAGATGATTGATGGTAAATACTGCAAAATTCTTAAGAAAAACTTATTTCAGTCTGCCAGAGAATTGAGACTGGACTCCAGGACAGTGGCTCTAAACATATTGTAAAAACTACACTGGAGAGGTTTAAAGGGAACATCAAAATTTAATGAAATTGTCTCGTCAAAGCCAAGACCGCAATCTAGTTCAGAATCTGTGTCATGTCATCAAGACTGCCGTATGCCAACACAACCCATCAAACTTGAACAAGTTGGAGCAGTTGTGCCTCAAATAATGCTAGTGCCTAGGTGTGCTAAGCTAATATAGATATGCCACAAGAAATGTTCAACTAATTCACTATGGTCTGACTGACGGTGTACCATATCATTTGCTGTTTTGTAAAAAAAAAAACGTCTCCTGCCCTGACCTTTACTGTTCACATCAGTGGAACAGTGGAATTTAATTCTGTGTTTTTCACTATAAATTACGCAATACCTTGTCTTCTATCAGGTTGCCAGGCACTTTGAGCAGTTGCTAAGCATTTTCTATATGCAGTACAAGTACATGTTATTAGAAGAACATGGTAAGAGCAGCATTAACAGCTATCTGTCATCCGCTCCTAGAAAAGTAAATTAGACATTTGCTTGTACTGCTAAATCCCAATATATCCATTCAACTTCATACAAGTGCTGGTTAAGGTCAAGCACAAGGGTCAAGGCACTCTAAATCTGTACTAGTGACGATTCAAAGAAAGGAGACATTGTGTAGGCATCATCCACGTAGGTCATGTAATAACAGACCTATGTGGATGAGAATTGTATTCTCAAGCATTTCCTTCTCTGTGAAGTGAGTTTTCTTTTCATCCACCACCACACACATAAGAGCGCTAGACCTTAGAAAAAGTTTTTTTGTGAAGTTGCTCGTTTGTTTGAGAGTATTGGTTAAATTGTAAACTTTCTTCCCATAACTTGTGAACAGTTTTAATTTTTCCTACTGCCACAATGCTAACAAAGTTGATTTATCAGATAGTGCTGGTGTTGATAGCTCAAGAGAAGTCCTTGGTTGAGTAGATGATGACAAGGAAGTCCTGGACAGGACCTAAGAACTCAAAGACAAAGTTGCTAGTGGATTTGTTATGACCAGCTGGTGGAAACCCGCTGCCCCACGTGTCCAACTCCCTCTGAGGACAATGTCTGAACACACCTCTCGTTCTTCACACGATACCTCTGATGGGAGTACCAGGTGCTACCTCAGAGGGGAATTGGGACCAGAGTGTGAACCCACTGGACTGACCTCCTGATGACACAATACACCCAGTGGATGCTGGGAGGCCAGAGGCTGATCACACGGATGCGTAGTCAGGGTACGAAGGCAGAAGTCAGGAAAGGCGGCAGTCAGGCAAAGTCCATAAACGTAGATCAGGGTCAGGGCAGACGGCAATCAGGCAAAATCCCTAATACGTAATCCAAAGTCTGGTACACAGAATGACAAGAACCAACAGAACACCTTAGCACAAACAAGAAACTAGACTAGCTAGGAAACTAAGTTGCTCAGGCACCTTTCAGTAGAAGGAGGCGCCTTTAAATACCTCCTGCGGACCAGCTATAGGCAGGGGAAGATAGAGGACGTATGCAGGCTGCCTCACAAAGGGAGGGGAGACACTCCCACACATACCCTAAATACATACAAGGAACTCTGAGCCAGAGTGCAAGAACGCCGCTGCCCGCACCTGTCAGCAGCGGGAAAAAGTGATGAAAGCCCAGCACCTGTACCTGCGTATGGAGACAGAATTGCAGGTACACAGAGCTGGGCTAACAGCCTTCTCTTTGTAACATAACATAGTAACATCTAATATATAAAGTGGAGTGTATGTGTGTATGTATGTCTGATAAAGGAATCCGCACTGTCGCATTTACAATTACAAAATTTGCCACACAAGTACATCAGGTGTCCGGGAAGGTTTTAGACCGGGTCTCAGCTCTCTAGACCGTACCGTTCCTGAGATATTCCCAAAAAAATGCATTTGCCAATAGAAGCTTGGCCATTTGATCCTTATCAGCCAATAGAAGTTTGCAGGCCCTTAGTCTCCTCATACACACAGTTTTACACCAGGTTCCCATAACAACCCAGTCATTTTTTTTCACTGCTGTAGGTCAGCGTTAAAGGGGCAGGGTACTGTGGATGACACTGTTAAGGGAGCGGGGTGCTGTAGAGGTCACAGTTAAGGGGGCAGGTAGGATGGCCATTCGTGCCACCCTCAAAAGACGGACTTAAAAAACTAGCCCCCATTTCCCGCTAAGCCACTCCCCCAACTCAGGTAGGTCACACCCCCTCCCACTCCGCAGCCGACGGCGTTTGAAAAAATGAAGGTAAAAATCAACTACTGTTCTGCTGTCTGACAGTGAGCTGTTCAAAAGGACATCCCTGTGTCTGTCCAGGCCCTGCGCCAGACGGAGGACAGGAAGTCTGAAATCCAGACTGTCTGGCCTAAAACCATACCTCTGGCTACCCTAGGGGCAGGCTGCTGTGGAGGTCACAGTTATGGGGATGGTCCGCTATGGAGGTCAGTGTTAAAGGGCAGATTGCTGTAGAGGCCATTGTTAAGAGGAAGGGGTGTTGTGGAAATCACTGTTAAGGAGATGGTGTACTATGGAGGTCACTAATAAAGGAGCGGCTGCTGTGAAGGTCACTGTTAAAAGGGGCGGGTTGCTGTGGAGGTCACTGTTAAGAGGGTAGTATTCTGTGGAAGTCACTGTTAAAGGGGCAGGCTGATGTGGAGATCATTGTTATGGGAGTGTGATGCTGTGGATGTCACTGTTAATGGGGCAGGCGCTGTGGAGGTCTCTGTTAAGGGGGCAGGGAACGGTCGAGGTCACAGTTAAGGGGATGGTCCGTTATGGAGGTCAGTGTTAAGGGGCGTGGTGCTGTAGAGGTCACTCTTAAGAGGGCGGGGTGTTGTGGAGGTCACATTTTAAGGGAACGGAGCTCTGGGGAGGTCACTGTTAAGGGGGCGGGTTATTGTAGAAATCACTGTTAACGAGACAGGGTATTTTGGAGGTCACAAATAAAAGGGATGGCCACTGTGGAGGTCACTGTTAAAGGGGAGGGAGCTGTGGATATTACTGTTAAGTGGGCAGGCCACTGTAGAGGTTACTGTTAAAGGGGCAGGGTGCTGTAGATGTCACTGTTATAGTTGATACTGTTGATATCTTTTAACGACACACACAAACATTAAATTAAATAGATTAAATATACCCGTGCAAATCCAAGTAATTCTGCTAGTAGTTTATAAGGCTGAAAAAAGACATCTGTCATTCCAGTTCAGCTTGATATCCTACAAGTTGATCTAGAGGAAGGCAAAATAAACCCTTGTGAGGTAGCAGACAATTTTCCACACTTCCTGACTCCAATCAGGCAATCAGAATAATTCCCTGGATCCATGACCCCTGTCTAGTAACTATTATTACCCTCCAGAAATACATCCAGGCCGCTCTTGAAGTCTTTTAGTGAGTTCACCATCACTACCTCCTCAGTCAGAGAGTTCCATAGTCTCACTGTTCTTACAGTAAAGAATTCTCTTCTATGTTTGTGTACAAACCTTCTTTCCTCCAGACGCATAGAGTGTCCCCTTGTCACAGTCCTGGGGATAAATAGATGATGGCAGAGATCTCTGTACTGACCTCTGATATATTTATACATTGTTATTAGATCTCCCCTTTGGGCTAGTTAATTTGGAAGCCTTCTGTAGATTCTGTCAGTAAAAGCTATAGCTTTGTAGAGTTGTGTTGCAGGGAGGGTCTTGGTCCTAAGATTCCTTAAGATGGATTTTCACCACCTGATTTTAGACCAGAATATGTACGGAGTAAAACTGAGGACACAGCTTTGCTTCAGAAAGTATGTAATATGTTTGAATTTGGACAGGTAAGGGGCAGATTTGGCATTTCTGGAGCCAGAGGCAAAGCTAGGTCTGGAGGACACCATTTCACCACTAAGCTCTGCTTTGTCATGCCACTAAGCTCCACACAGTCAATCCTCTAAACATTACCAAGTAGCAAAGTAGCTTAGTTAAGTGAAATTGTGCTTTGAAATCTTGGGATTGTGCACCTGTGGCAGAAAATGATTGAGCTGATTAGCTTATCATTACTGGCTTTATGTTCTAGTATTTTTTTCCGCGCACAAATCAAAGATTCTTTACCATGCTCCAGGTTTTCCAACATCAATATTTCAATGCAAATCTTATCATAGTTTTGTTACGGCAGTGGGTGTAGAACTGCTGTGCAAACCAACAGATTTGATTTTGGGCTAGACCTAATGGCATTATATTGGCAGTCCCTAGGTATTTACCCTTTGACCCCTATACATGGATCTCAACCTTACTTCAGGGGAGCCACCAGACCACTACCTCCTGGACTAGTCTCTGTGTGGTTGGCAGCTGACCGACAGGGGTTCAGAGACACCACTGCAGAACACAGAGGAATCAGGCAAATTTATAGTCGGGACAGGCTGAGGTCAGGGCTGGCAGAGTACAAGCAATATGGCAAGTGGATCCAATGTCAAGGCAGGCAGCAGATGATGAATACAGAGGTCATGCATAGGTCAGGTCAAGTAGCAGAGGGTCAGAATCCAGTAAACAGCCAGAAGTCGGTATATGGGAAGACAAACAAATACAGCACACTTTTGCAACATACTAGCAACCTAGACAACCTATTGGCACCCTCCCTTAGAGGAAAGTGCATAAAGTACCCAAAGTTGACAAGACATTGTCTGGTTAGAATTAAAGTGTTCACACACTGGCCCTTTAAGGGCTGGGGAAAGAGAGTGCGTGCCCTATGGGCAAAAGAAAGAGCCTTTGCTGGCTGGAAACAAAGTGTGGCCTACTGAAGACTTTAGCTGCTGGGACCACACACAAGGCAGCAGGGGAAGATTGGTGGATCTGGGCCACCAGACAGACAGAATAAGAGTGAGTGATGTGGCACCCATGCCCACCTGGGAGAGCGGGACAGTGGTAGGCACAGGCCGCCAATGCAACAGGTTGCTAACACTGAAAAGGGAAGATATGGAGAAAAAGGATGTATTTAGGAACACAATACTACTTTCTGTAGTAGATAGAGGGTTCTCTGAGACTTTAACACTGATGGCCTATTCTTAGAACAACCTATCAATGTTTGATCAGTGGGAGTCCAAATTCCCATACCCCCACTGATTATTACATTAAAAACGAATAACTCCAATGATAGAACATTGATGGCCAATTCTAAGGAAAGGTCAGCTGTGTTAAAGTCCTGGAGAACCTAATCTAAAGCTTCTTTGGAGCCACCTTAAAGAATGTACAAGGAAGCTTCATTGTTTAAAAATGACTGCAGTTCTTTAACAGAGGCTTCAGCAGTCTATATTCCGCTGAAAGGTCTACAAGGCCAATACTTCCCCACAATTTTCTATAGCCATACAGTATGCTCCATTTTGTAACCTCCTCTCCTCTTTTACATGTGTGTATTTTCCGCTGATTCTATGTAAGGCAGTTCAACATTCATAATTAGTTACATACTCTCTCTAGTGATAGACTTTAAGATATCTATAGAGGCAAAGCCTGGGAAGACTTGAAGATACCGTCAACATATTACTTTGTAGTCTCCCTGAAGTATTTAATACAACCACATCAACAGTCAAGGGTTATGAACTTTTCCTAGTGTGGGAAATGGTATATAGGGAAATCTTAGTGTACTTCACAATGCATGAGAACAGATATAGAGAATTGACTGTGTGGAGCTTAGTGGTGAAAGTTTTTTTTTTTTTTTAAATCAGATACGTTGCAATAAAACCTTCTCACCTGAGACATGTGGGACCAAGACCATGATGTTCCACTGTCAAGCGCACGTCTCAGGTGAGATGTATCTGATGACAGAACCCCTTTAAGATACTGAACTGCCACCCACTCATATTATACAACATATGCGTGATAATATTAACTCAGATATGCAGTTTTGAAATTATACAATATCTATCTATGTATACCTCATTACAATCTGAAGGGTCTGCCACAAGCGTACCTTAAGGTAGCTTGACACAAAGCGATTATTGTGTAAATTATCATTAGAGTGCATACATTAAATAATACATCTAAGAGTACTGCATTCAGGTAATACCGACCAGTGTAATACTGACCCCGACGCGTGTTTCGCTGTCGCTTCCTCAGGGGATCTACTATCTCTTGCTACTATCTCCTATGGTTAACCACGTGTCATCCTATGTATTAATTTATAGGTCCTGCAAAATATGTATTCAGATTTCCATGCAACTGTTTGTGTTCAAGTGTAATATGCCTGGTTTACCAGCAGGTGGCAGCATAAATGGCAGAGCTACAGGTACCTAGAGTGTAACCTTCCTTTCCATTCTAACACCCCATCTGTGGTGTGATGGGCGTTTTCCCCGCTTGCTGCAGGGAGGGAGGAGTTTTAGTTTCGAAGTCAGTTCAGCTTTCCCCTCTGCTAGGGGAAGGCAGCAGGAGCCCGTCCCTGTTGGACAATCCCTGTCTGGACCAGCTTGAGCACATTTAGCTCTGCTGGATAAGGAGGCCACAGCTTGAAGCCCCAGAGACCAAGTATAAAGTGTTCCCTGGACAAAGCAGACTACCAGAGAGACAGACCAGACTACAAGATAGAAGTACAGCACTCAGCTAAAGTTAAGTTATACAGCTATCCTGTCAGTACAGCAGAGCCAGAGAGCAACAGACATAGCAGAGAGGAGTTTACCTGCCAAAGTTAATGCCAAAGCCTGCTGGAAACCAAGACAAAGCCTGTAAATTGTTTGGAGAAACGTTTAACCACTTCAGCCCCGCTAGGTGAAACCCCCTTCATGACCAGGCCACTTTTTACACTTCGGCACTACACTCCTTTCACCGTTTATCGCTCGGTCATGCAACTTACCACCCAAATGAATTTTACCTCCATTTCTTCTCACTAATAGAGCTTTGATTGGGTGGTATTTTATTGCTGCTGACATTTTTACTTTTTTTGTTATTAATCAAAATGTAACGATTTTTTTGCAAAAAAATGACATTTTTCACTTTCAGCTGTGAAATTTTGCAAAAAAAACGACATCCATATATAAATTTTTCGCTAAATTTATAGTTCTACATGTCTTTGATAAAAAAAAAATGTTTGGGCAAAAAAAAAAAATGCTTTGGGTAAAAGTTATAGCGTTTACAAACTATGGTACAAAAATGTGAATTTCCGCTTTTTGACACGGCTCTGATTTTCTGAGCACCTGTCATGTTTCCTGAGGTTCTACAATGCCCAAACAGTAGAAAAACCCCACAAATGACCCCATTTCGGAAAGTAGACACCCTAAGGTATTCGCTGATGGGCATAGTGAGTTCATAGAACTTTTTATTTTTTGTCACAAGTTAGCGGAAAATGATGATGATTTTTTTTTTTTTCTTACAAAGTCTCATATTGCACTAACTTGCGACAAAAAATAAAAAATTCTAGGAACTCACCATGCCCCTCACAGAATACCTTGGGGTGTCTTCTTTCCAAAATGGGGTCACTTGTGGGGTAGTTATACTGCCCTGGCAATTTAGGGGCCCAAATGTGTGAGAAGAACTTTGCAATCAAAATGTGTAAAAAATGACCGGTGAAATCCGAAAGGTGCACTTTGGAATATGTGCCCCTTTGCCCACCTTGGCTGCAAAAAAGTCACACATGTGGTATCACTGTACTCAGGAAAAGTTGGGGAGTGTGTTTTGGGGTGCCATTTTACATATACCCATGCTGGGTGAGAGAAATATGTTGGCAAAAGACAACTTTTCCCATTTTTTTATACAAAGTTGGCATTTGACCAAGATATTTATCTCACCCAGCATGGGTATACGTAAAATGACACCCCAAAACACATTTCCCAACTTCTTCTGAGTACGGCGATACCAGATGTGTCACACTTTTTTGCAGCCTAGATGCACAAAGGTGCCCAAATTCCTTTTAGGAGGGCATTTTTAGACATTTGGATCCGAGACTTCTTCTCACGCTTTAGGGCCCCTAAAAAGCCAGGGCAGTATAAATACCCCACATGTGACCCCACTTTGGAAAGAAGACACCCCAAGGTATCCAATGAGGGGCCTGGCAAGTTCATATAATTTTTTATTTTTTTTTGCATAAGTTAGCGGAAATTGATTTTTTTTTGTTTTTTCTCACAAAGTCTCACTTTCCGCTAACTTAGGACAAAAATTTAAATCTTTCATGGACTCAATATGCCCCTCAGCAAATACCTTGGGGTGTCTTCTTTCCAAAATGGGGTCAGTTGTGGGGTGTTTGTACTGCCCTGGCATTTGAGGGTCTCCGCAATCATTACATGTATGGCCAGCATTAGGAGTTTCTGCTTAAACGTTTAGTGAAATCAAATCAAGGAAAAACAACAGTAGAACTCAGGGCTATGTTTAATAGTGAAAGTAAGAGCATTTCCATACGCACAATGCGAAGGGAACTCAAGGGATTGGGACTGAACAGCTGTGTAGCCGTAAGAAAACCACTAATCAGTGAGGCAAACCAGATGAAAAGGCTTCAATTTGCTAGGGAGCATAAAGATTGGACTCTGGAGCAATGGAAGAAGGTGGCCTGATGGGTCCAGATTTACCCTGTTCCAGAGTGATGGGCGCATCAGGGTAAGAAGAGAGGCAGATGAAGTGATGCCCCCATCATGCCTAGTGCCTACTGTACCAGCCTGTGGGGGCAGTGCTATGCACTGGGTTTTTAATGAGCACATAGATTTTAAGAAAGTTGAAATAAAGGATTGGTTTAGTAGCTGGACACATATTAATAGGAAAATGTAAAATAGGGTATTGTGGGCCATCAGCAGAAGCAGAGAGAGCAGAGCCTTTAGGTGTAATGGCAATGCCCCTGTTGCTCCTAGAGACTCATTTGCATATATTAAAACATAATTTTTCTCAGCAATGCGGGCACATATGAACATGGCACCAACACAGATGCCTTCAGCTGCCAAGCGCACATGTAACAGGTCAGCCGGTTTCATAGCTAGAAATCTGCTGATTGATGCCCTTTAATGCCAAAGTGTAGTGGCCATGCTGGGTTACTGCAGCTCAGGTCCCATTCAGACCCCCACCCATTGAATATTCTGAGGATAGGTCCTCAATATCAGAACCCTGGAAAAAACACTTTACTGTTTACCTTGTATTTCTGCATTTTCTTGATATGGCGGCCATGCACTTTCTGAGGTGCCTCATGTTTTATTTGCAGCTCTGCCTTTCAGCAACAACATGATTTACTTTTGAGATTTGAATATAGGTCGCCAGATAAGTAAAAGCATTTATAAAAGCAAGTGAACGTCTAAATCTTTCTACATATAAACGAGAAGCTGCCATGTGGCCTCATATTTTATTTAATCTCTTTAAAAATTAAAACTCTTCTGAGCAAATTTACATTACAATAAAAGTAAACCTGTCAAGACTGCCGAAAACAAGGAGTTTTACGTAGGGTGAACCAGGAACATTCCACAAAATGCACAGCAAATGGTGGTAGATGAATGGCGTGCCATATAATGATAGTTACTGGCAAATCCCTTTACAGTCATTGGGTTTTATTGATCTCATCTGACAGAAAAGTCATGTAGGGTGAATAAGATGAAAGGAGGCAGCTAATGATGGTGGTCTACTAGAGGGCGTCTCCAGTTGCAACATGGGCCCAATATAGTCTGGGGTACTAGTACCATGGTACATCCTTCACAACAGATTGCGTTGCGGAAGTCTAACTATGAGTTAATTGTATGACATCCTCATCATCCTGATAATCAATAGGGGGCCCAAAACATGTTGGTTTTTAGTGTTGATCGGGCATGCTCGGCCGAACACCGCGTGTGCTCAAGTGTGATGTTCAAGTCAGTGTATTTAAATGTAATTTAGCATCTATTGCTGAAAAGTTCGCAACTCCTTGTACATTAGAGGCAAGGATCTTATCCACTCAGCTATAAAGCTGAACGCTAAACTATGTCAGAAAAACCTCATAGAAGTTTCTGATGTAGTGAGTATTCCTATTCAGCAGAAGACTCATTTTACTTTTCTGTGCAGGTTAACATGTAGCTATATAGTGTAGTGGTTAACATCCTTGCCTATAATGTACAAGGTTGGGAGTTTGAATCCTGGCAGAAACATATATATACAGTCATGTGAAAAAATTAGGACACCCTTTGAAAGCATGTGGTTTTTTGTAACATTTTTAATAAAAGGTTATTTCATCTCCGTTTCAACAATACAGAGAGATTAAAGTAATCCAACTAAACAAAGAAAACTGAAGAAAAGTCTTTTCAAGATCTTCTGTAAATGTCATTCTACAAAAATGCCTATTCTAACTGAGGAAAAAGATAGGACACCCTCACATGTATTCCCTCTTAAATTGGCTCAGATCTCACACAGGTATATCACACCAGGTGCACATAATTAGTAGATCGTTACTCTGCATGTTGAATGAGGCTTGCCCTATTTAAACCTCAGACATTTAGTTTGGTGTGCTCCTGACTGTTGAAGTGAGAGTGAGCACCATGGTGAGAGCAAAAGAGCTGTCAGAGGACTTCAGAAAAAAGATTGTAGCAGCCTATGAGTCTGGGAAGGGATTTAAAAAGATCTCAAAAGATTTTGAAATCAGCCATTCCACTGTCCGGAAGATAGTCTACAAGTGGAGGGCTTTCAAAACAACTGCCAACATGCCCAGGACTGGTCGCCCCAGCAAGTTCACCCCAAGAGCAGACCGCAAGATGCTAAAAGAGGTCTCCAAAAACCCTAAAGTGTCATCTCGAGAACTACAGCAGGCTCTGGCTACTGTTGATGTAGAAGTACATGCCTCTACAATCAGAAAGAGACTGTACAAGTTTAACTTGCATGGGAGGTGTGCAAGGAGGAAACCTTTGCTTTCCAAGAGAAACATCGAGGCCAGACTGACATTTGCCAGAGATAAAGTTGACAAAGACCAGGACTTCTGGAATAATGTTCTTTGGACAGATGAGTCCAAAATTGAATTATTTGGACACAACAGCAGAGGACATGTTTGGCGTAAACCAAACACAGCATTCCAAGAAAAGAACCTCATACCAACTGTGAAGCATGGAGGTGGAAGTGTCATGGTTTGGGGCTGCTTTGCTGCAGCAGGACCTGGTCAGCTCACCATCATAGAATCCACGATGAATTCTACTGTGTATCAGAAGGTGCTTGAAGAACATGTGAGACCATCAGTTAGAAAATTAAAGCTGAAGCGGAACTGGACCATGCAACATGACAATGACCCAAAACATACTAGTAAATCAACCAAAGATTGGCTGAAAAAGAAGAAATGGAGAGTCCTGGAATGGCCAAGTCAAAGTCCAGATTTGAATCCCATTGAGATGCTGTGGGGTGACTTGAAAAGGGCTGTACGTGCAAGAAACCCCTCAAACATCTCACAGCTGAAAAAGTTCTGCATTGAGGAGTGGGGTAAAATTTCCTCAGACCGATGTCGAAGACTGGTAGATGGCTACAAGAACCGTCTCACTGCAGTTATTTCAGCCAAAGGAGGTAACACTCGCTATTAGGGGCAAGGGTGTCCTATCTTTTTCCTCAGTTAGAATAGGCATTTTTGTAGAATGACATTTACAGAAGATCTTGAAAAGACTTTTCTTCAGTTTTCTTTGTTTAGTCGGATTACTTTAATCTCTCTGTATTGTTGAAACGGAGATGAAATAACCTTTTATTAAAAATGTTACAAAAAACCACATGCTTTCAAAGGGTGTCCTAATTTTTTCACATGACTGTATATACCCTCTTTGCACACTGATAGCAACACCGCAGGAGAAATGCTAGCACAGGCTTCCAGTATCCAGCATATGCTGTGAAGATACGAGATGTGCAGCAGCTGAAACTACGGATACTGGAAGCCTGTGCTAGGATTTCTCCTGCGGTGTTGCTATCAGTGTCTGAAGAGTGGGAGAAGAGGGTTGCATTGACAATCCAACACCATGGGCAGCACATTGAACACATTTTATAAGTGGTCAGAAACTTGTAAATAACTCATGAAAGAATAAAGTTACGTTAAAACCAAGCACCATTGTTTTTCTTGTGAAATTCCCAATAAGTTTGATGTGTCACATGACCCTCTTCCTATTGAAAAAACAAAAGTTGGATTCAAAATGGCCGACTTCAAAATGGCCGCTATGGTCACCACCCATCATGAAAAGTTTCCCACCTCACATATACTAATGTGCCACAAACAGGAAGTTAATATCACCAACCATTCCCATTTTATTAAGGTGTATCCATATAAATGGCCCACCCTGTATATTTAGAATATATAATATATTATAATATATGTAAATATATTATGGCTAAAAACATCAGTAGTAGTTTCTCACATATTATGCATTTATATATATCAGAAGTATAATTTTATCTATATATATATTAGTAATTACACATTTATTCTGTGCCATACATTTTTCACAATTACTAAGAAAAAGTATGCGCGGACCGGTAAAATGTGAAAAAAATATATAACGGATCCTTTCTCCGGATGACAAATGGAGAGACGGATCCGTTATTGCAATGCATTTGTAAGATGGAGCCGTCTGTATCTGCTTGCCAGATCACTCTGCCGCAATCGTGAAAGTACCCTAAGTGAATTAATATAACAGGCACTCAATCGCCAAAGATTGTATCAAGAACAAAAGTTTTTTTAAAATAGAAAACAAATATACTATTAATAAAAATATTTCCAGTTAATAGTGACGATCACAATTGAGGAAAAACCTTTATAGTAAATTATATGCTGCACAATCTCTAATGTGAAACCAAGTCCTCTACACATAAAAGTATATAAACAGGCATTGATGCTGGGTTACCCGCCCACCTCAGCGTGTAGCATATTAACTAGGTTGATATATTAGCTGGATTAGCTGGGCAGTGTTACTGCGTTAATCACTTGTTGTGATTTGACTACATAAACATAAACAAAAAGCAAAAACAATATATTGTCTAGTGAATAATCTGTGGTTTTCAATAACTGACATTCCTCTCAAATCTCTAATCAATAATCATGACTGTATGATGTCCACAGTTCATATATCGATGGTGTCCATAATCTTCAGAAATATAAAAGATGAATTGATAACTGATCAATAATTGTTAATAATTTATGTTCCCTTCAAGTCCATGATCATGATTGTGAAAATATAATGTCCATAATTCATATATCAATGCGCATGATTGCTGTATGAAATAAAGTTTATGAAAAATCAATGTCCTTAAACCTCAAGAATATAAAAATGTAAAAAATATAAAAATCTAATTTCATTTATGAATTAATGTAGCTTTTGCATCATTTGGCCTTGATGTAATTAATCCACATTCATTCACATTATATGAGCAGTGACTGTATGAGCCGTATGCCACTATGTCTTATATGTTATGCAACATTCTTTGTAAAAGAGAGTAACTTGCTACCACAATGTAGATTTCTTTGTAATCCGACTTGCGCT
Organism: Bufo gargarizans; assembly: GCF_014858855.1. Classification (NCBI taxonomy): domain Eukaryota; kingdom Metazoa; phylum Chordata; class Amphibia; order Anura; family Bufonidae; genus Bufo; species Bufo gargarizans. Next base: position 75,140,125 of record NC_058084.1, read on the forward strand.
TGAGAAATATTTCTTTAGTAAGCGCAGTCCTCTGACTTCCCTTTTCCCAGTTTGCTTCAGCCCTTGTTCGACGTTCCACGTGGCGTCCCACGTAGTCGCTCTAAGCTGATCTCCGATGTATTGTGTTGAAGGCTTCGGTTACTTAGAAGATTTTACAGATGGCGCTGATGTATCAGGTAGCACATAGCAATCGTGCTGGGGGTCACTTTGGATTATTACCAGTAGCACCAAACGCATTTCGGAGCGTCTACCTCCTTCTTCAGTGGAGCTGACGTTTTCTATTTTAATAAACGTTTATTCTTGATACAATCTTTGGCGATTGAGTGCCTGTTATATTAATTCACTTATACAGGACTGTGCACTGGTTGGTTTTATGGGTTCTGTTAAGTTCGCCATTTGCTGGTTAGAAATACAGGCAAAAATGGCTGCATGTCAACAAGATCTTACCTATGTAGCTTCCAAGAGCAAAAATGGAGGGTTTGGGTGGCTTCCACTTAAAAACTTTAAGAAGTCAGGGATAATAGATATTAACCGATAACTATGATAGACCACCATGGATTATACATGTGGCTATCACCCTGGACTACCAGGTATAGGTATTAAATACTATGCCACACTCAACAGAAATATGACACCTATATAAAAATGTGTCATGTAGAACAGTGGTCCCCAACCACCGGTCTGCGGCCCATCCCTCAGGCAGCTGCTCCCAGCCAATCCCAGCGCTTCTTTCACGTATACCTAATGTGAGAGATGTTATAACAGGCCCGTTGATTGGTTATTGGTAAGACAAATGCTGATTGGCTATAAATGGATTGGGGGCGGGGCTTAGTGCAGTCTGAGGTGTAGTGTTTTCAGGTTAGTGTGGCTTGCTGTACATTACTCGGTCTGGTGACTCCCTGCAGTGCACGACCCTGTCTGCTGTGTGGGCCCTAGCTGCTGTCATGGGGCTGTCACTGTTACTGCCTGAGGTAGGTGATGCTTTGTGTTTGCATCATACAATAACTTAGTTAAAGAAGCACCCTATGGCCTTAAGTACACTACAAAGCCCAGCAAGCCCTCAGCTATTTATGCCATGCAGACACTGAATAGATATTGTATGGGGGGGATTGTTGCCCAATGCAGTATAATGTCACCATTTTGCCCATGCAGTATAATGTCACCATTTTGCCCACCCCATGCAGTATAATGTCACCATTTTGCTCATCCCATGCAGTATAATGTCACCATTTGGCCCACCCCATGTAGTATAATGTCACCATTTGGCTCACCCCATGCAGTATAATGTCACCATTTGGCCCACCCCATGCAGTATAATGTCACCATTTTGCTCACCCCATGCAGTATAATGTCACCATTTGGCCCACCCCATGCAGTATAATGTCACCATTTGGCCCACCCCATGCAGTATAATGTCACCATTTTGCTCACCCCATGCAGTATAATGTCACCATTTTGCTCATCCCATGCAGTATAATGTCACCATTTTGCTCACCCCATGCAGTATAATGTCACCATTTTGCTCACCCCATGCAGTATAATGTCACTATTTTGCTCACCCCATGCAGTATAATGTCACCATTTTGCTCATCCCATGCAGTATAATGTCACCATTTTGCTCACCCCATGCAGTATAATGTCACCATTTTGCTCACCCCATGCAGTATAATGTCACTATTTTGCTCACCCCATGCAGTATAATGTCACCATTTGGCCCACCCCATGCAGTATAATGTCACCATTTGGCCCACCCCATGCAGTATAATGTCACCATTTGGCCCACCCCATGCAGTATAATGTCACCATTTGGCCCACCCCATGCAGTATAATGTCACCATTTTGCTCACCCCATGCAGTATAATGTCACCATTTGGCCCACCCCATGCAGTATAATGTCACCATTTGGCCCACCCCATGCAGTATAATGTCACCATTTTTCTCACCCCATGCAGTATAATGTCACCATTTAGCCCACCCCATGCAGTATAATGTCACCATTTTGCTCACCCCATGCAGTATAATGTCACCATTTGGCCCACCCCATGTAGTATAATGTCACCATTTTGCTCACCCCATGCAGTATAATGTCACCATTTGGCCCACCCCATGTAGTATAATGTCACCATTTGGCTCACCCCATGTAGTATAATGTCACCATTTGGCTCACCCCATGCAGTATAATGTCACCATTTTGCTCATCCCATGCAGTATAATGTCACCATTTTGCTCACCCCATGCAGTATAATGTCACCATTTGGCCCACCCCATGCAGTATAATGTCACCATTTTGCCCACCCCATGCAGTATAATGTCACTATTTGGCCCACCCCATGCAGTATAATGTCACCATTTTGCTCACCCCATGCAGTATAATGTCACCATTTGTCCCACCCCATGCAGTATAATGTCACCATTTTTCTCACCCCATGCAATATAATGTCACCATTTAGCCCACCCCATGCAGTATAATGTCACCATTTGGCCCACCCCATGCAGTATAATGTCACCATTTGGCCCACCCCATGCAGTATAATGTCACCATTTGGCCCACCCCATGCAGTATAATGTCACCATTTTGCTCACCCCATGCAGTATAATGTCACCTTTGGCCCACCCCATGCAGTATAATGTCACCATTTGGCCCACCCCATGCAGTATAATGTCACCATTTGGCTCACCCCATGCCGTATAATGTCACCATTTGGCCCACCCCATGCAGTATAATGTCACCATTTGGCCCACCCCATGCAGTATAATGTCACCATTTGGCCCACCCCATGCAGTATAATGTCACCATTTGGCCCACCCCATGCCGTATAATGTCACCATTTTGCTCACCCCATGCAGTATAATGTCACCATTTGGCTCACCCCATGCCGTATAATGTCACCATTTGGCCCACCCCATGCAGTATAATGTCACCATTTGGCCCACCCCATGCAGTATAATGTCACCATTTGGCCCACCCCATGCAGTATAATGTCACCATTTTGCTCACCCCATGCAGTATAATGTCACCTTTGGCCCACCCCATGCAGTATAATGTCACCATTTGGCCCACCCCATGCAGTATAAGTCACCATTTGGCTCACCCCATGCAGTATAATGTCACCTTGTCCCCAGCCTCCTCGTACAGTATAATGTCTTTGTGTCCCCATGCAATATAATGTCACCATTTTGCTCACCCCATGCAGTATAATGTCACTATTTTGCCCACCCCATGCAGTATAATGTCACCATTTTGCTCACCCCATGCAGTATAATGTCACCTTGTCCCCAGCCTCCTCGTACAGTATAATGTATTTGTGTCCCCATGCAATATAATGTCACCTTGGCCCCAGCCGCCTCATACATAGTGTTATATATTTTAATATGCACCTTGTGTTTTGTTATGCGTGTGACTCAGTCAGTGCCGACCAGATCCCCCCCCCCCCCCGGTCCCTGGGAAATTTGTCTTGCATGAAACCGGTCCTTGGTGCAAAAAAGGTTGGGGACCACTGATGTAGAACATGTAGAAGGCTGACACATGGAATATAATTGGAGATGGAGAAGGAATTTTGCAGTCTTGCAGCACAAGAACTGGCAGGTAAGTACTTACCTGTTCTTCTAACACACTCTCGGATGTCAGTGAGGATCGTGAGATGAACCTACTCATAATAATTATTATTATTCTACTTATATGGTGCATGCCGTCCTCCACAGTATTGTACAGTACACACGATATAAATTAGCTTCACAGGAGTATGATGTTTATGAAGCAATTTTGTCATATTTCTTTTTGACTTTTGGATGTCCTATTCATTTAAGGAACAGAAGGAGACAGACAAAATGTTCAGTGCTCAAATCTGAGGCTTCATGCACATGACCATATTACAGATCCATTCAGCCTCAAACATTGCAGAGAATCCAATGTGACACCCTCTGTAGTGAAGAAGGGAGGTGAAGCATCTTGTCAAAGAGAAACATAACCAGAGCTCGGCAAGTTTTTTTTTCCCAATTTGTAGTTGGTCTATGAGTGTAACAGGGAATAAGACAACTTCCTTGGCTCCTATTTAAAAAAAAACAGACCTGAATACCTCCCAAAAAGACCCGTACACGGTTACTTCAGCCATGGCTTTTACCTGTAAAACTGCATTATTACCTGTCTTGTGTTTTCATAGCTGGTATACATGGCAGCATGTAACACCCATTGACCCAACTCTACTGTTCTCTCCATCTTCATCTCTGTCCCTGACTGGATAACTTAAGAATATAGAAATAGCAAGGCCCCACAGTTTTATTTTTTAACAGTAATGTAGAAAAAGTATAAGTATAAAAGTATAATACAATAAAAACATTGGATGGAAAGGTGGGAAAAGAAGCTCTTTTTTTGACAGAGATGCAGGAGTGAGGGGACAGTCCACACAAGGTAACCAATAACCTATATCAGCTTAGGTGAGGCCACTTTACCCCAACTGGCCAATAATGTGTGGGTTTCTTACAGTATCATAGAAGAAAAAACACCACAACCCTATACAAAAATGACCCCATCTCCACCACAGAGGAGGAGAGAGAGCAAAAAATGTGGGCTTGTAAATTCCCCTGGATGAAATAGGTTTTCCGAGACTTTCCAACTGATGGCCTATTCTCTGAATAGGCCATCAGAATCTGATCATGGGGGTCACCCGGGACCCTCGCTGATCACCTGTTTGAGAAGGCATCAGCGCTCCTGTAAGTGCCCCAGTCTTCTCATAACTTACCCTAGACCAGTGATAGGCAGACTGCGGCTCTCCAGCTGTTGCAAAACTACAACTCCCACCATGCCCTGCTGTAGGCTGAATGATGTAACGTTCATCGATCACATGGCCTAAGCGCAGCAAGTGAACGGTCGTTCAATGTATGGAGCAGGTGGTCTGAGAAAATACTGCAAGAGTGCTGGTACCTTCTCAAACAGTTGATGGGCGGGGGTACCAAGTGTTGGACCCCCACTGATCAGATACTGATGACCTATCCAGAGGAAAAAGTCTCTGAAAACCACTTTAACCTCAACAAACCTGTGTCAGTCAGACAACAACTCACCTACATGCCATGACCCATGTCAGGACGTGAGCAAGAGACTGGGTGCTTTCCATGGGAGACTTTCTGTAAGCAGCAGCCTCGTACTGGGAAGAACAGTGGCTCAGTGGTTAGCACTGGTATATTGCAGCACTGGGGTCCTAGGTTTGTATCTGTCCAAGGACAACATCTGCATGGAGTTTGTATGTTCTCCCCGTGTTTGTGAGGGTCTCCTCCTCCCACACTCCTAAGACATATTGATAAAGAACTTAGATTGGGAGCCTCAATGGGGACAGCTTGATGCTAATGTCTGTAAAGTGATGTGGAATATATAAGTGCCTACAATAAATAGTGTAGCTTGTTGTCCTGTTTTATTTTTTCCCCATTAAATATCTGGTAAACATGTCGATATTGACATGATGCTATAAAGTTTAACGTACATTTAGAGAATAAAAGAACATGAAGCCAGTTGTATAATGCCCAGCTCCAAATTGTATTAAAATATCACTTACTGCTAATTGTCCTCACACATTAGCAATTAAATGATGCAATCCAAAGTGAAAAAAATAAAATAAAATAAAAAGTACTACAGGAAAGTATGGGTGGGTTCTTGCACCTCGATTCTCCCAGACTTTTATAATGATCAGCTCATATGATAATGGCTGCTAAAAGGGCGCCAAGATGATTATGGCGTTATGTGCCTTAACACAAGGCTGGTTATAAAGGGGGATTCCTGCTAAAAAAGAACTTCACTTACTGTGGCACACAAGCCTCGTCCATGCATTTCAGAGTCAGTGCATTTCAGAGTCCTGCTAAAAAAGAACTTCACTTACTGTGGCACACAAGCCTCGTCCATGCATTTCAGAGTCAGTCATTCATTTGAATGTCTGCCTTCATTCCTCTGCTGATTACTGGGCACACCTCAATTTAAAAATGGTCGTCTTGATTAGACAACCCCAAAGAACAGGAGACACAAGCATTGGCAGTGGCAGAAATTAGGAATTTTGCCCAGTGCCTGGTGTCTACCTATCACATAGACATCCTTCAATTGGTCAAAGTCCATTGACTTGAAAAGAAGCTATATTTGGTAGAAGGCAGTTTTCATTATCAGCATGCATGATTGTGCTTGATAATGTTTGTAACTGGTTACAGCAAGCTGCATTTTGGGATTATTTGTATCTGAATGTCTGCCAGTCTACTCCGGCTGGTCAATGATTACTGAAAACTGCTTTTGATGCCCAGACTTGTGTGTCCTGCTGTGTTGATTTGAAGTGGCGGGAGGTGGTATATTACTTGCCTGGAATAAAAGCTTTTGCCACCTGAAGCTAGCTAAGAAGATTTAATTCAATTAAGAAAGCAAGCCAAAAGCAGAACCCAAATAAAACACCTCCCAGCCTTAATATACAAACTTGCAGTGGTGGGGTTTTAGGTGGCCCCAAAACTATGCTGGGTCCCCGGACCCTGTCAAGGTGTCACCGCATGTTGCTGCTCTCCTGAGGGGATGGTATAGCGTAGAGCACCCCAATGGGAAATAAGTCCAGGGAGGATTTGCAGTAAACCAGTGTGCTTCTTTACTGGTGGGACTCAAGAGCAAAACAATACAGGCAACACCATACCTCCCAACTTTTGAAAAGAAGGAAGAGGGACACTAGGGACACGTCTCTAACTCTACCCAAAACATAACTAAACACCTAACCCCCAGTGCCCTAAATGCCTCCACGTAGTAATTATTTCCCCTTTATTCCACCACACAGTAGTTATGCCCAGATATGTGCTCCATCACATTAGTTATGTCCAGATATGTGCCTCCTCACAGTAGTTATGCCCAGATATGTGTCCCCTCACAGTAATATGCCCAGATATGTGCCCAATCACAGTAGTTTACCCAGCTGTGCCTCCCTTACAATAATATGTTCCGCTGTGCCTCCCTCACAGTAATATGCCCCGCTGTTCCCGCCTCACAGTAAAATGCCAAGTTGTGCCCCCTCACAGTAATATGCCTAGCTGTGCCCCCTTCACAGGCGGTAAAAAAAATAAACTTCACAAACTCACCTCGTTCCCCAGCAGCAGCAGGATACATGGAGCTGCAGACCACCCCCTCCCCTGCCCAGACCTGCAGTGTAGAGTGCAGAAAGGGGGAGGAATGATGGAGCATGCAGCTGACTGACTGCTCTCTGCCTCATCATTACAGGCAGCTGTTTCTGCTTCCTATGGAAGCAGGGACAGCTGCCAGTGAGAGGGAAATACCTCCCCCGTACCAGGACCACAGGACAGCCACTGAAATCTGGGACTGTCCCGCTGGAAATGGGACGGTTGGGAGGTATTGGCAAAGCACTAAGCTGGCTTCTCCAGTCTCCCCTTTGGTAGCAAAAGACTTTGTGAAAAGGAAAGGCCTGAGAAAGCTGTCCCTCTCTTAATTAACCCTGTTTCTTCCAACCTTTCCATACCGTCCTTGCTGGTAGTAATAGCCAGGAATAGAGATGGCCTTTGGGTTTGCCTGGCGGTCATTTCGCGGTGAACCTTGCCCGTTTGCGATTCGCCGAACATGCAAACGTATGGTGACGTCCACCGGCGCCATATTCTTTTGCATTGCGCTGAACTTTGACCCATGACACATCCATCAGGTGGGACAGGACAGCCAGTTGAGACATTTTAGCACATGGACATACCCCCTACCTTATCACAGAACCCAATCTGGCGACCATTTTACATTCTGTGTTTTGCCAGTGTAGGGAGAGGTTGCTTTGTGGAGCAGGGACAGACTGTTAGGGACACCAAATGCTAGCTAATAGGGCCAAAAAAAAGTCCTTTTAAAGGGTTGGTATATGTGTACTATCGATAGGTGTGATACACAGAGCGGTGCGATATACTTATAATATACTTTCTAACATAGAAAGTGTATTATAGTGCATTTGTGTTGTGCAGCAGTTGTGTGTGGTTCTGCTGCGATACCGCAGCTATATAGAAAGACAAACGCTATTAGAACAACTAATTGCAAAGGGTGTGATATACCTGTTGCCCCCCAAAAACTGATTGAGGGGTGTGATATATCTATATTATACTTCTAACATAGAAAGTATATTACAGTCCATTTGTATTGTGCAGCAGTTGTGTGCGGTTCTGCTGCAATACCGCAGCTATATAGAGGGACAAACACTATTGGAACAACTATTTGCAATAGGTGTGATATACCTGTTGCTCCCCCCCCCAAAAAAAATAAAATATTGAGGGTTGTGAGATACCTTCTTTCACAAAATACTGATTAACCCTTTCATGACCAAGGGTCATTGATACCCCAGTGTCCAGGTCAAAATTTACAAATCTGACATGCGTCACTTTATGTGGTAATAGCTTTGGAACACTTTTATTTATCCAAGCCATTCTGAGATTGTTTTCTCGTGACATATTGTACTTCATGATAGTCATAAATTTGAGTCAATATATTTCACCTTTATTTATGAAAAAATCCCAAATTTACCCAAAATTTTGAAAAATTCACAATTTTCAAAATTTCAATTTCTCTGCTTCTAAAACAGAAAGTCATACCTAATAAAAATATTTATTACTTAACATTTCCCATATGTCTACTTTATGTTGGCATCATTTTGGAAATGTCATTTTATTTTTTAGGACGTTAGAAGGCTAAGAAGTTTAGAAGCAATTCTTAACATTTTAATATTTTTTTTCCAAAACCCACTTTTTAAGGACAAGTTCAGGTCTGAAGTCACTTTGTGGGGCTTACATAGTGGAAACCTCCCATAAATGACCCCGTTGTAGAAACTACAACCCTCAAGTTACACAAAACTGATTTTACAAACTTTGTTAACCCTTTAGGTGTTCCACAAGAATTAAAGGAAAATGGAGTTGAAATGTCTAAATTTCACTTTTTTGGCAGATTTTCCCTTTTATTACATTTTTTTTCTTTAACACATTGAGAGTTAACAGCCAAACAAAACTCAATATTTATTACTCTGGTTTTCAGAAACACCCCACGTGTGGTCGTAAACTGATGTAAGGGCGCACGGCAGGGCGCAGAAGGAAAGGAACGCTGTATGGTTTTTGGAAGGCAGATTTTGCTGGACTGGTTTTAGATGCCATGTCCCATTTAAAGCCCCCCTGATGCACCCATACAGTAGAAACTCCCAAAAAGTGACCCTATTTTGGAAACTAGGGGATAAGGTGCCAGTTTTATTGGTACTATTTAAGGGTACATATGATTTTTGGTTACACTTGAGGCAAGGTAACAAGAAATAGCTGTTTTGGCAACGTTTTTATTTTTTGTTATTTACAACATTCATCTGACAGGTTAGATCATGTGGTATTTTTATAGAGCATGTCATGGATGCAGCGATACCTAATATGTATACTTTTTTTATTTTTGTAAGTTTTACACAATGATTTCATTTTTGAAAACAAAAAAAATCATGTTTTAGTGTTTCCATAGTCTGAGAGCCATAGCTTTTTCAGTTTTTGTGCGATTATCTTGGGTAGAGTATTATTTTTGCGGGATGGGATGACAGTTTGATTGGCACTATTTTGGGGTGCGTATGGCTTTTTGATTGCTTGCTATTACACTTTTTGTGATGTAAGGTGACAAAAATTGGCCTTTTTTACACCATTTTTTTTATTTTTTTACGGTATTCACCTGAGGGGTTAGGTCATGTGATATTTTTATAGAGCAAGTTATTACGGACACGGCAATACCTAATATGTATAATTTTTTTTATTTATGTAAGTTTTACACAATGATTTCATTTTTGAAACAAAAAAAATCATGTTTTAGTGTCTCCATAATCTGAGAGCCATAGTTTTTCAGTTTTTGGGCGATCATCTTAGGTAGGGTCTCATTTTTTGTGAGATGAGATGACGGTTTGATTGGCACTATTTTGGGGTGCATATGACTTTTTGATTGCTTGCTATTACACTTTTTGTGATGTAAGGTGACAAAAAATTGTTTATCACAGTTTTTATTTTTTATTTTTTACGGTGTCCACCTGAGTGGTTAGGTCATGTGATATTTTTATAGGGCCGGTCGATACGGGCGGTGGTGATCGGAAATACATAGGACGTACAGGTACGCCCTGTGTCCTTAAGTATCGGGACATCAGGGCGTTCCTGTATGCCCTATGTCCTTAAGAGTTTAAAGACGCATAAAATGGGCCCTGATTAAAATACATATTTTTTGTGGGAATTTTTGCCTCTGGTATGTCACTGTCCATGTTGTGGGACTATTTGTGCACTTCTAGTATTTGGTGGCTAAAATTATGACCTGAAGCGTTCGTGAACCGTCCCGGCCGATGTTCGTCCATCACTAGTCAGGAAACAAACAGTGAAATACAATATACAACAATAACAATTTTTACTACCTCCGGGTCTGGGGTACTACACCTTTAGCTCATGTACCATGATCAACGTGGCAAAAAAGTGATACATCTGGGATGAAACTCTTTAGCATAGCAAACCATGCCCACTTTCTCATTCACATTTCAAAACTGGAACGAATGGTGTAAAAATGTTAAAAGTTGCAACATTTTAGTGCATTTGTCCAAAAGACGCAAAAGCCTAATTTTTCTGCTTTTTCAAGCCCGTCTTATGGAGTGCAGGGCATGATAAATTCCCCCATAGATTGTTACCACTGTTCGAACAAGATATGGAGATCATACAAGGTCCTATACTGCTATATCGTTAATGTCTGTAATAATTTTCTGAGGAGTAAAGTAAAGATTTACTTCACAAATATGTTCCGAGGTGGGGAATCTGTACAGCAGACGTCTTACTGTGCCATCATACCTGTTATCCCATGCCTCACCTAACTGCCTCTTCCATTCAAATGTGTCGAAGCCTAAAGGTGGCCATAAGCATTGATCGAGCACCAAAGTACTCGGGTGCTCGAGTAGAACACTTTGGGATGCTCGGGTGCTCTACAGAACTATGGATGTCAATGGGAGAACCTGAGCATTAAACCAGGCACCCTATGATCTGAAGAGGGAAGTGTGTCTGGTTCATAGGAAAAGGTCAGAAATTGATGGAAACACCACTGAAATGGTTCGGGAACAGCATGGGGAGGATGTCTGGGAACGATGTTGTCCGAGTAGTACGCCACTTTTACAGACACAATAATATGCACCAAACCGAAGATTAAATCGTTTTTAGAGGAAAAATTGTTAGGGAACATTCTTTCCTGTATATACAGTACAGACCAAAAGTTTGGACACACCTTCTCATTCAAAGAGTTTTGTTTATTTTCATGACTATGAAAATTGTAGATTCACACTGAAGGCATGAAAACTATGAATTAACACATGTGGAATTATATACATAACAAAAAAGTGTGAAACAACTGAAAATATGTCATATTCTAGGTTCTTCAAAGTAGCCACCTTTTGCTTTGATTACTGCTTTGCACACTCTTGGCATTCTCTTGTTGAGCTTCAAGAGGTAGTCACCTGAAATGGTCTTCCAACAGTCTTGAAGGAGTTCCCAGAGATGCTTAGCACTTGTTGGCCCTTTTGCCTTCACTCTGCGCTCAAGCACACGCAGTAAAAATGTGTTCAGCCGACCATGCTCGCCCAACACTAGTGGCCATAAATATTCAATAGCTATTGTACAGCTATCCCTCTGGACTCCTCCATACACATACGCTCTCAGCTCATCAGAGGTTTATCTCCACCAGCAATGGATTATCTGGGAGAAAAAAGGGGTCAGGCACTGAAATTAAACACACCAGATCCTTCTCTCTCCTGGCATCATCTGTCAGGAAAGAGCCTTGCGGCCGAGTAAATCTCGCGCCTGCGCCTCCCCGTTCAGTATTCGGCACAGGCGCAGTGAGAAAGCCGTCAACGCTAGACTGGCCCTGTCAATCAAGACTGAAGGGCGTGGAAATGAGGTGGGCGAACGGAGCCTCTAGGAGCAGGTGCAACGCCTCCCCTGCTCCTAGAGGCTCATTTGCATATAATAAAAGTTAAAATTACACGAAAACGGGGGCATACTTAAAAAAGAAATGCAGAGTTAAATTCAGATGACATTTTCACATCTATAATGTCATCCTGTTTAATAGCGAAAATTGGGTTACTGACAGCTTCCATACCTTTATCCATAGGTTTCTTGGCATTATAGAGCTTGAAGGGCTGGATACCATTTTAGAATACCTCTGAGTGTCATACATGACTTTTCAGTGCAGTTGGGGCACTTTCGTTTCGGGTCTAATTTCTTTTTACCTGAATCGAATGGACCAATTTGACCGAATCAAATCCAAATTAGAATTTTGAGAAATCTGTTTACCACTTATCCTGAACTACTAAATGGCTGGTTATGGGGGCACCTTCGTGTCTACAGTTGCAAACTGACCAGGAAAACAATGGGTACGTGGGGTAATAAAGTAGTCACGCTGTTCCGAGTGATATTTAGGACTGTATACGGTAGGCGTAGAAATGGTTGACTTACCACAAGTACACCAGAAGATTTGCCGACCTTACAGAACACAAGTCAGTTACCAGAAATCTAAGTTGCTAAAAAGTTCTATCATTAGGCTAACATATAACCAGGTTGAAGCTAGAGAATAAGTTGAGCTCCTGTACGTATCAACCAGCAGCAGCGTGAACCTATTGTCCTGCCATGTTTGCACCAAACAATCTGATTTCAGTTCTGTTTGATGGTAAATACCGAGCAGTAATGCCTTACAGTTAACACACTGCTCCTATGACATACAGCACTTTCCAAGAGGTTACTGATTAACTCGCCTGCAGGTTTATATCATAATGAATCATTCAAAGCAAGCTGATAAAAGCTAACGTATTGCTAAATGGACAAAAACCAAATGGTATCAGCATAAGGAAGGTTCTGTAAAACCAGGACTGTTTACCAAAAAGGCAGGGTGTGGATCATTACACACTGCACCTCACATCAGACTTGGGAATGTGAGGTTGAACTAATATTATATAAGGAGGGGACTAGAAGCTCAGCATAAACATTGCTTAAAGGGGTTGTGCCATCATTAAAGGGGTTATGTCATGATTACTGTAAAAAATGAAAATGAGACATCACATGACATAATGACAATCACTTTCTAAGGCCTCATGCTCACCACGGGCAAGATCTGTGTGGATTCCACAGAGAGATCCAGACCCATTCAACTTGAAGGGGTCCTTGATCCGTCCGCACCGCAAAAAAAATATAGAACATGTTTGGAGTTGAGTGGACACCTGGATGTTCACAAAAAAAGTTCGAGTTCGGGACCCGAACTTGACCCCGAACTCGAACTTCATTGAAGTCAATGGGGACCCGAACTTTTGAGCACTAAAATCGCTGTAAAAATGTAATGGAAAGGGCTAGAGGGCTGCAAATGGCATCAGAATGTGGTTAAGAGCATGGCAAGTGCTCTGAAAACAAATGTGGATAGGGAAATGACTTTAAATAACATAAAATACATAAAAATATAAAATAATAATCTTGATCTAGGAGGACGAGGGTCCATATGGAGTAGGCGGTTGAGGAGGGGTGGATGTGGCGGTGTAGGTGAAAGCGGCGGTGGAGGAGGAGGTAGCCTACACTGCTTTTCGGTTTAATATTTATTTATATTTTTTAAAATTAGGGTACACCCCAAAACATCGGGAAATATAAACTGTGACAATCTCCCAGTTATGCTAAACACACGTTCAGACAATACACTAGCTGCAGGGCAGGCCAGCACCTCCAAGGCGTAAAGGGCAAGCTCAGGCCATGTGCCCAATTTGGAGACTTAGAAGTTGCAGGGGGCTGACCCGTCATTCAGTATTTTGTAGGCGTGTGCACACATACTGCTCCACCATGTTGCACGTCCCCGTGATGTTCACGATCCAATTGGATATCAGCACTATCAACTTCCGATGTTCTTTTCTGCGCCTACCATGTTAAACACGGTTAGCGGCGAATCAGGGTTCCACGCCGGAGAGGGAGCTTGAGAAAGAGAGACCACATCCCAGGGAGATCAATGGATGAAATTTAATTGTGATAGAAAATGTGGGACAAATTATTAAAGCAGAAGAATTGAAGTTAAGGAGGGGGCGCGCGGCAATTACCCACTCCCGACTCGGGGAGGTAGTGATGATAAATAACAATACAGGACTCTTAAGATGCCCTGTTATTGGAATGATTAATAAAAAATTCTAGGGAATGTCACTGGGGTATTTTGGATTTGGAAACGTTAGCCAGGAGAGGCCCTGATGCCTCTTTGTTGACTCTAGATAACTTCTGCCTGATCGCATGTTACCGTGATGTCCACGATCCATTTGGATATCTTCCCTATCAACTTTCGGTGTTCTTTTCTGCGCCTACCATGTTGATCACGACTATTAGCGAATCAGGGTTCCATGCCAGAGAGGGAGCGTGAGAAAGGGGTACCACATCCAAGGGAGGTCAATGGCTGCAATGTGATAGAGCTAAAATGTGGGACAAGTTATTAAAGCAGAAGGATCAAATGAAAAGGCCAATTAAAGACAAATTTTACAAATTTAATTCCCTGTCACCTATGCAGAGCAGGGGTTTTTCATCGCCAGAAATGGGTTAATGTCACCCAAGAATGTAATAGAAAAATGTTAAAAAATATTTTTTTCACCTGTCTACTAGGTATAGCAGTGGTATATCACAGTCAAAAATGGGTTAATTTCACCTGAAAATGTAACAGACAAATTAGTGAAATGTTACCTGTCTACTAGGTAGAGCAGGGGTATATCACACCCAAAAGTTGGTGAATTTCACCCGAATATGTAACAGACAAATTAATGCATTTTTGTTACCTGTCTACTAGGTATAGCAGTAATATATCACATCCAAAAATTGGTGAATTACACCCGAATATGTAACAGACAAATTAGTGAAATGTTACCTGTCTACTAGGTAGAGTAGGGGTATATGACACCCAAAAATTGGTGCATTTCACCAGAAAATGTAACAGACAAATTAGTGAAATGTTACCTGTCTACTAGGTACAGCCGGGATATATCACACCAAAAAAGTGGTGAATTTCACCCGAATATGTAACAGACAAATTAGTGAAATGTTACCTGTCTACTAGGTAGAGCAGGGGTATATCACACCCAAAAATTGGTGAATTTCACCCGTAAATGTAACAGACAAATTAGTGAAATGACATAAAATAAAATAAAATACGTACAAATTAAAAAAAATTAACTTGATTTATGAGGTGGAGGTCCATATGGAGTAGGAGTTTGAGGAGGCGGTGGACGTAGCAGTGTAGGTGGAAGAGGCGGTGGAGGAGGACGAGGTAGCCAACACTCGTTTTTGGTTTGAATTTTTTTTTAGGGTACACTCCAAAAGAGTGTGAAATATCCAAAATACAACAAAAAGCAATTGCGCAGTAGTATAACAATGGCTGGGTAAGGCCAGTATACATGTCTATTCTGCACAAGGTACGGACAAGTCCTGTGGGATCCATGCCTTGTTCATTTTAATAAACCTGAGCTTGTCCACATTGGCTGTGGACAGGCGGCTGCGCTTGTCTGTGATAATGACCCCAGCCGTACTAAACACACGTTCAGATAATACACTGGCTGCAGGGCAGGCCAGCACCTCCAAGGCGTAAAGGGCAAGCTCAGGCTCTGTGCCCAATTTGGAGACCCAGATGTTGAAGGGGGCAGAGCCGTCATTCAGTACGTGTAGGCGTGTGCTGAAATGCTGCCTCCTGCTAAGACGTTCCATATCAGCTGGTGGTGCTGGTTGTTGTGGCGTGCTGACAAAGCTTTTCCACATGTCGGCAATGCTAACCCTGCCTCCTGGGGTGCTGGTGGTGCCCCAGCTGTGTTGGCAACCTCTTCCTCCTCCTCTGCCTTTGCCTTGTGCTTCCACTTTTCCCCCGTTGTCAGGTGGAAATGCCACTAGCAGCGCGTCTACCAGCATGAGCTTGTACTCGAGCATCTTACGATCACGCTCCAGTAAAGGAATTAAGGATGGTACGTTGTCCTTGTAATGGGGGTCCAGCAACCAGTAATCAGCACAAGTTAGAATGTGGGCAACTCGGCAGTCGTTGCGGAGACACTGCAGCATGTAATCGCTCATGTGTGCCAGGCTGCCCAGAGGCAATGAAAACTGTCCTCTGCGGGAGGTGTATCGTCTGTGTCCTCTGTATCCCTCCATCCACGCACCAGTGATGGCCATGAGCTGGTCTGGGTGCCACCCTGCTGTGAACATGGTTCCTCCTCCTCCATCTCCTCCTCCTCATCCTCTACCTCGA
The DNA here is from genome assembly GCF_014858855.1 of Bufo gargarizans. NCBI lineage: Eukaryota > Metazoa > Chordata > Amphibia > Anura > Bufonidae > Bufo > Bufo gargarizans. The sequence goes on from NC_058084.1 coordinate 75,156,386, forward strand.
CATCCTCCAGAACTGTGCCCTGGCTGGACAATTGTGTACCTGGCGTTTGTGGGTGCAGGAACCCACCGTCGGAGCCACTTGGGAATGACTGGCCGGAAACCCTATGAAATGATCCCTTTTCCTCCTCCTCTTCCTGTGCCACATCCTCTTCCATCATCGCCAGCAGCGTTTTTTCAAGGAGGCATAGAAGTGGGATAGTAACGCTGAGAACGGCGTTATCGGCACTGGCCATGTTGGTGGAGTACTCAAAACAATGCAACAAGCAACACAGGTCTCGCATGGAGGTCCAGTCATTGGTGGTGAAGTGGTGCTGTTCCGCAGAGAGACTCACCCGTGCATGCTACAGCCGAAACTCCACTATCGCCTGCTGCTGCTCGCACAGTCTGGCCAGCATGTGCAAGGTGGAGTCCCACCTTGTGATTATGTCGCATATGAGGAGATGAGCGGGAAGGCCGAAGTTACGCTGCAGCGCTAACAGGCGAGCAGCAGCAGGGTGAGAACGCTGAAGGTGCGCACAGACGGCCCGCACTTTATGCAGCAGCTTTGACATATCGGGGTAATTTTTAAGGAACCTCTGCACCACTAAATTCAGCACATGCACCAGGCAAGGGATGTGCGTCAAACCGGCTAGTCCCAGAGCTTCTATGAGATTTCGCCCATTATCGCACACCACCAGGCCGGGCTAGAGGCTCACTGGCACCAACCACTCATTGGTCTGTTGTTCAAGGCCCGTCCACAGCTCCTGCGTGGTGTGGGGTGTGTCCCCAAACAGATATGTTTTAAAACTGCCTGCTGTCATTTACCCCTGGCTGTGCTGAAGTTGGTAGTGAAGGTGATACGCTGACCGGATGAGGAGGCGGTAGAGGATGAGGAAGAGGAGTAGGAGGAGGAAGCAACAGGAGGCAAACTGAAGTGGCCCAGTCGCCACTGCATTTACCCAGTGTGCTGTTATGGAGATATAACATCCCTGACCGTGCTTACTGGTCCACGTATCCGTAGTTAGGTGGACTTTGTCACAGTTGGCGTTGCGCAGTGTACACCTGATTTTGTCCCCAACTTGGTTGTGCAGGGAAGGGATGGCTCGCCTGAAAAAGTAGTGGCGACTGGGCACGACGTACTGTGGGACAGCCACCGCCATAAGGCTTTTAAGACTCTCCGTCTCCACCAGACGGAATGACACATTTCAAAGGACAGGTGCCAACTTTGATCTTTCAGCAGGAGACTGGGTGGGAGACAATGTAAAGGAACTGGAGGCACTGTCAGCAACCCAATCTACTATCGCCTGTACTTGTTCTGGCCTCACCATTCGTAGAGCCGCATTAGGTCCGACCAAATACTGCTGAAGGTTTTGTCGTCTACTCGCACCTGAGGAAAGTGTTTCACTTGTGCGTGTAGCTGGCACAGATCGACCACGTCCTCTCCCTGCAACAGGAGCTCTAGCAGCAGCACCACGACTGGGGCCACGTCCCTTATTTGACGCTCTCCTCATATTTCTCAAATTTAGGACCTTGCCCAAAATTTATGTTTTTTTAATAACAGAATAGAACAACAGTATCTAACGCGTGCATCTCACAATGACAGATGCAGCAAAGGCTGCAAAATTACTTTTTTTGCCCTAAATAGGTGTTTTTTTTAATACCAGAATAGCACAGCAGTATCTAAAAAGTGTATCTCACACATACAGATGCAGACAAGGCCGCAAATTACGGTAAGTATTTTGCCCAAAAAGGGTGTTTTTTAAAACCCAGAAAATTCTAGCTTAAATTGCACACTGACCAATGCGGCAGAGGCCTCAGATGGAGGGTATTGCCAAAAATGGGTGTTTTCTAAAACCTAGAAAATTATTGAAGTATTTCAAGCTTGTTTTAACAATAAGAGATGCAGCAAAGACTGCAATATTTAGGGCTCTTTCACATCTGCGTTATTGTCTTCCGGCATAGAGTTCCGTCGTCAGGGCTCTATGCCGGAAGAATACTGATCAGGATTATCCTAATGCATTCTGAATGGACAGTCCGTCCTTCAGGATGCATCAGGATGTCTTCCGTTCCGGAACGGAATGTTTTTTGGCCGCAGCAAAAAGCGCAGCATGCTGCGCTTTTTGCTCCGGCCAAAAATCCGGAACACTTGCCGCAAGGCCGGATCCGGAATGAATGCCCATTGAAAGGCATTGATCCGGATCCGGCCTTAAGCTAAACGTCGTTTCGGCGCATTGCCGGATGCGACGTTTAGCTTTTTCTCAATGGTTACCATGGCTGCCGGGACGCTAAAGTCCTGGCAGCCATGATAAAGTGTAGTGGGGAGCGGGGGAGCAGCATACTTACCATCCGTGCGGCTCCCGGGGCGCTCCAGAGTGACGTCAGGGCGCCCCAAGCGCATGGATGACGTGATCGCATGGATCACATGATCCATGCGCATGGGGAGCTCTGACGTCATTCTGGAGCGCCCCGGGAGCCGCGCGGACTGTAAGTATACCGCTCCCCCGCTCCCCACTACTACTATGGCAACCAGGACTTTAATAGCGTCCTGGCTGCCATAGTAACACTGAAAGCATTTTGAAGACGGATCCGTCTTCAAATGCTTTCAGTACACTTGCGTTTTTCCGGATCCGGCGTGTAATTCCGGCAAGTGGAGTACACGCCGGATCCGGACAACGCAAGTGTGAAAGAAGCCTAAGAGGAAGTGAGAGAATGCTGGGAGGTATTAAAAAAATAAAAGAAAAGAAGATAATTTTATTTTATTTAAATGTTATTTAATTTTTTATCTTTTTCAGGCTGCAAATAAAGAAAATGGAGGGGGGTGGTATACATGGATTTGAAATGTTAAAGTTATAATAATGTTTTGTATGATGCAAGAAAATATATAATAAAGATTATAAAAATAAAAAAAGATTCTGTCCTATTCTCTCCCTAAAATCACCAGCAGCATCCTCTCCCTACACTAGTAACAGCAGAGTGACGTGCAGTGCTACGTGACTCCAGCTTATATTGATGCTGGGTCACATGCTGCACTGGCCAATCACAGCCATGTCATTAGTAGGCATGGCTGGGATGGCTTCTAAGGGCACAGAGTTAAACGCTTGTTGATTGGCTGCTCTGCAGCCTTTCAAAAAGCGCCATAAAATAGCCGAACACCGAACCTGAACCCAAACTTTTACTGAAATATTCGGGTTCGGGTCCAAGGTCCAAAAATCCTAAAGTTCGCTACGAACTCAACTCTAAATATGTTCTATTTTTTTGCAGTGTAGAGGCACAGAGAGAAACCCTATGGAAACTTTGTAGTGCCTCCGTTACACACTGCACGATGAATGGATCTGCATCCGTGATGCGTCGCGCAAACAGCCGGGGCCCATATATTGTGGACCACAATACGGGCACAGCCATGCGCATGAGGCCTAACAAAGCTAGAACCAGCCCTGCAACTCACATGGATCCAGAGATGTTCCCATTTATTGCTCCAACTGTTTTGCTAGATTATCTTCAGCCTGGCAGCTCAGGGGGCGTGTCCTTTCAGCTGCAGCAATCTTCCTGTAACTGCCCCAGCTTCTAACAGAACACATGGCTGGTGACAGTGGAAGATTTAAACTTAGCACTAGCTCAGTGAGACGGAGAAAAATATAAAGAAAAGAACAAACAGCAGGTGGCGCTATACAGATACATTTTATACAAAAGTATTCAGATACAGGTGCTGGTTTGAAAAGTGTAGAATATTCTTCATGACACAAGCCCTTTAAAGCAATTCCCTTTTATTTTAACACCCCCACCCACCCTTCCAATGGATCTGTGAACTGCAGCATACTTACCTGCTCCCCACCGCTTGGTTCTCCCTCCCTGAGTCCACCAATGTTTTCACTGTGGTTTGATCTGTGCATATAAACTTTAGAAATGGACAGGGTCATGTGCGCCACAGCAGCCAATGACTGGCTGCAGCTGTGATGTGTCCTCCAAGAATGATGTGTCGCTGGGGGACATGTCACAGCTGCAGCCGGTCATTGGCTTCAGGGGTGATGTCGGTGTACTGCCTGACGAAGGGACTGATATGGTCTCGAAACACGTTGGAGAGACAGCTATTAATAAACTGTAATGTTGCTGAATACTCGTGTACAGTCTAGAGAAGAGGGGCCGCTCCAGAGGTCCCTGTCTTCCTACTGTTTCTTCACTCCATGTTCTGGCTGCCTGTGGAACCAGTTAGGACCGTGTACAGCACCCCGTGATCCATGTCAATACCACAATGGCAGCACAAGTTCAGGTGAGGGCTTCTCTCCCTGGACTCGTACCTTTACTCCTAATGGTCCTGCCTATGATGTGCTCGCCTTCCTCTCTTTGCATGTAAATATCTGATAACGTATGCAGTCTATACTGTGAAATCTGGTGACTGATCCTATTTAAAGTTAACTAATTAAATGTGCAGTGTCCCACTCAGTGATGTTCGGGGGCACTCTAAACTTATGTATATGCTATGTCAATTTATTGCTGTATTTATACTGTATATTCCTGTAACAGGCTGTTAGTGTGTCATTACATCTATCCACCCCTAGGTGGTGCTGGCACCACTTATATATAGAGCTCAGGGTATGCTAAAGGAGAGAGGAAGTCGAATCTTTGAGTCTAGAAAAGTAGTAAGTTGATGGAGGTGCGGATCAAGCTGAGGGAGCATGTATTACGGTTAACTAGCATGGACCAAAGAGTCATTACTTGGATATAGAGCAAGTCTAGTGGACATAGAAGCAGCCTTAGCTCATGGAGAAGCCTAAAAGCACCTGGACACAACCGGACGACTATACGCATGGTTGTTTATTACCACATTCCTCTATGGACATTGTAGAACAGAGTTTAGTAAAGCATCCTGCACAAATAATGGAGCAGAGGATTTTGCCTGCCGTTAGGGAGACCACCCTGTGGATTGCTAATTACAAGTAAGACATTATTATATCCAGTACGTGAGTGCTAAAGTGTAGGCAGACATAAGAAGAGATAAGAAAGAACCTCTCCCACCTAGTAGAAAGGAAATTATGCAAGCTACAATTGCCAAACCTGTTATAAGGATTACAGTTGATATTTTGATTACCACTCTTGCTATATCAATGAACTGTACTGACTACCCTGAGACAATTGAGAAAGTAAAAGTTCCATTGTTTTCAACCATTGGCTCCTCATCCTTTCTACAACCTTCCTTTGCACCTAACGGTGCGTATAGTCATCCGGTTGTGTCCAAGTGCTTTTAGGCTCCTCCAGGTCACTGGAGCTTGTGGAGCCCATGACTCACTCTATATATCTAAGTAATGACTCTTTGGTCCATGCTAGTTAGCCGTAATACTATTCTCCATGCTCTCTCAGCTTGATCCTCACCTCCATCAACTTACTACTTTTCTAAAGGCATGGGGGTCTGATCTGAGGTATGGGGTCTGATATGAGGCATGGGGGTCTGATCTGGTGCATGGGGGTCTGATCTGAGGTATGGGGGTTTGATATGAGGTATGGGGTCTCATTGAAGGTCTTTATGGGGGGGTATTATTTATATTGGGGCTCTGATCTGAGGTCTGTGTGTCTAATCTGAGGTCTTATTGGGGTCTTATTAACATTGGTGGTCTGATCTGAGGTCTGATTGAGGGTCTTATTAACATTGGGGGTCTGAATGGGGCTGTGAGCTGAGGTCTAATGAAAAATTTTTTTCCTTATTGTCCTCCTCTAAAACAGTCTTATGGGCCGGCACGTCTTATATGGCAAAAAATATGGTATACTGAGATCTATTTTGGAACTGTGCCTTTTGCTGCCTTATGGACTGCTACTCTTCTAATCGATCTAGTAAAGTAAGGCTTTATTTATTGCAACCAATGGGCCTGATTATTGACTCCATCATCTTTCCACCAATCACTCATCTGCACTCCTGCCTTGCACCCAGCCAAACTGTTCACCATGAAGAGCACCCCAACTACCACCAGGCAGGAGCCCCAACTCCAAGGTGTTCCCTGCGAGAAGGTTGTACCCTCCAGTCACTGCATGGCCTATGGAGCAAGCTACTGTGATCTGTGAGTACTCCTACCGCCACCATACCCACTACCACTCCTCCCATCCTCACCTCTAGGTTTGCTGCACCTGCACATATGAAAAGTGAACTCAGAGAACCCATTTATATAAATGATACATACCTTTCAACTTCTGTAATTATTTTGCCATTTTCACTCATTTTGTTGGTCATCTTTACTTGGTGCTGATTATGCCATAACAGTGCCAGATGGTTTCTATCTCAAGTATGGCACTGGCAGCCTTTATAATAGAATATATAATTTATTTACAGTCATTTCATGGATTTATTTAATAATATCACAAATCTCTTGAAATAAAACAAAGGAAAAGATGATGAAACTGAACCTGTTTATAGATAATAACAAAGTTCAACCAGTGCTTAAAGTTATTTTTCTCTTGTGGCTGTAAATATGACGCTTATGAGATATGTTTCCCGTACTAATTTACTTTAAATACATTGCTGTTTTCCGATTATGATTCTGGAAGACATAATTGTATTATACTTGCCATGAAAAGATAATGGACTGTGCATCTTTTGAAGATTTCATATCCTGCTTCTCAGCCGCCTTTTGATATGTTTAAATAATTGCTGTTTCCGCTAGCATAGTGTGTTCAATGATAGTATTCTAAACCTAGATCCGCAATTATCTAACCATTACTATATGATTTGGCCCCCTTTTTTTTTAAAGCGCATCATGCCCGGTCGTATGTGAGAGGTTGGCCCACTTATTTTCTGAAGACTTATCATTATCATTCATATAAATAATAAAACTATTAACCGCCTTCCACCACAGCCATTTTCCATTTTTGCATTTTCATTTTGTACTCCCTGCCTTCCAGAAGCCATACATTTTTTATTGTTCCGTTTACCTAGCTTTTTTCGTGGGACAAGTTGTACTTTCTAATGGCATCATTTAATATTCCATACAATGTATTGGGAGGAGGGAGGATTACAGATATCATTTTAACATCATTCACTCTGCGGTAAAAATGACAGCTACCTTTATTCTGCTAGTCAGTATCATTATAGCAATACCAAATCTATATATCTTATTTTTCGGACTATAATACACACTTTTTTCCTCCAAAAGCAGGTAGAAAATGGCAGTGCATCTTATAGTGTGAATGCTAATGACTGCTTCCATTTTAGAAGCAGTCATTAGAATGCAGGAGGTGCAGGGATCTTTTTCTAGACGCCACACGGCACGTGTCCTGACTGCGTACAGTACAGCTGTGTGACGTCAGGTCGCAGTGCAGCCCTAGGCCAATAGAATATCAGGGAGCAGTGAGTGCCAGCATGGTCCAGAGCAGTTGAGGTAAGTTTATTTCTTTTTTGTTTAATGGAGCTTGAGAATCTGATCTGAGGTCTGAGGAGGAATGGGTGTCTGATCTGAGGTCTGATAGGTGTCTGAGGATTGGGGGTTTGATCTGAGGTCAGATGGAGTTTGGGGATCTGCTTTGAGGTCTGAGAAGAAATGAGGGTCTTATCTGTGGTCTAAGAAGGAATGGAGGTCTGATTGGGGCCTGATTCAGAAGGTCTGATGGGGGTCTAATTTAGAGGTCTTATGGAGCTTGAGGGTCTTATCTAAGGTCTGAGGAAGAATAGGAGTGTGATCTGAGGTCTAAGAAAGAATGGGGGTCTGATACAGAGGTCTAATGGAGTTGACCTCTGTATCTGAGGTCTGGTGGTCGTCTGATTTAGAGGTCTGATGGAGCCTGGGGGTCTGATAGGGGTTATTTTGAGGTCCAAAGAACGATGGTGCATCATAAAGTCTGAAAAACATGGTATTTTATCCTATGCTTTAATACTTTTTAAAAAATTTAAAACTTTGAAAAAAAATCTGACTTTTTGATCACATTTTATAAAAAAAAAAAAAAAAAATGTTAATTCAGTCATTTTGATTTCATTTTACGTTTGGACTTTATTGTACAAGATAAGTCTTTTTATAGCTTAATAATTAGGGCATTGGTTGATAAATCTTGCTTATATTCACTTAACAGGGTATTCTTGTTTGTCATCCACTTTGCAAAACTGGAGAGATGTAAAAGATGAAAAATGTTTCAAAATTTGTGTGCAAGTAAGGCTACTTTCACATCTTCGGCTGTCCTCTAAAGCAGGCTGTTTCGGCATAGAATGCCGGGAATCGGTCAGACAAAAAACTTTGCATGCAGCAGTTTTATTCCAACCGATTCACAGCATATTTGCCAGGTAGCTGACGAATTTCTACAGGACCCCATTATAGTCAATGGGGTCTGACGAGCAGGTGGCAGTATCTGGCAATGCTGGATCCAGAGAACTCCAGTAGGCTGTTTTATGCTGGAGAGAACTGCTGCAAGTGTGAAACTAGCCTAAGCCCCATTTTTGTGATTATTTTTTTTTTTATTCTGGTAAAATTCTGGAGTGCAGGACCTGGAAAATTCCCCCAACTTCCCAAAAGCAATCCACAAATTCTCTTACAGCAGTGTATCAGTCATTGATTTTTCCATAACCCTTATCATTGACTGTGCTAAAGATGTCCAACACGGTGACATGACTATACATCACTGGCACTGATTAGGACAGCGACACCACTTTATTGTCAGGCCATTCGAAATTCTGACATTTCTAAAGTCCAATGCCATAGCCAGAAATGTCTAAGCTATAATTAATTTATTTGGTCTTTACTGCTCAAACAGTAATTTTGGAAGGTCTGCTATATGTTTTATAGATGAGGATATTTCCTTCCAGTAGTTGATGATTACAAGATAACTGAATTGCTCTGTTGAGTGATCAGGAAACGTGTAGTGATCTCACCGATATCTTCATTTCCCATCCACGAGTCCAGCTCTTCTCACTTCCTCTCCTCATTAGTACGACATGTTGCACTTAGTGGGGAAAAAAGCAGTTTGTGTCTTTCTTTTTACGAAGATCTAAATATCACTTGAAGAGCAATGAAAACCTCCAACTAAGTAGTCTCATTGAGCTGACTACAACGTGCAATGCATTCATTATGTTGGCTAGGTTCTCACAGAATGCCTATATTGTATGAGCTCTCTGTAATTAGAAAGTCAGCAGTGCATTCATGTGATAACGTAATAACGATATCTGCAGCTACATGTGCACAACAACACTGGGCTCCAAAGCATGAAATCTCCAAGTCTGCTTTCTCTTGGGTGAATGCTCTATGTATCCATTGCTGGAACCACAAGGAGGATGATTAATTGAGCAGCTTTTATGATACTGTCTAAAAGAAAAACTGACTTGGTTGTCCATAGCAATCAATAACAGCGCAGCTTTCATTTCTCAAGAGCACTATAAGAATTTAAAGTGGCGTTGAGATTGGATACTATAGACAACCAGGTCAGTTTCATAACGGTACAGCCACATGGTCGGGTTTCTGCAACCAGGAGTGAATTAAAAAAAGAGGAGAAGTTGTATCTGTCCTCTATACTTTCTTTCCGTTTACGACCCACTCCTGATTTTGGCTTGCAAAACTGCATCTAGAAACCTGACCATGTGGACGTACCCTAAATCTCCCCATGTGGACCATACTAGGGGTTCATGCACATAGGGAATACCCATAAAGAATCCAATGGAGTATGATACCATTTTTCTTTCGAACTCTGTTTTCTTCATTGCGAAATAGGAAACATAAGGCCCTCATGGACCTCCATGGTAGCCATATTATGTATCCATATAAAATATCTGAGTATGAGTCCTTAATACATGCTCAACTAGGGTATACTTGCCAACATTCAGAAATTGGATTGTGAGAAGGGTTTGATAGCTTTTTCAGGGGTGAACAAGCCCTGTTTTTCAAGACCCTATAAGTGCATGTTTGGATGCTGGGGCTGATGCAGCACCCCTGGGCCACATACAGTTAGCACTCATGGATGATGTGATAAAGGAAATTTCACAACTGCTCTGGGAGTCCAAGAGGTCTCCACTTTTTCTCTGAGAGAGTTGACAAGAATGAACTAGGGGTAATAACGTACAGAATTATTTTTCTTAATTAAGGAAGAAAATACATTTCACAATTCACACCACCAAAATAGAAATGGATTCCTACTCTAACAGTACACAGAAGGCATAGTCTAGCACACCCATGCAGCAAGGGTAAGCCCCTGAGGGTACGACCACTTATGGTGGATCCGTTACAGATTTTCCATTGCAAAAATGTACATTGTAACTTCGAGAATGATGTACCACATGTGGATTGTGTCGCAGAGTTCATGTGGGAATGCTTCGTGTTTGCAGCAGAGTGCTTCGGCATTGCAAAAAGTGAAATCTGCAGCACAAATCCACAATATAAATTGCTGCGGATTCCTCTGTGAAAATTTTCCGCAGATTGTAGAGGGCATTTTTACAAAATCTCACCAAAGCAACACATTTCTTCTCCTGGACTTCAAACATCAGTCACACATGCTGTCTATAGTGTATGACGAAAGCCTACTTCCCAACATATGAATCCCAAGCCGTGAGATACCCACCCTGTTCAATATAGGAACACCCAAAAACTGATTAGAAATGCCATATTGTTGAGGGGAGGATTGGCCATAGACCCTACAGGGAAATTTCCCGGTGGGCTGAAGCCCAAGAGGCCGCCTGAGCCCTCCTCACGGCCGGCCATTGGAAGTTTTTGGGAATGTATTTTGTGCTGTTGCCGGCAGTATTTTGTGATGGACGGTGGTACTTGGCTCCGTTGGGGTGGTATAATGTGCCACAATATGGTATTGCTGCCCCGCCTACTTATGTTGGCCCTGCTTTGAATCAATTTGGACCCGACTACGAAACGGGGCCACTTTTAGTATTTTTTCTAGGGCCACTTTAAGTTCCCAGTTCGCCCCTGCTATTGCTTCACCTCTTTTGTGACATTTGCCGTATATTTATTCTGTAACGGTGGATTATACATTATATCTTCTTATTAACGAAGATAGAAAATATAGCGCTATATTCTCTATCTTAGTTAATTCTAGCAAGCCAACCAATACAATATATCATTTACAGTATTAAGGACCGCTTACAGTGTCTCCAAGAAGTCCTGAGAAAGTGATAATAAGGAGACAAGACAAAGGACAATTGTACTGTAAGCTTTGTATGTTTGTTACAGAGCTCCAGAACACCCAGGGTTAATTTAAAAAAAAAATGATTTCATTGGTTCCAGAAGTCACATGTCCTACCTTGCCCAATCAGATTAAAAACTATGTTTCATTCTGTGAATGAAACCTAATTTTTTATGTGAGTGTGCAGGGGTGGGCATGTGACTTGTTTTTATTTGTGTTTATTATTATTTGTTTTTCTCTGTATACATCAATATATATTTAGCATATCCAAAGCTACAGGTTGTCTGTTATCACTATAAGGGAGTGGTCTATTGTGGTGGAACTACAAGTGCCACCATACATCATTAATAAAAGTGCAGCGCTCCAGTGTCACTTGTACTTGAGTTAGGTTAGTATACATACTATATAAACAGAGTTTCCCCTTACCCCCTTTATTTCTGGTTTGGTGTTACACATTTGGTGTGTTATATGTTGTTTTGAAGGCTCCCAAACCTGCTATTGTAATATGCCTATGAAGCCCTGCCCAAGCACATTTATACTGCACAGTGAATGACAACAGAAAAAAAAAAATGCCCAAATCGCAATTTTTTTGGTCATCCTTGTCCCTGAAAAAAATACTAAACACAAAGTGATCAAAAAGTTATATGCACCCCAAATGACCATGTCTAGAAAAATCTCCCATAGAAATGAATGCATATATCCTGTCTATTGTACCATATGGTCCTTGCAGCAGCTGGAAAACATATATCTAAATGCTGTTAAGAAGAGCTCGGGCAAGATGGCTGCCCCTATAATTATGTTTAGGAAATAATAAAATCATAATATAAAAATTGACTAGAAAAAAGCAGGTGGAATAAGTTGAACATGTTACCCGCTGGGGTATATAATTATTTAGTTATTAAAAACATAGGTGATACATTCCCTTTTAGCAAATTTATATATGCCCCTTCACTTTGAAATCTTAGTATAGTGCAGTGAGCCCAGGAGGAGCCGATGCAGAGGATGGGAGTGGTAGTGGCCAAGATGAAGTGTTGCATCACGGTGTACTCCCTCAGGCCTTGCCCCCTGGGGATTGGTGCAGTGGAAAGGTAGTATTGAGGAATGAGGCCCGAATTAGACATAACAAAGTCTTCTTTCTAAGTCCAATGTCGAACTTTAAAAACATTCAATAGCAGAAGAATTTGAGTGCACCAGTAAGGATTATGAAGCTAGGTTGGATCGCTGCAATTGAGCACTAGGCAGTACTAGCCTAGTAATGTTCTGGGTGATGGGTGTCTTAGTCGTAGTCCCTCACCTCTTAGCAATGTCTTCAAATCCTGGATGTAGCTGTTCACTCTTCTGTCTGCTCTCTCAAGGATTCACTTGAGGCTCAATCAAGTTAATCTCTGTGGAGAACCTCTCTTAGAAGCAGGAGCTTTGTAGTATGCTTCCTCACTCCTCTGTGATTGCACAGAAACTTCCCTCCTGCCAGGAAGTAGGACCAGAAGGGAGGAACAAGGTGGTTAGCCCTGTTTCCTGCCAACTTTTGTCTTCCACATACTTACTGGTAACAACAGCCAGTAGCATATGTAATACTTCAGAGTGGCACGACCACCTCTTTTGGACCCCCGCTATCTTTATTGGTGCATCCTGTGTCATCATATGGATTTATTGCCACTTCCTGCAATGTGTTTATTCATATTTCCCTTTGTAATTAATGTTTAAAGGGAACCTGTCATGTGGATATTTGATTATAATCTAACTAATTATATACAATCATTAACTACTAAAAAGTACCTTAGATGTATTCACTGGTGTGACAGATGGTTACCTCATAATGTACACACAAAGATGCTGCATGCTAATGAGCTGATTTGAGTCCAGCGTGAGGTCATCGAGTCCAGCGTATATTTAATGCAGAGCTATAGCCACTCCCCTGCCCACCTGCTGCTGATTCATATGGGAAAAAAACTGTCATTCAGCAGCAAGTGGGCGGGGAAGTCAGGAGCTCATGAATATTCAGGACTCATCATTATCAGCTGGAGCTTTTCAATACAAGATGTTGGCAGATTGACTGGGTCAATTAAAGAAATTGACCCAGCATTTTGCTAAGAGAATCAGTCACTTATTTATGTTGCCCTTAGTTAGGACACCATAAAACTGGTGACAGGTTCCCTTTAAGTGTAATGTGCCTGGTTCACCAGCAGTTGGCGGAAATCTGTGCAGAGATAGTTTCTCTGGAATGGAACCTTCCTTCCATTCCAGCCCTCTCTAGAGAGGGAGGAGCTTAACTACTGAAAGTCAGTCTAGTCTACCCCTTGTGAGGGGAAGGTTGTGTGTCGGCCAGCAGAGCTCTGTCTACATGGTTGCTTGACCCCTCCTTGGCTTGCATTGCCTATAGCCAAGCTAAGTGATCTTGATGCCAGGAAGAAAGATTCCTAGGATTGCAGAAGAGACACAATACAGACAGCTAAGTTCCAGCAGAAGAGGAAACGTTCCTATTTATCCCAGCCAACATAGCAGAGCTTAGAGAGTACAGATGTAGCAGAGCCGAGAGTGTTTGCCTGCCATTTTTATGCCAAAACTTGCTGATAACCAAGATAAAGTTGGAAGATTGTTCCCTGATGAAAGTTTATGCCAAGTAAAGCTGTGTTCAACGTTAATACAAGTATGGACTCAATTCTTTTCTTCACCCACTTCATCCAGCACCCTATTTGCACTGCTTCCAACCACCACGTCTGGGATCCAAGGATATACAGGTAGGAGCACCGTGACAAGTGCTAAAGCCACACCTAGGGGACACTATAGGTGATCCTTACACCACTCAGGCATTCCTACACTGGGTTCCACCATCACCATCTACTTAGGGGACTCCATGTCCTTGTTGCTGAAATGCAACTGGCGTCACAACAACTTGCTCTAATAGAGGGGCATATATCGTAAAAACCTCTTAAAGGGTAATGGATACCCCAGATGCTGGGTACTATGCCCATCTACTGCAACCAAGTGGCATCATGAACAGGTCCCTCTTCACTTTAGGGGACCCCTGGCAGTATGCGGTCCATTGCACATACAATAAAATACATAATATTATAATACAAAACAAGGTCTGGGGTACTACAACAGTACAGTCGCACTAAAAAGAGGACTGTACGGAGGTATAGTGAAAGGTCACAAGCTGCAAGGTAATACTCTGTTTACATTTTTATACCTTTGGTGTATTTGACAGAAAAGCTTTGGCATTTCAAATCTTCCTGGAACCTGCTTGGCTTGTATGCGTACTTAAATGCGTTATCTGTAGGAATTATTTTTTTTCACAGTATGAGACAACGTAGTCTAATGCACTTTGCTATACAGAATCATTCAATAAATAATGTATTCTCGTTTTTTTTAAAATTATTTTTAAACTGGGAGCTAATGAGAGTGTATTTCACTAAATGCTTCATACGTCTAACATACTGTATATTTCCATTGGAATGGAAAGATGATTTGTGAGATTTTAGTTGCGCTGGGAGCAGGGGTGGATTGGCCATATACTCTACAGGGAAATATCCCAGTTGGCCAATGACCAGGGGGCTGTCTGAGCCCTCCTCACCGCTGCCGGCTCTCAGCATCAGATGCCCTCCTGAACACAACTGTATAACCTTCCTCAGGATGGTATTTCATGCTGCACTGTGGTTTTTGGTTCTGCTGGGGCGGTATTTTCTGCTGCATTACAGTATTGCTGGCCTTGCCTACATGTGTTGTCTCTGCCTACTTGTATTGTCCCACCTTCTGTCAATTTGGACTCACCTACCACATGGGGCCACTTTTAGGATTTTTTCCAGGGACACTTTAAGTTCCCAGTCCAACCCTGGCATGGGTATGTTGTAGGTGCCTTTAGCTGTGAAAGGTCCATATGATGGAAGCTGTCATACAACCCTGTGTTCTTGCTGGGACTTTGATAGCCTTATATTCTGTGTGCTGTTCTGCTGTTATAATAACCTCTTTAATAAGATAACTTGTTAACTTTGGAAATGTTTCTTACTTGTTATCTTTCCCTACCGTTTGCCATATTACACGATTTTGATTTAATAGTGGTTTACCTCTGCAATCCTCCACACCCAGTCAGGTCTAATGGTTTTATTTTATTTACTGACTGTTAAGAATGGAAAGGGCACGATAAGAGAAAGGTACTAGACTATAACTTACATTTCTCTCTTGATGAATGACAGGTGTACTATGAACCTTTCAACATGCTAATCTGCCTTGAAGAAAAAAAAGGAACAAAAGCCAGAACCCTGAGCCACACACATACAGTAAAGGAGGTCATATACATTCAGTATCTGTCAGCCAAACAACCAATGACAGATGTCTGACAGCTATCTCCCCTGACTCACTCCCGACTATCCTATGCACATCCACATTTTGTTCTGACAAACGTGTACGTGTATTCAAAGGGGAGTGAAGAGAAGACCCCTACCAGAAACTTCTGGCGGTGGCTTTTCTCCTGGATGAAAAAAAAGATCATGGTAAAATATTCACTTTGCCCGATCCTTCTCTCATTTGACATCATCGGTTATTAGAGAATGTTTTTTTTTTTTTTTTGGCAAACCGCCCCATTCATCCAGACCAGTAAACGAAAGATGACTTACCTGTTTTCTGGTACCAGCCCCTCGCTCCTTCTACTTCAGGCCTGCAATTCTCTGTTGTGCTCTCTCAATGTCAACATCCAGTATAACATGGCCTGCAGCCAATCACTGGTGACCAGCTCCCCTTACATTGAGGAAGCCCAACTGAGCATCGCAGGCCTGCAGGAGAAGAGGCGAGGAGCTGTTACTGGAAAGCAGGTAAGTCATCTTTCCTTTACTGGTCCGGACAAATGGGGGGGGGGGGGGTACACCACACCTCTCCGCATTCTTGCACAATCCCTTTAAGGCCTCATGCCAACATGGGTATCCGTGTGTAGGCCAAAAAAAATTGATCCTTTAAAAATGGATAGCTTCAGTGTGAATTACGTTTTTTCTCACTCCCGTCTCTCTCCTGGCTACTCTCATCTTTAAAAAAAAACAAGAAGCAGAACTGCGGTGACAGTCTTGGATCAGGCACGTGGATTCATTAATAAAATGGATGGCTGAGTATCCCTTTTGACTCATATAGGTCAGTGTAAAAATGGACAGCACACTGAAGAAATATACATGTGCATGAGGCCTAAGGGAGAAACTATATTACTGCTACCCCCTTCTCTCCCCTCCTCACTATGTACTGTATTACTCTAGATGGTTTTTCTGATGAATGAGGAGGTTTCTGAACATTGAACTGCAGGCTCAGGGCAGGTGCCACTTTTAATAAGCTATATTACACGATTTGATATATTCACATGCACTACTGATTCATGCAAATAAATGAAATGTACTGTACACTTCCATTCTGTAAACACAATCACAGAAAAAAGTGAAATGATCAAAAGTTTACTGTTTCCATGACAATAAATCATTGCTGAGAATGTTCTAGACAGAGAAAAGAAAGTTTTGTATTATTGTCATATGAGCTGAAGAAAAATCACTGTTTATTACTGCCCATGCAGTTTACCTAAAAACAGCACATCCATTACCAACAGCAAAGAGCTAATATTTCTTTCATCAGCAATCCTTGCGTTCCTGCGGCTTTTACGCTTAGGCCGCCGCACGGCGGCCCGATGGCCATGTGGCATCTGCTGCGCAGGATAGCACCTTATACTTTTCTTATACATTGCTCATCAGTTTAAACAATAATAATGTGTAAAAGCACAAAGCAATCAATGATAAAACTATTATATAATTCCTTAAAAAGTATTGTGTATGCATAAATATCACTATTGCTTGCAAAGTTGTAAATGTTTGCCATCTAATTTTTCCTATTTAAAGGAGTCCTCTTTGGCTTTAAAGGGACATCCCCTAAAATGTTTCTTGCGGCACAATAAACTGTAGAGCTTCTCGTAATTTACCCCATCTACTCATTAAAAGGTCCCCATCTGCCATCTATGAGCTATATAAACAGTGTAGAGCCAGTCACCTCATCCATACCAAGCAAAACGGTGGCTTATGTCACTGCTTTCTCTGCTGTCCATGACTTCATCCTTTTCCATGCAGGCATCAGGTGTGCAGGTTGGAGGACACCTGGGAAAAAGTGACCATAAAGTAATAACCTTCCAATTGTCATTCAAAAGAGCGTTTCTTCAGGGAGGAAAAAAAATACCAAACTTCAAAAAAGCTAAATTTAGCCAACTGAGGGTGGGTTCACACTAGCATTAGGGATTCTGTTATGGCTTTCCGTTAGAACATGGTTATAACGGAAAATAACGGAATGCCCAGACAGAATGCAAAATGGAAGCCTTTAAAATGTATTCCATTTGCTCTCCGCCGTAATAGAAGTCTATGGGAATCAAAATGGATCTGTCTGTTTTTGTCTTGCATAACGAGACCCAAAGTCCTGTGGATAGGACTTTGTTTTCCGTCTTGCATAACGGGACAAGAAAAAACCAATGTGGATAAATAGAAATGTAAAGAAAGCAATAAATGACAAATAGAAAGCATTTAAATCACTAAAACAGAAGGGTAGCAAGGAAGCACTGAAAAACTATAAGTAAAAAAAAAAATTAAAAAAAAACAAATAAAAGCAGCCAAACTAGAGTGCCACAGAGAGCAAAACAAACCCTAAAATGTTCTTCAATTAAATAAATGGTAAAAAAGTATAAATCTGAAGGTCTCTGCCCTCTACAGAGTGATGAGGGGAGAGTTGCAGAGATAGATGAGGAGTAAGCAAAGGTATTACATATTTTTCTCTCCAATGTATTCACTAAGGAAAATAAACTGTCAGATGAAATGCAGAATGTAAAAGTAAATTCTCCATTAAAAGTGTCCTGTCTGATCCAGGAAGAAGTACAGCAGCGTCTTAAAAAGATTAGAATAGACAAATCGCCAGGACCGGATGGCATACACCCTCGTATCCTAAGAGAATTAAGTAATGTCATAGCCATTACTTATTTCTTATAGCTTATTTCTGATATTTGCAGACTCTTTACTGACAGGGAGTGTTCCACAGGATTGGCGCATAGCCAATGTGGCGCCAATATTCGAAAAGAGTCCAAAAACAGAGCCCGGAAACTATAGACCGGTAAGTTTAACATCTGTCGTGGGTAAACTGAAGGTTTTCTAAGACATGCTATCTTGGAGTACCTTAATGAGAATAAGCAAATAACGCCATATCAGCTATGGCTTCATGAGGGATCGGTCATGTCAAACTAATTTAATCAGTATCTATGAGGAGGTAAGTTCTAGGCTTGACAGCGGCGAATCAATGGATGTCGTATATCTGGACTTCTCCAAAGCATCCGACACTGTACCGCATAAAAGGTTAGGATATAAAATGAGAATTCTCGGACTGGGAGAAAATGTCTGTATGTGGTTAAGTAACTGGCTCAGTGATAGAAATCTTCTCTGCAGATCCTCTTAAGTTCTGTCAGGTTGGATCGGGACCATCGGTGGACAGCCATTTTCAGGTCTATCCTGAGATGTTTTGATTGGGTTCAAGTCAGGGATCTAGTTGGGCCACTCAAGGACATTCACAAAGTTGTCCTCAAACGACTCTTGTGCTGTCTTGGCTGTGTGCTGCGAGTCATTGTTTTGTTGGAAGGAGAACCTTCGGCCCAGTCTGAGGTCCAGAGCACTCTGGATCGGGTTTTTATTAAGAATATCTCTGTACTTTGCTCCATTCAGCTTTTCCTCAACGCTGACCAGTCTTCCTGTCCCAGCCACTGAAAAATACCCCACAGCATGATGCTGCTACCACTACGCATTACTGTAGGGATGGTAATGGGCACGTGAAGAACATCAGTGCCTAGTTTCTACCAGAAATGATGCTTAGAATCGAGCTCAAAAAGTTCAAACTTGGTTTTAACAGACGAGAAAATCTTGTTTCTCACAGTCTGAAAGTCCTTTAGCTGCTTTTTTGTAAACTTATGACAGGCTTTCATGTTTCTTATACTGGGTAGAAACTTCTTTCTGACCACTCTGTCATAAAGCCCAACTTGGTGGAATCCTGCAGTGAGGGTTGACCTTCTGGAAGTTTTCCCCATCTACACACACACACAATATCTTTTGAGCTCAGCCAGAGTGACCATTGGGTTCTTGGTCACTTCTCTACGAAGGCTGTTCTCCCTGATTCCTTTATTTGGTGGGGTGGCCAGCTCTAACAAGAGTCCTGGTTGTTCCATACTTCTTCTATTTAAGAATTATGGAGGCCACTGTGCTCTTGGGAACTTTCAGTAGAACAGAAATGTTTTTGTCTCCTTCTCCAGATCTGTGCCTCCATACAATCATGTCTCTGAGCTCTACAGGTAGTTCTTTCCTCCTCATGGCTTGGTTTTTGCTCTGATATGCATTGTCAACTGTGAGGTCTTATATAGACCGTGGTGTCTCTTTCCAAATCATGTCTAATTAGGGGTCCATTCACACGTTCATAGTGCACTCCGGATTCGCAATAGACCCGGCCAGCACCCCCATAGAAATTCCTATTCTTGTCTGCAATTTCGGACAACAATAGGACATGTTCTATCTTTTTCTGGAGCCGCGGACCGGAAGATCGGCGGCATGCTCTGGAAATACAGATGCAGACAGCACACTGTGTGCTGTCCGCATCCTTTCCTGCCCCATACCAGAATCGGATGCGGAACAGATGCGGACTCTTTATTACGGATGTGTGAACGGAGCCTAACTGAGTTTACCACAGGTGACTTCAATCAAGGTATAGAAGCATCTCAAAGATGATCAAGAGAGATGGGAGGCCCCCAGAGCTAAATTTCAAGTGTCATAGAAATGGGTCTGAATACTTATATACATGGGAAATTTTAGGTTTTCCTTTTTAATAAATTTGCAAAAATGATGTTTTTACTTTGTCATTATGGGGTACTGAGTGCAGAATGAAGGGGGGAACTTTATGTTTTTTAATTTTAGCACATAACAAAATGTGAAAAAGTAAAAGGGTCTGAAGACATTCTGAATGTATTATATATACAATGTTCTATAAGGATATCTCTGTACAGTGTTCTACAATCACTATATACTGTATGATATATGCGGATACAGTTCTCTTGAAGTCTGAAGATCACTTGTGCCTCCTTGTGGACAAAATCCATGAAACTCTGTGTGACTGTTGATCACAGTTATAGCTGTTATATGGCAGAAAGTGTGTTTAGGGCTATTATAAGCCGTACCATGCCATAGCAATGAATAGGCTACTGTGGGGAATGCAACAGCACTCTGCAAACATAGGCTATATAAACGCTATATGCTATATTCAATATAAAATACAGATGAGGTGCCCAGTAGGTAAATCTTCATTGTTATACAGAATTCAGGGTGGAAAGTTTGGTACAGACAGCAATCTATAAACTACATATATAAACTCACAAAATCACGATTCACATCTTTAAAGATATGTTCTGGGTTCAGGACATTAAAAAGGAAAAACTAAGATAGGCCATCAATACCAGATTGGTAGAGGTACGACTCTTGGCACCCCTGTCAGTCAGTTGTTTAAAGGGGCTGTGGCACTTGTTTGAGCACCACAGTTGAGCGCTCTTCATTTGGCACATCTACTTGTACGCTGTATATTCACAGCGGTGCAAAGTATTTAAGTTTTGTCTCATTTAATTGCAGGTAGATAGACTGAGGTGAGCAAAAAAGAGGCTGTTGTGAAAACATATCCACCACAGCCTCTTTAAATGACAGATGGATGGGAATGCTGAGAGTTGGACTCCCTACCCATCTGATATTAATGGCCTGTCTTACGAATGCATGGCTCCCTTCCCTAGGATGGCAGAAGCATTTCAGTCAGACACAGGTGTAACAAAGTAGTTTATAGGTCTCATGTGGGGCAACAAGCTTAATGGTTACAACAGTCTTTTGAGAGACAACAAGCTTAGGCTACTTTCACACTAGCGTTTTTTGCGGATGTATCTGCAAAAACGCTTCAGTTACAATAATACAACCGCATGCATCCATCATGAACGGATCCGGTTGTATTATGTCTTATATGGCCAAGACGGATCCATCATGAACACCATTGAAAGTCAATGGGGGACGGATCAGTTTTCTATAGTGTCAGAGAAAACTGATCCGTCCCCATTGACATACATTGTGTGTCAGGACGGATCCGTCTTGCTCAGAACCCACATCGCGGACAGAAAAAAGCTGCTTGCAGCGTTATTCTGTCTGTGATGGGGACGCAACCAAACGGAACAGACTGCATTTTAGTGGATTCCGTTTCGTTCAGTTCAGTTTTGTCCCCATTGACAATGAATGGGGACAAAACTGAAGTGTTTTTTTCCGCTATTGAGATCTGGTGTGAAAGTAGCCTTATTGGTTATAGTTTTACAAGAGGCAATGGATATACGGTATCAAAGTCTCTCAATGAGGGCACAGTGTTGGTAAAGTGTAAACACTTTACATGCAGACACTCTCTCTTCAAGATACAACATTTCACCACTCATTGTACCCAGCTCCCTGAGCATTGACCCTCTTGCTCTTGGGTTCCTGAGTAGCAGCAATGACCATGGTCGTATCTGCATTTAAAACTATAGCTGTCTATTCAAGTTGTGCAGTACCACACAATCTGAAAAGTTTACAACAGGCGCACTGAATTTGTGGTATCTCTGCCCTTACAACCACTGTACACACCCTCCTCGGTTCCCTTACAACACACCAGGTTGCAAATAAAGATGGCCTTGCGGTTCGCCCGGAGGTCATTTCGCGTTGAACTTTGCCCGTTTGCGATTCACCGAACATGCGAACATATGGCGATGTCCGCCGGCACCATATTCTATTGCATTGCGCCAAACTTTGACCCATGACACATCCATCAGGTGGGACAGGACAGCCAATTGAGACGTTTCAGCACATGGACACACCCCCACCCTATCACAGAACCCTATATGGCAGCCATTTTACATTCTGTGTTTTGGCAGTGTAGGGAGAGGTTGCTTTGTGGAGTAGGGACAGGCTGTTAAGGACACCAAACGCTAGCTAATAGGGCCACAAAAGTCCTTTTAAGGACTGGTATAGGTGTGCTATTGATAGGTGTAATATACTGAGGGGTGTGATATACTTAAAATATAGTTTCTAACATAGAAAGTATATTATAGTGCATTTGTATTGTGCAGCAGTTGTGTGCAGTTCTGCTGCGATACTGCAGCTATATAGAGGGACAAACGCTATTGGAACAACTATTTGCAACGGGTGTGATATACCTGTTGCCCCCAAGAAAACTGATTGAGGGGTGTGATATACCTACTTCCACAAAATACAGATTGACAGCTGCAATATACCTGTTGCCCCAAATAAACAGGGTGGTGTGATATAACTGTTGTGGCAAAAAAAATTATTGAGGGGTGTGATATAACTGCTTCCACAAAATACTGATTAAGGGGTTTGATATACCTTCTTCCACCAAATATTGATTGAGGGGTGCGATATACCTGTTTTCACAAAATACTGATTAAGGGGTTCGATATACCTGCTTCCACCAAATATTGATTAAGGGGTGCGATATACCTGCTTCTACAAAATACTGATTAAGGGGTTCGATATACTTGCTTCCGCCAAATATTGATTAAGGGGTGCGATATACCTGCTTCTACAAAATACTGATTAAGGGGTTTGATATACCTGCTTCCACCAAATATTGATTGAGGCCTGCGAGATACCTGCTTCCACAAATACTGATCTTCTCTAGGGACTTAGGCACAGGTTCATTTAGAAAATTTTTGGGGCCTGTACTGGCCTACAGTAAAATTTGTATCCAGTAACAGCCTAATGTACCTCCAGCCACATCATCACAAAATATAGATTCAGGCCTGTAATATACCTGCTTCCACAAATACTGAATAAGGGGATTGATATACCTGTTTCCACCAAATATTGATTGAGGCCTGCAATATACCTGCTTCCACAAATACTGCTCTTCTCTAGGGACTTAGGCACAGGGTTATTTTGAAAATGTTTGGGGCCTGTACAGGCCTACAGTAAAATTTGTATCCAGTGACCGCCTAATGTACCTCCAGCCCCATCATCACAAGTGCTTTTCTGTCAGGTGAATGCCTAATTTTGGGGCCTGTACTGGCCAACAGTAAAATTTGTATCCAGTGACCGCCTAATGTACCTCCAGACACATCATCACAACTTCTTTTCTGTCAGGTGAATGCCTAATTGTTGGGGCCTGTACCGGCCGACAGTAAAATTTGTATCCAGTTACCTCCTAATGTACCTCTAGCCACATCATCACAAGTTCTATTCTGTCAGGTGAATGCCTAATTTTTGGGGCCTGTACTGGCCTACAGTAAAATGTTTAGCCAGTGACTGCCTAATGTACCTCCAGCCACATCATCACAAGTTCTTTTCTGTCAGGTGAATGCCTCATTTTTGAGGCCTATACTCCAATGGCCTACAGTAAAAAAAATTCTGGTGATTGTTTAATGTACCTCTAGCCACATCATCACAAGTTCATTTCTGTCAGGTGAATGCCTAATTTTTGGGGCCTGTACTCCCGTGGCCTACAGTAACATTTGTATCCAGTGACCGTCTAATTTACCTCCAGCCACATCATCACAAGTTCTTTCCTGTGAGGTGAATGCCTAATTTTTGGGGCCTGTACTGACCTACAGTAAAATTTGTATCCGGTGACTGCCTAATGTTCCACCAGCCACATCATCACAAGTTATTTTCTGTCAGGTGAATGCCTAATTTCTGGGGCCTGTACTCCCATGGCCGACAGTAAGATTTGTATCCAGTGACCGCCAAATGTACCTCTAGCCACATCATCACATGCTCTTTTCTGTCAGGTGATTGCCTAATTTTTGGGGCCTGTACTGGCCTACAGTAACATTTTTAGTCAATGACCGCCTAATGTACCTCCAGCCTCATCATCACAAGTTCTTTTCTGCCAGGTGAATACCTATTTTTTGTGGCCTGTACTCCAGTGGCATACAGTAAAATTTGTATCCAGTGACCGCTTAATGTACCTTGACCCACACCATCACAAGTTCTTCTCTGTCAGGTGAACACTTAACTTTTGGGGCCTGTACTGACCTACAGTAAAATTTTATCCAGTGACCGCCTAATGTACCTCTAGCCACATCATCACAAGTTCTTTTCTGTCAGGTGAATGCCTAATTTTTGGGGCCTGTACTGGCCAACAGTAAAATTTGTATCCAGTGACCGCTTAATGTACCTCCAGGCACATCATCACAAGTTCTTTTCTGTCAGGTGAATGGCAAATTTTTGTGGTCTGTACTCCCGTGGCCTAAAATAAAACAAGGCACATTTTGGAGAGTTTCCCTTTAATACGCATAAAAATGGCCCCTGATTAAAATACATATTTTTTGTGGAAATTTTTGCCAATGATCTCCCTCTGGTATGTCAATGTCCATGTTGTGGGACTATTTGTGCACTTCTAGTAAGTATTTTGTGGCTGCAAATATGACCTGAAGGTTTTTCAGGTTTGCCTGCCATTAAAGTAAATGGGGCCCACCGTGAATGCACAGTTCGCGGACATTTGATCACGAATGCATGTTCGCGTTCGTGAAACGTCCTGGCTGATGTTTGTCCATCACTAGTTGCAAACAGTCTTTCAGACAGGGTTGCTTATAGGGGGCAGGCTGGCTTGGCTTGCTCATAGGCCTAAGTTTTATACAGGCCTTGGGTACTGATTGAATGCACAGGCTAGGTGGCTTTTCTCTGTCCCTTAGATCAGTGTTCCTCAACTCCAGTCCTCGGAGCCCACCTACCAGTCATGTTTTCAGGATTTCCTTAGTATTGAGCAGGTGATATAATTAGTGTCAAAGCATCAGGACCTACCACAGGTGTTCATTCTGTGGGATATTCTGAAATCATGACCGACGGGTGGGCCCTGAGGAATGGAGTTGAGGAACACTGCCTTATTTATTGAGATCCTTTCTCAATTTCTATGCAGTGCTGAACCACATGTTTGCCCAATCTAGGCCCTTACATAGTGCACCTTTATAGTTGGTGCCACTTACCTTTACTGTTTGGTAACGGCACATGGATCTGCAAGGTCTGTCAGCTTCCTTTGGTCTCAGGCACCCCTGCATCTCACTATGAGGACAAGCATGTGGTCTCACTGTAGAATAAGGACCTGAATCAGTCACATGACCACAAAGGTCCTGTGCATCCATACAACATGTAATATAATATAATAGTAATAATATACCACTAGGTCACAACATAACCACAGTGCTGATTACAACATAAGTACACATTTGCAGTGCAATTAATTTATACCACAGTACAGTAGCAATAATGTGTTTCTCACCGTCCCTATTGCACCTAAACGGCAATATGGCTCCCTGCAGTGGTGATACATTGTCGCAGGCAATCTGTAATATTTTCCACCATTAGACAGATATGTCTAGGCTTTGTTTAACAGGGCGTTTCATCTACCTAGTGCAATATTTCTTTTTGCACTATCCCAGCTGGTGTTTTCTCAGTGGTTAGGGACACACATCGCACACATGCAACCATATACAGCTTACATTATCAACATGGTGTATCAGCATGAATTCATGTATATGGCACACTTAAGTACCGAGAGATATAATGGCATGCAATAACACAACATAACATGCCAACTGGTGTATTAGTCAATATTTCAGCCTATCACTGCCACATAACAGTCAAGCTTAGGGGGTGTTGCCACTGCAGTAGGGTCGATGGAAACCCACAGATACACTGCTATCTGTAAAGGATACATGGTTTTCTTTAAAAGGGTTTCCCGAGATTTCAGCCATCAGTATCTTATCGGTGGGGGTCCGACACCTGGGACCCCCACCGATCAGCTGTTTGAGATCGGTGCTCCTGTGAGTGCTGCGGCCTTCTCTCTGATCACCAAGCACACCACCATACATTGTATGGCGGTTGTGCTTGCTATAGTGCTCAGCCCCATTCACTTCTATCGGGCTGAGCTGCTCCTAGGTCATGTGACCTTTAATCGTGTCGTCACTGGCCTAGGAAAATCTGAGATAAGGCAGCGGCACTACTGTGAGCAGCTGATCGGCAGGGAGTCCCGGGTGTAAGATCCCCACAGATCAGATACCGATGACCTATCCTGACGATAGGTCATTAGTATGAAAGTCTTGGAAAACCCCTTTAAAGTGGTTGTGTCACTTCAGCAAATGGCATTCATCATGTAGAGAAAGTTAATACAAGGCACTTTCTAATGTATTGTGATTGTGATACCTCCTTTGCTGGCTGGATTCATTTTTCCATCACATTATGCACTGCTCGCACACTATAGGAAAAAGTGCCAGCCTCTCTGGTGGCCTAGACTGTGGGAGCGAGTTTAGGCCTGCACTTTTTCCTATAGTGTGCAAGCACGACCACTGCTGCTGGATTGCAGGGCGGTCGTAACCATGGAAACGAGCTGTGTATAATGTGATGAAAATAAAATAAAAAATCCAGCAAATAAAGCAATATGGACACTGACAATACATTAGTAAGTGCCTTGTATTAACTTTCTCTGCATGATAAATGCCATTTGCTGAAGTAAGACAACCCCTTTAAGGCTGTTTTTGACCCTCTTGCATGCAGAAAACACCTTTTAATATACAGTATTACATGAGGGAAATATGCAGGTAGATCAGGAGAGGGAAGTGGAGGGATGGGAGTGGTAGTTGTGACCCAGAAAGTGATGGTTGTGCTTACAGATCACAGAATCTCGCCTCTGTCGCTCCCTGGGGCCGTGCAGTGACTGGAGGGTGCACCCTTTCTTACATCATGGCACACGCTGATGTTAGTGTTCCTGCCTAGTGGTAGTTGGTTTGCCCTTGGTGTTAAAGGGGTATTCCGGTAGGTAAAAGTTATCCACTATACACAGAAGGTGGGGGTCCATTTCTATGGGAGTTCCGGAGATAGCTCTGCTCTCTACTAGGCTATCTCTGGAACTCCCATAACAATGAATAGAACAGCTGTGCACATGTGCAACCGGCCTCGCCGGTCATTTTAGGGGAGCTGCAGTGGGTACGGGGCCCCCGTTCTCGTGATTGGTTGGGGGTTCAAGCGGTAGGACCACCACTGATCTTATAGTTATCCCCTATACTGTGGATTGGGAATAAATTTTGCCTGCCGGAATACCCCATAGACAATTTGTTCTGGATGCAAGGCAGGAGACAGGGAGGAGTCAGTCTGTAGTCAGGAGTCTGTGGAGACAGAAGTGAGAGGGCACCAGCCAGAGATATGCTGAGGGCCTCCTCCTGACATGCAGCTAGACAGTCCAGGCTTCTAGTTGCTACCAAGAGGCTAGTGGAAGGATCCTTGCCTGCCTGAAGTTTCCCTGAGTCTATATCAGCTCAGAAGATTCACCCCAGTAGAAGAGATGTGCCTCCTGGGAGAAACCTGCAGTTCCCACAAGCCAAGCAGAGCCAGAGTTCCAGCTAAACTCAAGTAAGCTGAAGGGCAGAAGAGTCATAAATATAGAGCAAGGATAAATACGGGAGGAAGATTATTTGCCAAGGATAAAAGCCAGCATTTGGGCGTCCGGGCCTTGGGATAGAAACCGGACAGGAGTTCAAGGAACAGTGTACTCTATATCTGAGGAGAAGGTACAACCTGATCTGAGTGTGTGCGATTATTACCCTCTGAGTATCTTGCAAGGAATATACCTGCCATTGTTGATTGTGAAAACCTGCTTGTGAAAGGAAACTTGCTATACGGAATTGTATGGACGACTGACTTGTACAAAGTTGAACTGTTACTAGTAAAGCAAAGTTTGGTTCTCCGCAACTTGTGTTCCTCACTTATTACTGCTAGAAACCGGTGTGCCACCGTTACAGGCACTGGCGTCACAAACCTTAAAGGGACCTTGTCCCAGGCACATTAAACACCTGCAACATCCAGGGCACCTCATCCACCATCAGGCCTGCTCCCTATATACGGAGTGTGCCCCAGAGGACTCCTGTGCCAGCCTCTCCTTCACTGTCGACTAAAACAAACAAGTGGAAATAATGTATCAAAATATCAATTTATTATAAAATTCAGGATCCGACTTTCATAACCAAATGGGAAGAAACCCTCACTAAGTGTTCACAGACTCTGATTGAACTACTAATTGGAGCTGATCGCAGATCATTAGAGGCCGTGGAGAAGGACATTGACAGCCATAAGGAGGGCATCCAGCAACTCCTGACGAAGGACGAACTGGATGTCTTTGACAAAAGTCTAGAAGAAGATCTTGTTAAATGGGAGTGAGAAATACAGTCCATGAAAACTAAGAAATTTCAGAGAGATTTGGGAGATTACCAGCAAACTAATTTTAGGTCTGAGCCACGTTCACGCTCCCAATCAGTAGCATCCTCTATATCTGAAGACGAATGTGGCGCGTCTTTTTTAGATGGGTGCCCGGTCACCGGACGTGGCCCGGATCCCGTAAGGACGGGCTACAACCTGCATACCCCAGTACAAAAGAGAAAACATTGGAACGGAAACGGCCGAGGGAAGAGAGCAAAGAACTAAAGGTAATTAACCTCTCTGATATTTGCCTCACTCCAGCACAACAGCATGTTCTGCAGAGGGGCTTATCCTTCTCCCCGGTTGAGAAATTTGACTACTTCGAAGTGGTCAAAGACCTTGAATTATTTGCCCGTAAGCTGCTTTTCAAAAAATATTTCAGTCGTGGACATGAGTCTACTGCTCTCATGTCACCAGTAGAGAGACAAGCGATTAGGGACCTGGAATCCCTCCTTGACGATCAAGTAGAGACCAAGACAAGGAGGTCCCCCATACATCTGCACCGACATTCACGTAGTTCCCCCCTAAAACTTTGTGTCCCGCGGTGGATGTCTTTGTGAAGCTGGTCAAACGTGATTTAAATATTGATCACCCATACATTAGGGGAGACAATTTGACCCGCCCACAAAGACAGGCACTGCGTGAATTACAGGAACTTAAAGAGGTTGTAATCAAACCAGCCGATAAGGGGGGCAACGTCGTGATATGGCCGGTGCAGATGTATGAGAAGGAGGCGTTTCGGCAACTTAATAACAAACAATGCTACAAGAGAATCGAATGGGACCCCGCCTTTCTCTATAAAAGAGATTTGGATGACATCCTGATGGATACTTGTGAGCGGGGTATTATATCCCCCAAAATGATGGAGGGTCTGCAGGTTGATTTTCCTGTTAAACCCACCCTCTATTTGCTGCCCAAGGTGCACAAAAATCATACGCACCCCCCCGGACGTCCCATTGTTTCGGGGATTGGGGGTCTGTGCACCAACGTGGGGAAATTCATTGATTTCTTTCTCCAAAGGAGTGTGGAAATTCTCCCCTCCTTTGTGAAGGATACCACCGACATGTTGAGACGGCTAAATGGGATCCACGTCGATTCTGACGTGGTTCTCGTCACATGTGATATTGAATCACTCTACACGTCTATATACCACGACCAGGGAGTACGGGCATCTAGATCCTTCTTATCTATGACCGATTACGATAACAACATGATCGAGTTCATTTTGGCTTTATTAGAATTTATGCTTACGCATAATTATTTTCTTTTCAAAGATCGCCTCTTCCTACAGCTTCAGGGGACATCAATGGGGGCATCTTGCGGCCCCTCATATGCGAACCTTTTCCTGGGGCTGTGGGAAAGAGAGATTGTCCATAGTACTCCTGGATATGATGCCGTGCTCCTATGGTCGAGGTATATAGACGATGAGTTCTTCCTGTGGCAGGACACTGTTCCTGCTTTGGAGGGCTTTTTAGCCCGTCTGAATACAAATACACGTAACATCAAGCTCATTTGGAAGTATAGTCTCACGAATGTGGAATTCTTGGACATTATGATTATGAAAGGACCTGATGGATGTTTGTCCACCGATCTCTTTAGGAAGTCTACTGCTGTCAATGCCCTTCTCCACGCCTCCTCTGCACACCATCCGAAAACCATACAGGCAATACCCACAGGGCAATTTTTAAGAACTCGTAGAATCTGCTCCAGTGAAGAGCTGTTTGAACAACAGGCATCGGTTCTGACGCAGCGATTCCTTGAAAGAGGATATTCACCTGATACGATCCAGAAAGGCTACGAGAGAGCCAAAAAAACAAAAGGAGACTCCTTGCTGGTGAGTAGAATTAAAAATAAGGAGAATAGGGACTCAGGGGTGAGATTCATTACCCCTTTCAACAATAAGTGGCGGCTCATTCAAAATATCTTTCGGAAACATTGGCCAGTCTTACAAACCGATGGTGATCTGGCGGTGTGCCTTCCGACATACCCCCAGATCACATGGAGGAGGTCACGCAATTTGCGTGATATCCTGACCAAGAGCCACTATGTCCCGAAACCAGTAGGAGGCATTTTTGGTAGTAAGGGCCCCAGATGGGGATCATTCTCCTGCGGATTATGTGCCGCTTGTAAGTACATGGTCCGCTCCACTGCCTTCTGTGACTCTTCTGGGAAAAGAAGTTTCAAGATTGTACATAACCTCAATTGCAACACAGAGGCAGTGGTGTATATGATTACATGTCCATGTAATTTGTTCTACATTGGCATGACAAAAAGGGCCCTCAAGGTACGGGTCCTTGAACACATTGGTAGGATTAGAGCAGCCGCAGAGACATCGGAGAGGGACTGGGAATCACTACAGGCGGTCCCACGACACTTTTGCAGATTCCACGGGTCTGACCCACGGGGATTGACGGTGAAAGGTATTGACAGAATCCATTTAGGATCTAGAGGCGGGAATATCAAAGTAGCCTTACTTCGTAGAGAAACTAGATGGATAGTCACCCTAGATACCGTCACCCCTGTATGGTCTCAACGAATCCAACAGCTTCTCCTCCTTTCTATAAGAACTGCGCAAATTTTAATTGCAGGGTATAGTTCTTTTGATTTTTATCTGTTTTTCTGTACTATAACATTTGTGTCTTTTCCTTTTCTTGAGATCAATCCACCTAGTATTTTTGGATATCGTGGGGATGGATCCTGCAATTAACCAGCGGAAGACATGGCCGGGACAAAGGACAAGAAAGAATAAGAACATCAAGCAATATACACCTATTTATGAGAGAACGGACATTATATGGCCAATGACGCCTTTAATTAATACACCCTTTTATATTGCTGGTTTGGGGCTATTCTGACCTATTCGGACTAGGGGCAGCCCTCACATGGATATTTTATGTCCTTTACGCTGGGGGAGATACATATACATATATGTATCCCGCCCTATGGGTCCCGTTTCCTGATGTCTTTGTTGTATGTGGGGCGGGAGTGCCCTGGTCGACCCCACTGGCGGCCTTGGCCGCCGGTGGGGCCGCCCCGGCCACTCTTGCTCTACACTTTTGTGGTCTTAGACATTTATAGGGATGCATATTTAGAGCCAGCCAGGATGCTTTGGTCTTATGGCCAATTTTGGCATATCGGCCATGCAGTCCGGTTGAGCACCAGCGAGCCTGTCCCAGTATTTAGTTGGGATTGAGTTGCAAGCTTAATTCTTAATCATTGATCAGGGTTTTATGCTATTGACACTTTCTTTTTAGGTCTACGATGATTTGTCCACTTTGTATCATAAATCCATGATCCATCTTTTATTGATCATGTATTTATCATTATTTCACTAATATATTGACTATATGTGCACTATATATATATATATATTGTCATCACAGTTACACTTTTTATCATTTATATATGGTATCCTTAATGTTCTTCACTTACTATGTCATTTTAGTGCATAGATCGTCTATGCGATTCTATATAAAAAAACTTTTTATATCTCCACATGAATGTACACATACATCTCTCTGAATTGGGCATGCGAGCGTTGTGGGACCCAATATGGGACCCAATACGGATGTATAGAGTGCTCCCCTCCCTTTCATATACGCTGTGCGATCCATGCGACCACTGTTACTTCCTGTTTTAGATCCACTACTGGTTGATGCGGGTCACCTGCGTTCCACGGGGTCGCGGATCACGCATGCGCTGCACGACGCCATCTCAACGTGCTCTGTGACGTCTGTATCTGCCGCGCATGCGCGGCACGCAGACATAGACGCGCTGAGAGATGACGTCGTGGATCATGGAGTCTTTCGTGCCCGATGAAATGGACCGCAGGTGGTTTTAATCCAGGTAATATCTCCCCACCCCTACTTAGACTATATATACCCTGCCTGCATATCATTCGGTACCTCCTGACAAAGCTGCTGAGGTGAAACGCGCGTCGAGGTCTTGCGCTTAGGGTCCGACATCCTTCCAGTCACCATGTCTTCCCTCGTTCCTTGAGTGCTACACTATCCTGTGTCTGATTGATACATAGGTTGATAGGTGTTAGGGGTTAAAAAAATCACATCTCCAGCCTGCCAGCGAGCGATCGCTGCTGGCAGGCTGGAGATCCACTCGCTTACCTTCCGTTCCTGTGAGCGCGCGCGCCTGTGTGCGCGCCTTGACAGGAAATCTCGGCCCTCGCGAGATGACGCATATATGCGTCACTCTGCGCAGGGCTGCCGCCTCCGGACCGCACATCTGCGTTAAGCGGTCTGGAGGTGGTTAAAGCCTCATGCGCACATCCGTGGAACACAGACCGTGAGATACCGGCCTGGATTCCAGCTGAGTGCAGGAGCGCACTGCATCATTGGTTGCTATGACGCTGTGCACTTTGTGCCGCTGCTGCTGTACTGTACAGCGGCACGAAGCGCACGGCGTTATAGCAACCACTGCACTCAGCAGGAATCCAGGCCGGTATCTCGCGGTCCATGTTCCACGGACTTGTGCATGAGCTATAAAGGGATTCTGTCACCAGATTTAACCCTATTAAGCTAGCTGATATTAGCACATCGCTAATGCTGAACGGCACAAGATTTCACCTGAGGTAAGGGCTGGCAGACAGATGCGAGCGCTGCCTGGCCCTGTCACTCAGGACTTGGATGGAGATGTCAAAGGTGGGAGAACGGAGCCTCTAGGAGCAGGAACAAGCAGCCCCTCGCTAATGTCAGCTAGCTTAATAGGGTTAAATCTGGTGATAGAACCCCTTTAAAGCAGGGTTTCCCCACCTCAGTCCTCTGGACCCATCTACCGGTCAGGATTTGAGATGATTCCACAGAATGAAGACCTGTGGTAAGTCCTGATGCATTGACACTAATTATATCACCTGCTCAATACTAAGGAAATCCTGAAAACATGACCGGTAGGTGGGTCCCGAGGACCGGAGTTGAGGTCAAATCTCAGCAAAGGAGGACATACAGAGGACCAGCCGCAGGTCAACAGTCACCTGGAGCTCTTCTTTAGGTTACCATACAAAATTACAGTGCACATCCCTCCTATCATCTATGGACAGTGTATATGGCCGTGATAAACAGCTGTAGGGGGCGCTATCACTTCTCTACTATCCCCCTGATTTTCATTTTAAATTGCAACTGTTAGGCTACTTTCACACTAGCGTTCGATCGGATCCGTTCTGAATGGATCCGCTCATATTAATGCAGACGGTGGCTCCGTTCAGAACGGATCCGTCTGCATTATAACTTAGAAAAATTTTCTAAGTGTGAAAGTAGCCTGAGCGGATCCGTTCAGACTTTACATTGAAAGTCAATGGGGGACGGATCCGCTTGAAGATTGAGCCATATGGTGTCATCTTCAAGCGGATCCGTCCCCATTGACTTCCATTATAAGTCGGAACGGATTCGCTCGCCTCCGCGCGGCCAGGCGGACACCCGAACGCTGCTTGCAGCGTTCAGGTGTCCGCTCACTGAGCGGAGCGGAGGCTGAGCGCTGGCAGACGGATGCATTCTCAGTGGATCCACCTCCACTGAGAATGCATTAGGGCCAGACGGCTGCGTTCAGGGCCGCTTGTGAGCCCCTTCAAACGGAGCTCACGAGCGGGCACCTGAACGCAGGTGGAAAAGTAGCCTTAGGCCTCTTTCACACCGGCGTCAGTTTTTTTGCCCGGATAAGAGCCGGGTGCGTTGCGGGAAAATGCGCAATTTTTCCGCGCGAGTGCAAAACATTGTCATGCGTTGCACTCACGTGAGAAAAATCGCACATGTTTGGTACCCAAACCTGAACTTCTAAACAGAAGTTCGGGCTTGGGATTGATGTTCTGAAGATTTGTATTATTTTCCCTTATAACATGGTTATAAGGGAAAATAATAGCATTCTGAATACAGAATGCATAGTAAAACAGCGCTAGAGGGGTTAAAAAAATTTTTAAAAAAATTTAACTCACCTTAGTCCACTTGATCGCGAAGCCGTCACTCCGGTCATCACATGGTACGTCACATGATCTTTTACCATGGTGATTCACCATGGTAAAAGACCATGTGATGACCGGAGTGACGTCATCAAAGGTCCTTAACCTGATTTAATGCAGCAGCTCACCCCAGTTCCTGTTCAGCGCAGAGGAGACACAAGGAGATGCCGGCTTCGCGATCAAGTGGACTTTTAAGGTGAGTTAAATTATTATTTTTTTATTTTAATTTTTATTTTTTTTAACCCCTCTAGCGCTGTTTTACTATGCATTCTGTATTCAGAATGCTATTATTTTCCCTTATAACCATGTTATAAGGGAAAATAATAATGATCGGGTCTCCATCCCGGTCATCTCCTAGCAACCGTGCGTGAAAATCGCACCGCATCCGTACTTGCTTGCGGATGCTATGCGATTTTCACGCTTCCCATTCACTTCTATGGGGCCTGCGTCGCGGGAAAATCGGACAATATAGAGCATGCTGCGATTTTCACTCAACGCACAAGTGATGCGTGAAAATCACCGCTCATGTGCACAGCCCCATAGAAATGAATGGGTCAGGATTCAGTGCGGGTGCAATACGTTCACCGCACGCATCGCACCCGCACGGAAATCTCGCCCTTGTGAAAGGGGCCTTAGGAGCACAGGTCATGTGCACTACAGATGCCAGCATGCCTGTATACCATCAGAAGGGATTCAGTTACATGTATAGATTCAGACAATTAAAGCCACAACATCTCCGCTGGCTCCTCATAGCACGGAGAAGATGGAAGAAACACACATTGGGTGCTCAACACCCGCCCTATTGTGCATGCCGATCTATCCAGATTTCTATCTCCTAACCTACACAGCTAGTGTGGGTTTGGTTGCCCATGGCAACACTGCTCCCTGCAGCAGTGCCCCGTTGCCAAGCTGGGCATTATGACATCACAGGAGCGTTGCCGCTGATCCCTGGAACACTCAGTGAGAGCGGTTAGACTGAGGCGAGGATATTGGGGAGAGGACAGGTGAGCACGTTTTGCAGATCAAGTGATTTCTTATTTCCCTCCTTTTTTTTTTTCCTGTCCCCATCCCCCACCCCTTCCCGCAAACATAATTTCTGGTGTGATGCGGAAGAGGCAGCAAAATGGCTGCTACGGGGGCTGGAGGAAAACTCCAGCCCTGGAAACATCTCCATTGTTCCCGGAGGCCCCCGTACAGCCAGAAGCCAAGGGGGAAATGTTGCTGCCAAGGGGGGAGGGGTAGAAACGAGGATATGTTGCCAGTGAGGTGGGAGAGGGTACCAATATTAAAAAATTTTAATGCAGGACACGTTGGCCTTGACCCTCAGACCACTTGGGAATGACCTCAAAATGGCACCCAATATGGGACAGGTTACTCCCCCTCACACACACAAAATCAGAAGTGTTTGAAAGTCTGCAGTGTGCACTGTGGTATTTGGTGCTGTGCGGTAGTATTTTTTGGTGAGGTTCCGGTATCGCCTTGGATTGGCTGGTGGGGCCTGAGTATGGATTTATATTAGTAGCTTCTCCCTGACTGACCCTGAGGTAGTGATGTGGTGTTTCCTCTCATGCGGATGATGGAGTTTACATGTTTATAGGGAGTGGTTAGGGGCCTGACCAAGTACAACAAAATCCATGCGGTGTGCTTTGTGCCCCAAATTTTTTCTGTGGTGGTATATTGTACGTGGGCTGGTGGGGTTTGTATGCCAGGGCAGCTTTATCATGCCAGTCCCGGATGCAACACGTGAAGAGTACAGGCATCAGGGAGTCCACATGGCCGCCCCGTCCAGACTGACTGCTGAGCCAGCACTGCTGCCACCTTTCACGATACTGAGGAAGCTCTTCCGAAATATGCAGCATGAGAACCTGACCATCAGCCTGAGAGGGGGCATCACCCTCACCCTGGCACTACACCCGCTGAACCTGCTCCAGATCGACTCTGGAGGTATAACCCCACTGCTTATATAATCCGTTATGGAGGTGATAGTCATCTAGCACGTCACTACTGTCCCCATGTAATATCACTAAATCTTTGGTTGGCATGCTGGGGCTTGTAGTTCCCCTAATGGTATAATGATAAGTGATATAACTTGATATATTTTGTACTTAAATTTCAGACTTTTTTTAAGATCTCTGCTTGCTGTCAGTAATTGGAGACATTCTTGGTTTTACCAGAGGCTGATCTTTTCCACATGATGCAGTTGTATGACTCTATAGGGCTAGAGTACGAGTACAGAAGATTTGTCCTTCATTTCAAAAGCCAACAGGAATCCAAGCACAAGTAGAGGTAAATATTTGTTCTTCATATTAACTGATACTCCATACCTGGCTATTGATATGGCGGTATTGTTAATCAATGTGACCAGTAGTCATATGAGCGTGACTAGATTATAGCGGGAGTATAATTGTGTATTTGGATTAAATAGGATTATTGGTTTTGTGGAGATCGGTACTACAATTCACTTGTAAGTGTTTTTGTGTTTATAAGTAATAGTGACAAACTCCACCTATATAATACCGCCATACTCTCAGGGCCTGTCTGCCCTACTCTTTGTGGCTCTAATATTCCAACACTTTGCCTGGCACAAAATAATAGAAATTAAACAGGTTGTCTCGTTTCAGGAGGAAACCAGACAACCCTCTGGATCAAGTTGCAGTAAATAGTAGGGAAGTACTTACCTGCCAGGTCCGGCATAGCTGGCGCTCTGGTTCTCCAGCCGAGCTCTATTTATCCTGCTGCAGCGTTGATGTCATGTCGACAACACATGACTGCTGCAGGCAATTTTTTGCTGGTGAGGCCAGAGATTGGCTTCAGCAGTGCACCAGGATATATAGAGCCCGGCCTGGACAACTGAGGCGGTAGTGCAGGATCTGGGAGGTAAGTACTTACCCACTCTTTGGTGCAGCTTGATCCAGAGGGTTGTCCGATTTCACCCTGAAACCAAATAACCCCTTTGTGAGCTTGATTTTACAGTAAGACTTGGAGCCCAGACAACCTGACAACCTTGCTGGGAGCTACAATGGTCATAATGATTGTCAGCCTGCTTTCCCTCCAATATATTATAGTCATACATTGTGTAATGCTATATACTATAAGAATTCTACTACAATGATAGATTAAGGGCATTCCCATCATATACAGACGTGGACAAAATTGTTGGTACCCTTTGGTCAATGAAAGAAAAAGTCACAATGGTCACAGAAATAACTTTAATCTGACAAAAGTAATAATAAATTAAAATTCTATAAATGTTAACCAATGAAAGTCAGACATTGTTTTTCAACCATGCTTCAACAGAATTATGTAAAAAAATAAACTCATGAAACAGGCATGGACAAAAATGATGGTACCCCTAGAAAACACAGAACATAATGTGACCAAAGGGACATGTTAATTCAAGGTGTGTCCACTAATTAGCATCACAGGTGTCTACAACCTTGTAATCAGCCATTGGGCCTATATATATGGCTCCAGGTAATCACTGTGTTGTTTGGTGATATGGTGTGTACCACACTCGACATGGACCAGAGGAAGCAAAGGAAAGAGCTGTCTCAAGAGATCAGAAAGAAAATTATAGACAAGCATGTTAAAGGTAAAGGCTATAAGACCATCTCCAAGCAACTAGATGTTCCTGTGAGTACAGTTGCACATATTATTCATAAGTTTAAGATCCATGGGACTGTAGCCAACCTCCCTGGACGTGGCCGCAGGAGGAAAATTGATGACAAATCTAAGAGATGGATAATCCGAATGGTAACAAAAGAGCCTAGAAAGACTTCTAAAGAGATTCAAGGTGAACTTCATGCTCAAGGAACATCAGTGTCAGATCGCACCATCCGTCGTTGTTTGAGCCAAAGTGGACTACATGGGAGACGACCAAGGAGGACACCATTGTTGAAAACGAATCATAAAAAAGCAAGACTGGAATATGCCAAACTACATGTTGACAAGCCACAAAGCTTCTGGGAGAATGTCCTGTGGACAGATGAGACAAAAATCGAAGTTTTTGCCAAGGCACATCAGCTGTATGTTCACAGACGAAAAAATGAAGCATATCAAGAAAAGAACACTGTCCCTACTGTGAAACATGGAGGAGGCTCTGTTATGTTCTGGGGCTGCTTTGCTGCGTCTGGCACAGGGTGTCTTGAATCTGTGCAGGGTACAATGAAATCTCAAGACTATCAAGGAATTCTAGAGAGAAATGTACTAGCCAGTGTCAGAAAGCTTGGTCTCAGTCGCAGGTCATGGGTCTTGCAACAGGACAATGACCCAAAACACACCGCTAAAAACACCCAAGAATGGCTAAGAGGAAAAAATTGGACTATTCTAAAGTGGCCTTCTATGAGCCCTGACCTCAATCCTATTGAGCATCTTTGGAAGGAGCTGAAACATGCAGTCTGGAAAAGGCACCCTTCAAACCGGACACAACTGGAGCAGTTTGCTCATGAGGAGTGGGCCAAAATACCTGCTGAGAGGTGCAGATGTCTCATTGACAGTTACAGGAAGCGTTTGATTGCAGTGATTGCCTCAAAAGGTTGCGCAACAAAATATTAAGTTAGGGGTACCATCATTTTTGTCCATGCCTGTTTCATGAGTTTATTTTTTTACATAATTCTGTTGAAGCATGGTTGAAAAACAATGTCTGACTTTCATTGGTTAACATTTATAGAATTTTAATTTATTATTACTTTTGTCAGATTAAAGTTATTTCTGTGACCATTGTGACTTTTTCTTTCATTGACCAAAGGGTACCAACAATTTTGTCCACGTCTGTACATGTATGACATATCAACGGGATGGATGCGGGATACCACCGCTGGTATCTTCACTTATTGGAAGAACAGAGGTGCTGTGTCCCATATTCAGCGGCTCATGGAGGCAGCACTCCACATAACCTACAATGGCCACCTACCATTCCATTGCCAACTACCTCTCCGTTGTAAGCCATGGGGAGCGTAGCCTCTGTGAGCCATTACAAAGAGGCCCAGCAGCCCTATCATTGTGTCTCCAGGCACAGCGCCATACATACAGATGTGAGCATGCCTCGTACTGCAGATCAGCCCAACTTCACCCTAATCTCATGAAGGCTCAATATGCCGTTACAATCACCTTTAATGGACTCACTGGTTCCTGTACGGTGACGCTGTGTCGACTGGCCAAATGTCAGGGATGTTCAGTAATAATAATGGTAAATGGTAGCCAGCAATACAGACTCAATGATTAGAGTTGAGCGGACACCTGGATGTTTGGGTTCGGCCATACTTCACAAAAAAGTTCGAGTTCGAGACCCGAACTTGACCCCGAACCCCATTGAAGTCAAGGGGGACCCGAACTTTGGAACACTAAAATGGCTGCAAAAAATTCATGGTAAGGGCTAGAGGGCTGCAAATGTATATGGCTATATCACAGCCAAAAATTGGTGAATTTCACCGGACAATGTAACAGACAAATTTGTGAAATTTATTAACCTGTCTACTAGGTAGAGCAGGGGTATATCACAGCCCAAAAATTGGGATATGTAACCCAACAATGTATCAGACAAATTAGTGAAATGACTTAAAATAAAATACGTAAAAAAATAATAATAATAATCTTGATCTATGAGGTGGAGGTCCATATGGAGTAGGAGGTTGAGGAAGCGGTGGACGTAGCGGTGACGGTTCCATATATACACTTTTATCAGACACAGCCTGATGAAGGGCATAATATGTAAGCCCGAAACATTGCTTTTCAAAATGATGTAATGTCCGGCTGAATAAAACATTAATTGCATTAAAAATTTCATGTGGTGTGGTGTCAGAAACTCTGATTGAGTAGCGGTGTAGGTGGAAGCGGCGGTGGAGAAGGAGGTAGCCAACATTGGTTTTTGGTTTTATTTAATTTTTTTGGTTTAAATTAGGGTACACCCCAAACAAATGTGAAATATCAAACATACAACAATTAACAATTGCGCTGGAGTATAACAATGGCTGGGTAAGGCCAGTATACATGTCTATTCTGCACAAGGTACGGAAAAGTCCTGTGGGATCCATGCCTGGTTCATTTTAATAAACGTGAGCTTGTCCACATTGGCTGTGGACAGGCGGCTGCGCTTGTCTGTGATGACGCCCCCTGCTGTAGTAAACGCACGTTCAGACAATACACTGGCTGCAGGGCAGCCAGCACCTCCAAGGCGTGACGGGCAAGCTCAGGCCATGTGCCCAATTTGGAGACCCAGAAGTTGAAGGGGGCAGACCCATCATTCAGTATGTGAAGGCGTGTGCACACATACTGCTCCACCATGTTGCTGAAATGCTGCCCCCTGCTAAGACATTCCATATCAGCTGGTGGTGCTGGTTGTTGTGGCGTGCTGACAAATACTTTTCCACATTTCGGCCATGCTAACCCTGCCTTCTGAGGTGCTGGCTGTGCCCCAGCTGCATTGGCAACCTCTTCCTCATCCTCTGCCTTCGCCTTGTGCTTCCACTTTGCCCCTGCTGTCAGGTGGGAATGCCACCAGCAGCGCGTCTACCAGCGTGTGCTTTTACTCTCACATCTTGCGATCACGCTCCAGTGACGGAATTAAGGATGGTATGTTGTCCTTGTAAAGTGGATTCAGCAGCGTGACCACTCAGTAATCAGCACAACTTAGAATGTGGCCAACTCTGCGATCGTTGCGGAGACACTGCAGCATGCTGCAGCTGAAACTCCACTATCGCTTGCTGCTGCTCGCACAGTCTGGGAATCATGTGCAAGGTGGAGTTCCACCTTGTGGGCACGTCACATTTGAGGCGGTGAGCGGGAAGGCCGAAGTTCTGCTGCAGCGCTGATGGGCGAGCAACAGCAGGGTGAGAACGCCGAAAGCGCGCACAGACGGGCCCGCACTTTCTGCAGCAGCTCTGACATATCGGGGTAATTTTTAAGGAATTTCTGCACCACCAAATTCAGCACATGCACCAGGCAAGGGATGTGCGTCAAACCGGCTAGGCGCCCAGAGCTGCTACGAGATTTCACCCATTATCGCACACCACCAGGCCGGGCTTGAGGCTCACTGGCACCAACCACTCATCGGTCTGTTGTTCAAGGCCCGTCCACAGATCCTGCGTGGTGTGGGGTTTGTCCCCCAAACAGATAAGTTTTAAAACTGCCTGCTGTCATTTACCCCTGGCTGTGCTGAAGTTGGTGGTGAAGGTGTTACGCTGACCAGATGAGGAGGCGGTAGAGGATGAGGAAGCAGAGTAGGAGGAGGAAGCAGCAAGAGGCAAAGAGAAGCTCCCTGCAATCCTCGGTCGTGGAAGGACATGCGCCAAACTGCTATCCGCCTCAGGCCCAGCCACCACTGCATTTACCCAGTGTGCTGTTAGGGAGATATAACGTCCCTGACCGTGCTTACTGGTCCACGTTCCGTAGTTAGGTGGACCTTGTCACAGATGGCATTGCGCCGAGCACACCTGATTTTGTCCCCCACTTGGTTATGCAGGTAAGGGATGGCTTGCCTGGAAAAGAAGTGGCGGCTGGGCACGACGTACTGTGGGACAGCCACCGCCATAAGGCTTTTAAAACTCTCCATCTCCACCAGA
Source organism: Bufo gargarizans (assembly GCF_014858855.1). Taxonomy (NCBI): domain Eukaryota; kingdom Metazoa; phylum Chordata; class Amphibia; order Anura; family Bufonidae; genus Bufo; species Bufo gargarizans. The sequence goes on from NC_058084.1 coordinate 75,198,267, forward strand.
CGAAATGACAGCATTTCAAAGGCCAGTAATTTTGAAATGCTGGCATTCAGGGCCAGGGATCGTAGGTGGGTGGGGGGTACTTCCTCTTTCACTCCAGTGTTTGGGAGATAGAGAGTTGAACGCTTCCATGGGACATTGTGGAGATGCTTGGTGACCCAGGTGGTGGCGTTGCTGGCAGATCCTCTGTTTGCGGGGTGGCAGGTGCCACTGTCACTCCAGAGGTGGATGAAGAGGCCGAGACTGCAGCATAAGAGGAAACAGGAGGAGTCAGAGACCTTTCTTTGTTTTTGAGGTGTCTACTCCACTGCAGCTCGTGCTTTGCACTTAGATGCCTGGTCATGCAGGTTATGCTCAGGTTGAGAACGTTTATGCCTCGCTTCAGGCTCTGATTACACAGCGTGCAAACCACTCGTGTCTTGTCGTCAGCACATTGTCTGTGGAACTCCTTGGAGCTGGCTTTGGTGTGCTCAGTCCATTGCTGCGGTGGGCAGTAGCAGGCGTGCTGTCTAGGGGATGGCCACTCCGCTTTTGCACCCTGCTCCCTCTTCTGCTGTGCTGGTGGCTCTGTGCGACCACCGCCTCTTCCTCCGAACTACACAGGTCACTCGCATGAACTTGATTCCATGTGGGGTCGAGGACCTCATCGACCTCCACATCATCTTCCACCCAGTCTTCACCCCTGCCCTCCTTGTCGGTCTGCAGACTGCAGAAATCCACAGCAGTTGGCACCTGTGTTTCGTCATCATCCGAGACGTGCTGCGGTGGTCCTCCCATGTACTCATCCTGAAACATAAGTGGTTGGGCATCTGTGCACTCAATCTCTTCCACTTCTTGGGTAGGGCTATGTGGATGGCCATGGGAAACCCTGCTAGCAGAGTCATCAAAAAGCAGAAGAGACTGCTCTATGACTTGGGGCTCAGACTGCTTGGCTGATTTGCAAGGTGGTGAGGTGAAAGACTGATGGCCATGGGCTGCAGGTGCCAACTCTGATCTTTCAGCAGGAGACTGGGTGGGAGACAATGTGAAGGAACTGGAGGCACTGTCAGTCACCCAATCTACTATCGCCTGTACTTGTTCTGGCCTCACCCTTCATAGAGCTGCATTCGGCCCTACCAAATAACTCTGAAGGTTCTGTCGCCTACTCGCACCTGAGGAAGGTGTTTCACTTGTGCGTGTAGCTGGCACAGATCAACCACGTCCTCTCCCTGTAACAGGAGCTCCACCAGCAGCACCACGACCGGAGCCACGCTCTTCTCATTCTTTGCGTTCACCCACCAAACTAACAGAGGGTTTATGTCCGGCGACAAAGTAACCGCCTATAGTCAATAATTAAGTTCACTGAGGGTAAGGCAGTGCCAATGTCATAAAGAGCAAAAATTTATTGAGGTCACACAACAGTGTGACAGGCAAATTTTACACAATTACTTCACGGTCACAAATTTTTTTAATTTGTCAACCAACAATGTAACTGCAGTATTGACTGGTTGTATTTGACTGTGACAAATGCAGCAAAGGTCCCAGATGTAGGGTATTGCAAAAAATTTGTGTTTTTTTAAAACCCAGAATATAATTTAAGTATTTCAAGCTTGTATTTCACTGTGACAAATGCAGCAAAGGCCACAAATGTATTATCTTGCCCAAAATAGGTGTTTTTTTTTAAACCAGAATATAACAGCAGTATCTTACGCTTGTATTGGACTGTCAGAAATGCAGCAAAGGACGCAAATTTATTATCTTGCTCAAAATTGGTGTTTTTTTAAAACCAGAATATAAACAGCACCATCTTACGCTTGTATTTCACTGTGATGAATGCAGCAAAGGCACCAGATGTAGGGTATTGCAATAAATGGGTGTTTTTTTTTTAAAACAAAATATAATTGCAGTATTCCAAGCTTGTATTTCACTGTGACAAATGCAACAAAGTCCGCAAATTTATTATTTTGCCCCAAATTGGTGGGGGTTTTTTTAAAACCCAGAATATAATTGCAGTATTTCAAGTTTGTATTTCACTGTGAAAAATGCAACAAAAGCCACAAATGTATTATCTTGCCCAAAATGGGTGTTTTTTTAATACCAGACTATAACAGCAGTATCTAACGCTTGTATTTCACTGTGACAAATGCAGCAAAGGCACCAGATGTAGGGTATTGCAAAACATTGGTGTTTTTTTTAAACCCAGAAGATAATTTCAATATTTCAAGCTTGTATTTCACTGTCACAAATGCAAATATGCTTTGCTGGTGCACTGAACTTGCATAAAATGGCCGGCGCCGCCCACCTAACTAACAGTTGGATAAAAGCTATTTTTCTGTGTCACTGGGCTCAGAGCAGGGTAAAGAAATGTGCACTGCACCCACAAAATCGATGTAGATCGCTGAGTTAACAAGCACTTCTGATAACTGATTCTTTCCTATTCTCTCCCTCACAGCAGAAGCATCCTCTCCCTACACTAGTAACAGCAGAGTGACGTGCGGCGCTACATGACTCAAGCTTATTATAGAGGCTGGGTCACATGCTGCACTGGCCAATCACAGACATGCCATTAGTAGACATGGCTGTGATGGCTTCTAAGGGCACACAAGTTAAAAGCGCCATTAACTCGCCGAACACCGAACTCGAACCCAAGCTTTTACTGAAATGTTCAGGTTCGGGTCAGGAATCAAAAAATCCTAAAGTTTGGTACTTATCATGTACTATATGTTGTCCGATTTTTATTTTTTACATTAATCGTGGGATAACCCCTTTCACTAAACACTATTTCTTTTAAAAGACAAAAGAAAGAACTGATTTCCTGAAAAGCCCTAATAATATTTTAACAAACCTCATCTACATAAAGCGGACATTTTCAGCACAGAATTTGACCTGAAATGCAGATTTTTAAGTATTTTTACCATGACAGTCACTTTTGAAATTGACCTGATATGTGGATTTTGAAATCTGCGGCATGTCGGGTGTTGCTGCATTTTTCTTGAGTGGATTTCACCCTTTTCCATGGAAGGATGAGATCTGCGGGAAATCCACCCCAAAAACCACATAACCACACTGTGCGGCTTTGCGGAGGAATCCATGCGGATTTTCTGCACACAAATCTGCACAGTGTGCATCTGGCCTAAATGTACAGCAAGGTGTATGAGATTGCACAAACCTCATGTATACTTTGCTGTGCGGATTTAGAAATCTGCAGCATGTCGGCTATATTTGTGGCTTTGGTGTGGATTTCACTCTTTTCAAAGGAAGGGTAAGATCTGTGCCAAAACTGACCTAATGCACACCGAAACCCGCAATTAACACTTGTGGTTTTTGGTGGGGTTTGGGTCCAAAGACATAAATTTGTGTGGATATTCTGTACTTTGCGGATTATGTGCAGTTTTTCCACGTGGATGTTTCTGTGGAAAAAGAACCGCATAATACAGTGCCAGCAAAGTGAATGAAATCTGACACATCTCATGTACATTTTGCATATTTTTCCAAGCAGAAAATGATCTGCCGTTCCCATTTTGAAATGTACAGCGTCAATTATGTGTGCTGGTTTTAGTGTGGATTTCGCAATGTATAGGGTGAAATCCATGGCAAATCTGCAGTAAAATCCACAACCGATTTGTATGTAACACACAATTATGCCAGGTTTTCATTGCGGAGTTGGTTCTCTTGAACAGTGTGTCCACCTGCAGTCGTGGTCAAAAGTTTTGAGAATTACATAAATATTGGAAATTGGAAAAGTTGCTGCTTAAGTTTTTATAATAGCAATTTGCATATACTCCAGAATGTTATGAAGAGTGATCAGATGAATTGCATAGTCCTTCTTTGCCATGAAAATTAACTTAATCCCCAAAAAACCTTTCCACTGCATTTCATTGCTGTCATTAAAGGACCTGCTGAGATCATTTCAGTAATCGTCTTGTTAACTCAGGTGAGAATGTTGACGAGCACAAGGCTGGAGATCATTATGTCAGACTGATTGGGTTAAAATGGCAGACTTGACCTGTTAAAAGGAGGGTGATGCTTAAAATCATTGTTCTTCCATTGTTAACCATGGTGACCTGCAAAGAAACGCGTGCAGCCATCATTGCGTTGCATAAAATTGGCTTCACAGGCAAGGATATTGTGGCTACTAAGATTGCACCTCAATCAACAATTTATAGGATCATCAAGAACTTCAAGGAAAGAGGTTCAATTCTTGTTAAGAAGGCTTCAGGGCGTCCAAGAAAGTCCAGCAAGCGCCAGGATCGTCTCCTAAAGAGGATTCAGCTGCGGGATCGGAGTGCCACCAGTGCAGAGCTTGCTCAGGAATGGCAGCAGGCAGGTGTGAGCACATCTGCACGCACAGTGAGGCGAAGACTTTTGGAAGATGGCCTGGTGTCGAGAAGGGCAGCAAAGAAGCCACCTATCTCCAAAATAAACACCAGGGACAGAATGATCTTCTGCAGAAAATATGGTGAATGGACTGCTGAGGAATGGGGTCAAAGTCATATTCTCTGATGAAGCCTCTTTCCGATTGTTTGGGGCATCAGGAAAAAGGCTTGTCCGGAGAAGAAAAGGTGAGCGCTACCATCAGTCCTGTGTCATGCCAACAGTAAAGCATCCTGAGACCATTCATGTGTGGGGTTGCTTCTCATCCAAGGGAGTGGGCTCACTCACAATTTTGCCCAAAAACACAGCCATGAATAAAGAATGGTACCAAAACACCCTCCAACAGCAACTTCTTCCAACAATCCAACAACAGTTTGGTGAAGAACAATGCATTTTCCAGCACGATGGAGCACCGTGCCATAAGGCAAAAGTGATAACTAAGTGGCTCGGGGACCAAAACGTTGACATTTTGGGTCCATGGCCTGGAAACTCCCCAGATCTTAATCCCATTGAGAACTTGTGGTCAATCCTCAAGATGCGGGTGGACAAACAAAAACCCACTAATTCTGACAAACTCCAAGAAGTGATTATGAAAGAATGGGTTGCTATCAGTCAGGAATTGGCCCAGAAGTTGATTGAGAGCATGCCCAGTCGAATTGCAGAGGTCCTGAAAAAGAAAAGCCAACACTGCAAATACTGACTCTCTGCATAAATGTCATGTAATTGTCGATAAAAGCCTTTGAAACGTATGAAGTGCGTGTAATTATATTTCACTACATCACAGAAACAACTGAAACAAAGATCTAAAAGCAGTTTAGCAGCAAACTTTGTGAAAACTAATATTTATGTCATTCTCAAAACTTTTGGCCACGACTGTACATGAAATTGTATGGAGCAATAAGTAATATGGACAGGGATCATATCTCAACGCCAAATAAAAGGAATACAAAAAGCCAAATCTATTATGGTGGGGGTATCTATGTAGGGACTGTGACACAGTAATGGGAGTTGTATGTGGAGGCAGGTATTTTCCTCCCAGTGTGTGCTGCTGGACTAATTAGCAGTCAGGTAAGGTCAAACACCGGACTGGATCGCAGGTGTCGGTCCGGGTTTTTATTAACATCTAGCTGCCTTCAAGGCTTCATTCACACGTCTGCAATTCTGTTCCGCATTTTGCGGAATGGAATTGCGGACCCATTTATTTCTATGGGGCCGCACAATGTGCTACCCGGATCTGCAAAACACACACGGATATGTGAATGGACCCTAAGAGACAGCTGGGTTCATGCAGAGGGGATCTCTGTATTGGGATCTGAGGCTTGTGCGGGGAGGAGGGCTGAGACCCCTGTGAGGGGAAACAGGCCGACTAAAGCCTGCTGATGGATTCTTGTTGGCAGAACAGGCCGCATGCTGTGAACTGACACCAATACTTCAAGGTGACTTTTTTGCTTAAAAAGTTTTTTTTTTTTTTGTTCTGTGAACTTTCTAACGTGTGAATAAACACAGAACTTTTGGTTTACAAACTGGCTGGTGCCTCTATACTGCGTCCGCTCCTCTATACTGCGTCCGCTTATCCTGTTTACCAGAGCGAATCCCCACAGTACATAGAAATAAAATAAACGATTTGCCAAGCATCTCTAACTTATTAGTATAGCATTTGCAATTATGATGCAATTTTGTACTTTATTTGGTTTGCAGAGAGCTGTTGCATTGCATGTTTTGTTTAACAGTCTTGTTCTCAGCCATAGCAACGTGCTCCTGCGCTTTGGGATGTGCTGACTGACCCCCTTTTTCTTTGCAGCTTGTGCTGGAGGTGTGGCTGACACCTCAGTCGTGCACTCCTGACCAGCTCGTCTGCCCCATTGGCTGATTTTAATTAGTGTTAGTATATAGCTTGGCCTGCTCCCCCTCACTCACAGAAGCCATCTGGCACCAGGAGAGAGATAGTGTGTGGACTCTCATTGCAGTCCCTGGTGGCGATGTGGCACCGGGAGTGGTGTGAAGTGGGCCCGGCATGCATGCTGGTAACTGCTTTCCTGGGATATAATGGAGGCCATTTTGGCACCAAAAATGACAGAAATTCAGGCGGATCCAGCATGCATGTGGAACCTGCACTTTCTGAATTATATGGTAGCCGTCATGACACATAACAGGTAGAATTTAGTGTTAGGAACCCGTCTAACTAGAGATCGCCTTGACGTGTGGCAGACGGGCTCAAATAAATATATTTGTATATACATAGCTCGCTAGTATAGCATGGTAGCTTACACCTGCTATTAACCCTGGAGGTGCTGGTTCATTCTTTGATTAGATAGATAGAGGTAGATATAGACAGACTCACCACTTGAAGCCTTTTCAGTAACTTAGTGAAGCATGTCAGGGCCAGCACCAGCAGGTCATCTCTGTGGGGTGTCCGGACGAGGTGCACAGTGCACCACACAAACTGCTCCCAACAAAACAGCATGTGGGTGGAAGCGGTTGTTGCTTTCCTTCTCAAGAGACTTCACACCTCACAGGAAACTCAGGGGCCGTCACAGTTGTTAGGTAAGAGCTGATGATGTGGAAGGAGGGATGGAGCAAGGTGAAAATGAATAGCTTCATTGCCTTTGGGAAAGTTGCTCTGGCGCCCCCTTCAGGAATGCAGGGCAATGCACCCTGTTTTGCCACACTGGATGCACAACCCTAAGGCCGGCCCTGCTTTCAGCTCCTGCAGTGCCCCCTGGTCAGTAGTCACCCTTGTATTTTCACTATCTGTGGACCAGCTGAGCAGGGGGCCCAGGGCAAATCATTCAGTATGGTAGCGCTGCAGTGCAGGGATTCAATTGTACAGTCATATGGGTCCAGCAGGCAGTAGATTCGGGCCTAGGACAAAACATCCAGGGCCGAAGCCCCGAATTTTTTTACTTATTGACCCTCATGTATTCCCTATATAAAAATGACTGAAATTAAAAGGGGTATTAAAGGGGGAAAAAGAAAAAAGTCTGTTTTCACGTTTTTTTATTCAAGTTTTTTTTTTCAATTTGACAAATGTCATATATCACGTAAACAAAATTAATGAAAGGCACTAAATAATGTATTCTGATTGTCTATATTGCTTCCTTTGCTGGCTTGATTAAATTTTCAATCACATTATACACTGCTCATATCCAGGCGTCATGACCACCCTGCAATTCATCAGCGGTGGTCGTGCTTGCACACCATAGGAAAAAGTGTCAGCCTCTCTAGTGGTTGGGACCGTGGGAATACTTACAGAAACACTTAAACATAAAAACAGACTATCTTTTCTTTTTATATTTTCCCAGGTAAAAAACAAAAAATTATAAAAATGACCTAAAATGTCTCACTTATCACAAAAAAACAAAAATAAAATGCAGACATTATCTAAATGACCAAATAGGAAAAGGAAAATTATGGCTTTTGAAGACACATTTACTAAATAAATGGAAAGGAGGGGGGGGGGGGATTGGGTAAATGGTCTTGAATTGGTCAATAATTATTGTCATTTTCTTAGAGAAGATTAAAAACGAAAGAAAATGGCATTTCTCTGTAAGCAGAAGGAGCTGTTCCCTGACTATAAACTTCAAACACATTTGGCCACAGGACAGCAGAACCATCGTTCTACCAATAGTTTTCCCAATGCTGATTTGTGTAGTAACATGCCTAGAGATGCGTGTCTGCCCTGTCGCCCTCATCCAAGACTCCAGAATCATAATTAGGCTTTCCATCACTGCATAGCCCCGTACCTAAATTCCCAGACTTGATGGGGCCCAACCTTGGCACCTAACACAGGGGCCCACTCCCTGCCAGCATTCCTGCCTCTTACTCAGTGTCTCACAACTGATAGGGGTTACAAGCTGCAGTTCGTTCTTCCTGACTAGCAAAAAAAAACTGGCATCAGAACGTTGTATTTGGGCCTGGAATTCCCGTTCCTCTGGAGTAGCAAGGAAACCTGGCATCAGGACATTTTATTAGGGCTTGGGACTCCCCTAAGAGCTAAAACTGAGAGCTTCTTTGTATGAGCTTCCCTGACTCAGTCAGACTTAGGTCACCCTTCTATTACAGGGACAGCCATTCATGTGAAATGAAATACCTGGCTGGATGTGGATGGTCGAGGCTTCCCCCAGCAAAATCAGCTGTTTTCTGGAGATGTTGAGAGAACATCAGCTGATGACTCCAGCGGCCATATTTTCAGTGAACAAGGAGTGAAGGAGTGACAGCTCCTTTAACTTAGGGGTTTGCTATGAGGTCTGAATTAATTTAGGGTTCTGGTCAGAGGTTAGAATACATTTTTTGGCCTGGTTTGGGTCTGAATTAATTCAGAGGTCAGGTCTGGGGTCTCAATTACATATACAGCAAACTGTAATGCGCGGTGTGCTCTGACTCCTTTCTATCACATTCAGCATTACATTTTCTAGTAGTCTGTGCTGCTGTATTGTTTCTTTGGGATTGTATCAGACAGGCTAGTCTTTGCCCCCCTGCGCATCAATAAGTCTTGGGTACCCTGTTGTCAGATTCACCAATGTCCTTCCTTAAACTACTTGTAGTATGTAATAATCACTGCATACCAGGAACACCTCACAAGACCTGCCATTTTGGAGATACTCTGACCCAGTTGTCTAGCGTCAGACAGGCCCACCAGACAACCAGAGGATCCTCTGGTGGGCCCAGGTTCTGATGCCATAGTGGGCCCCAAAGATTTAAGAGAAAAAAACATGTGGAATTGCCTTTGGATCCAATTCGTTACCACTAGGGTCTATTTCTTTCAATAAAAATCTGATAGACTTTATTGATGATATGGGGTTTGGGCCCCCAGAAAATTTGCATCTGGTGAGCCCAAGAAACCCCAGTCCGACCATGCAGTTGTCTGTCAACTACAATTTGGTTCTTGTCAAAATCACTCAAATCCTTACTCCTTTTTCCTGCTTCCAGTAAATCAACTTCAGGAACTTAAAGGGCTTCTGTCACCCCACTAAACTGTTTTTTTTTTTTTTTGTGTACTTATAATCCCTATACTGCGATTTATCCATACATAATGTGATTAATCATTTTGGTTCAGTAGATTTTGCTAAAAACGTACTTTTATAATATGTAAATTACCTGTCTACCAGCAAGTAGGGCGGCTACTTGCTGGTAGCAGCCGCATCCTCCTATCATAATGACGCCCCCCCGCATGTTGATTGACAGGGCCAGTGAACGGGATCGTTCTCTGCTGGCCCTGTTTGCATTCAAAATCTCGCGCCTGCGCCGTACCTGTCTTCAATCGGCGCAGGCGCACTGAGAGGTGGACGCTCGCTCGGCCGCTCCATCCTCAATGCGCCTGCGCCGGGTGTAGATGTGGAGGGGGCGTCATTATGATAGGAGGATGCGGCTGCTACCAGCAAGTAGCCGCCCTACTTGCTGGTAGACAGGTAATTTACATATTATAAAAGTACGTTTTTAGCAAAATCTACTGAACCAAAATGATTAATCACATTATGTATGGATAAATCGCAGTATAGGGATTATAAGTACACAAAAAAAAAAAAAAAACTGTTTAGTGGGGTGACAGAAGCCCTTTAATGCCAACACTTTGCTATGTGGGTAATAATTGGTCCTTTAATCAGGAAAATGCAGTCCACCTGACAGTCGCACACATCAGTTGTGCTGCACTCAGGGCTCGGGCTGTTGTGTGCTCCTCCAGTCCAGGCTGTAGAGAACAGAGAGCTGCTGATTGGTGGATTAGAATCTGATCAACCAATCAGCACTTCCCCTCAGAAACGTGAATGATGATTGCTGTTACCAACTGTCATTCCTGGTTACCGGCTGCAGGAGGAGGAAGATGTCTCCCAGCTTTGCTGCATCACCCCCTCTGTCTGCAGGAGAGAAGCATCCGTGTGTCTGTAGTGACGTCTGCGACCCCTCTTTAGATCATGGTAGGTTCTCAGTCAGACATTGCAGGAGGGGGATCATTACTGCACCAGGGAACTGTATGGGATGATTTATGTGTATGAAGAGGTTCATCTAAACCACTGCATAAGACGAGTGGAGCTTGTTCATAGCAGCCAATTGGTTCATCTATTCACTGCCCCCTTTATCGTACTGGTCACTTCCCACCCTAATTTACAGATCACTGCCTTATCTTACAATTCACTTCCATATATTACTGGTCACTGTCCTAACTTACTGGTTATTACCCTACCTTACTGGTCTCTATCCGCCCTGTTTTACTGCTAACTGTCCCATCTTCAATTCACTGAGATTGATGAGATAGAACACCAGAGAAGATATGTTGGGAATTATGGGTTATCTCAATGTCCTGTTTTTGTGTATGGTCACGAAATCAGTAAAATCAGTTTTTTGATACTACAATTGGGGTTATGGATGATATTTGTTGTGGGTGACTCTCACAACTTGCCCATTATTAATTATCGTATCTATCAGTGGTCTTAATAGTCTGACATTTCCACAGTCCTGTCTTACTGGTCATTACCCTATCTTACTGGTCTCTGTCCTATCTTACTGCTTACTATCTCCCCTATCTTCCTGGATGCTGCTCTATCTTACTGGTCAATGCCCCCCTATTTCACTGGTCACTGTCACTGGTCACACAAACAACAGCAACCATGATAACACCAAGGTCAGGAGAGGCGATGATTAAGGCTACTTTTAAAATGGCGTTTTGGCTTTCCGTTTGTGAGATCCGTTCAGGGCTCTCACAAGCGGTCCAAAACTGATCAGTTTTGCTCTAATGCATTCTGAATGGAAAAGGATCCGATCAGTATGCCTCAGTTTGCATCAGTTTGCCTTCGTTCCATCTCTATTCCGCTTTGGTGTCCGTCTCACGAAACTGAGCCAAACGGATTCGTTCTGACACACAATGTAAGTCAATGGGGACGGATCCGTTTTCTATGACACAATCTGGCACAATAGAAAACGGATCCGTCTTGAACACCATTGAAAGTCAATGGAGGACGGATCCGTTTTCTATTGTACCAAACGCGAGTGTGAAAGTAGCCTAATTATTATGTCCACTGCTTTTGGTAGTTCACAGCACAAGGAGAGATTTATCATTTCTGTACACCAGAAAACTGATAAACAAAAGTTGCAAATTCTGTTTAAAAATTTAGCAAATGGCATTTTACTGCCAGCCTCTCCATTTTTTGAAAGGGGGGGGCTTGGACATCAGCCCCAGAAGATTTACTTGATGCAGTTTTCTGCTGTAAATGATGACCCAAATCTAAGGGAGCCGTGAGCTGGCCAAGAATTCATTCAGGGCGCATAGACTGTCATCATTTTTAACCAGGCATGAACTTTATGATAAACCGAAAATGAAGGGGTGGCTCACTTCCGGTTGGTAATGGTGAGGTGCTACTAGCTAAAATTGAGGAAACCCTGCCTCAATCAACAAAAATGGAGTAATAAATAGGGTAAGCGAGCACTCACACTATGGCATCAACTATATAAGGTTTATTAGTATAAACAATGTATCAATGGATTTAAAATATATAAAATGAATAAAATGATAGCAGCATATATATAGGGAGCAGCAGCATAAATTAATAGCAGCAATGTGGTATCGCAGTAATAGCAGCATATGAATGAAAAATGGTCTAGATAAGGTCGGTGATAATATGTATACATACATATAGATCTGTATACCGATTATCACCGACCTTATCGAGACCATTTTTCATTCATATGCTGCTATTACTGTGATACCACATTGCTGCTATTAACCACTTAAAGGGAACCTGTTATGTGGATATTTGATTATAATCTAACTAATTATATACAATCATTAACTACTAAAAAGTGCCTTAGATGTATTCACTTACTGGTGTGACAGATGGTTACCTCATAATATACACACAAAGATGCCGCATGCCGCATGCTAATGAGCTGATTGGAGTCCAGCGTATATTTAATTCAGAGCTATAGCCACTCCCCTGCCCACCTGCTGCTGATTCATATGGAAAATAACAGTCATTCAGCAGCAGGTGGGCGGGGAGAGTCAAGAGCTCATGAATATTCATGATATCATTGTCAGCTGGAGCTTTTCAATACAAGATGTTGGCAGATTGACTGGGTCAATTAAAGAAAGTGACCCAGCATTTTGCTAAGACAATCAGTCACTTATTTATGTTGCCCTTAGTTAGGACACCATAAAACTGGTGACAGGTTCCCTTTAAGGACCACAGGTTTATACCCCCCTAGTGACCAGGCCCTTTTTTACAAATCGGCACTTCACAACTTTAATGGTTTATTGCTCGGTCATGCAACTTGGCACCCAAATTAATTTTACCTCCTTTTCTTCTCACAAATACAGCTTTCTTTTGGTGGTATTTGATTGCTGCTGACATTTTTCATTTTTCTGATATTAATCAAAATAGACTGCAATTTTCAAAAAAAGTGTATTTTTAACTTTTTCTGGTAAAATTGTTCAAATATAATTACATTTCTATACAAGTTTGTGTCAGAATTTATTGTGCTACTTGTCTTTGATAAAAAAAATCCAATAAGTGTATATTTATTGGTTTGCGCAAAAGTTATAGCGTTTACAAACTATGGTACAAAAATGTGAATTTCCGCATTTTGAAGCAGCTCTGACTTTCTGAGCACCTGTCATGTTTCTTGAGGTGCTAGAATGCCAGGATAGTAGAAATACCCCCCAAATGACCCCATTTTAGAAAGAAGACACCCCAAAGTATTCGCGGAGGGGCATGGTGAGTTCATGTATGATTTTTTTTTTTTTCACAAGTTAGCGGAAAATGACACTTTCTGAGGAAAAAAAAATATATAAGTTTCCATTTCTGCTAACTTCTGGCAAAAAAATTATAAAATCTCCAATAGACTCACTATGCCCCTCAGTGAATACCTTGGGGTGTCTACTTTCCGAAATGGGGTCATTTGTGGGGTGTGTTTACTGTTCTGGCATTTTGGGCGGGGCTAAATTGTGAGCAACCCTGTAAAGCCTAAAGGTACTCGTTGGACTTTCGGCCCCTTTACGCACCTAGGCTGCAAAACATATGGAAATGGAAAAAGTTGTCATTTACAGAGATATTTCTCACACACAGTATGGGTATATGTAAAAATACACACCAAAACACATTGCCGTACTTCTTCTGAGTACGGCGATACCACATGTGTGACACTTATTTGCAGTCTAGGTGCGCAAAGGGGCCCAAATTCCAATGAGTACCTATAGGATTTCACAGGGCATTTTTACGCATTTGGATTCCAAAGTACTTCTCACGCTTTAAGGACCCTAAAATGCAAGGGCAGTATAAAAACCCCACAAGTGACCCCATTTTGGACAGAAGACACCCCAAGGTATTCAGTGAGGGGCATGGCGAGTTCATAGAATTTTTCTTTATTTTTTTGCACAAGTTAGCAGAAAATGATTTTTGTTTTTTTTGTTTTTTTTCTTACAAAGTCTCATATTCCACTAACTTGTGACAAAAAATAAAATTTTACATGAACTCGCCATGCCCCTCATGGAATACCTTGGGGTGTCCTATTTCCTAAATGGGGTCACTTGTGGGGTATTTATACTGCCCTGGTATTTTAGGGGCCCTAAAGCGTGAGAAGAAGTCTGGAATCCAAATGTCTAAAAATGCCCTCCAAAAAGGTACTCATTGGAATTTGGGCCCCTTTGCGCACCTAGGCTGCAAAAAAGTGTCACACATGTGGTATCGCCGTACTCAGGAGAAGTAGGGCAATGTGTTTTGGGGTGTATTTTTACATATACCCATGCTGGGTGAGTGAAATATCTGACAACTTTGTATAAAAAAATGGAAAAAGTTGTCATTTACAGAGATATTTTTCAAACACAGCATGGGTATATGTAAAAATACACCCCAAAACACATTGCCCTACTTCTTCTGAGTACGGCAATACCACATGTGTGACACTTTTTTGCAGCCAAGATGCGCAAAGGGGCCCAAATTCCAATGAGTACCTTTAGGATTTCACAGGGCATTTTTAAGCATTTGGATTCCGTGAGGGGTATGGTGAGTTCATGTAAGATTTTATTTTTTGGCACAAGTTAGTGGAATATGAGACTTTGTAAGAAAAAAATATAAATAAATTTCCGCTAACTTGTGGCAAAAAGTAGCTAACTGGCGGTGATAAGGGACCCTTAGGCCTCATTCACACGTCCGCAATTCTGTTCCGCATTTTGCGGAATGGAATTGCGGACCCATTCATTTCTATGGGGACAGAATTTGTCCCGCTCGGATCCAGAATTGCGGATCTGCACTTCCGGGTCCGCACTTCCGTTCTGCAAAAATATAGAACATGTCCTATTCTTGTCCGCAATTGCGGACAAGAAAAGGCATTTTCTATATTGTTCTGGCAATGTGCGGATCCGCAAAATGCGGAAAGCACATTGCCGGTGTCCGTGTTTTGCGGATTTGCGGATCCGCGGATCCGCAAAACTCATACGGACGTCTGAATGGAGTCTTACAGGGGGTGATCAATGACAGGGGGGTGATCAGGGAGTCTATATGGGGTGATCAGGGGTTAATAAGGTGTTAAGTACCAGGGGGGGGTGTAGTGTAGTGTGGTGATTGGTGCTACTTACAGAGCTGCCAGTGTCCTCTGGTGGTCGATCTAAGCAAAAGGGACCACCAGAGGACCAGGTAGCAGTCATATCAGACTGCTGTTAACAAAACAGCGTCTGATATACCTTTCTGATGCGATTATTTTAACATCTACAGCCTGCCAGCGAATGATCATCGCTGGCAGGCTGTAGTATAACTTCCGAGCAGCGTGCCGCTGTGAAAGCGCGAGCATGCATGCGCGCGTTCACAGCAAATCTCAGGTCTCACGAGATGACGCCTTTCGGCGTTAGTGTGACCTGAGACTGACGCTGCACTGACGCCTTTCGGCGTTAGTGTGACGGCAAGCGGTTAATTTATGCTGCTGCTCCCTATATATATGCTGCTATCATTTTATTAATTTTATATATTTTAAATCCATTGATACATTGTTTATACTAATAAACCTTATATAGTTGATGCCATAGTGTGAGTGCTCGCTTACCATATTTATTACTCCATGAACTTCATGATAAATTAAATGCATCCCCCGTGCTCTTGAGAAATCTCCCCTGAGTTGTTTGGTGAGTGGAAAACAACTCCAAACATGTTAGGACATTGCAGGCTATTATGGGATGATGGGAGTTGTATTTCACAGCAGCACTTGCTGAGCCAGAGGTTGGAGACCATTGTTCTAGAAGTTGAAAAAATTTCTTGCATAAATTGTTATCAGGGTTTTGGTTTATTTCTAGTTTACATCAAGTTTTATATTTCTCCTCTATTTCTTCCACAATTGCCTGGAAATGATTTATATGTTGTATTCTTCCTTGCAGGTGTGCACATGGTCATTTTGAAGGAAGGATGACATCACAGATACAGAGTTGACCGTCTGATAGCCTAGCCCGACTGCCCACCTCTCCTGAAGACCCTCAGCTTTTTAAGTCAAGTGGAGGACATGATCTCTTAAAGAGGGTCCCACAGATGCCTCCCAGCAGTTTGAGCACCACTCCTACAAGAAGAGTCAATGCCCTGAGTGATTTCACTGGGGAATTACTCTGGGGTAGTACTTGTGTTGGGATGCACCTCTGGCTGACTATCATCATTCTATAAGATAATAATGTAGATGTGTGCTGTCAATAACCCCATATAGATTTGTGAATGTTTAGATTAAATGGCTACTATAAGACAACCAGGAATGGATGTCTAACATCCCATGATCTATGCAGCTTATCTGTATACTTCATGCAGTACGGGAAGTCTAAGTGGCCGTTTATGGACAGGTAGGAAAGATAGTTAGCTAACAAATCAGAAATGCATATATGAGTGATAATGTAATGATCAATAGAGGAGAAAATGTAGCAGGAAAGAATTAACTCTGATTTCTTGTATCAATCATTATCATGGTTTTTGTTCATGTCTGGTTTCTTTTCACTTTCCTGCTTCTCCTCTATTGATATAACATTCAATTATTGCCTGGAAATGATTAATATGTTATATTTTTAGATGAGGGCGTGGCTATGTCCATTTTGTAGGAAGGATGACATCACAGCTACAGAGATGACCGTCTGATAGCCCAGCTCGACTGCCCACCTCTCCTGAAGACCCCTCAGCTTTTTGAGAGTTGGGTGGAGGACATCATCTCTGAAAGAGGGTCCCACAGATGCACCCTAGCAGTTTGAGCACCACTCCTACAAGAAGAGTCAATGCCCTAAAAGCGTGATTTCACCGGGGATTACTCCGGGGTGATCCTTGTGTTAGGATGCACCTCTGGCTGGCTGTTGTCATCCTTTTAGGTAGAAAATGAAGTGTGTGCTGTCAATAACCCCATAAAGAAGCGGAATGTTCAGATGAAATGGCCACTATGAAGTGGTCAGGAAGGGCTATCTAACATCCCATGATGTATACAGCTTACCTAAATACTTCATGCTGTACATGCAGTTTAAGGGGTCTTTTCAAGATAGCTAGGACCGATAGTTAGCTAACAAATCAATGAGAAATGCATATATATGTGATAATGTAATGATCAAAGAAGAGAAAATGTGAAAGGAAAGAAGTAACTCAGATTTCTTGTATCAATCATTATCATGGTTTTGGTTCATGTCTGGTTTCTTTCTACTTTCCTGCTTCTCCTCTATTGATACAACATTCAATTATTGCCTGGAAATGATTAATATGTTATATTTTAAGTTGAGGGCGTGGCTATGTCCATTTTGTAGGAAGGATGACATCACAGCTACAGAGTTGACCGTCTGATAGCCCAGCTCGACTGCCCACCTCTCCTGAAGACCCCTCAGCTTTTTGAGAGTTGGGTGGAGGACATCATCTCTGAAAGAGGGTCCCACAGATGCACCCTAGCAGTTTGAGCACCACTCCTACAAGAAGAGTCAATGCCCTAAAAGCGTGATTTCACCGGGGATTACTCCGGGGTGATCCTTGTGTTAGGATGCACCTCTGGCTGGCTGTCGTCATCCTTTTAGGTAGATAATGAGGTGTGTGCTGTCAATAACCCCATAAAGAAGCGGAATGTTCAAATGAAATGGCTACTATGAGGTGGTTGGGAAGGGATATCTAACATCCCATGATGTATACAGCTTACCTAAATACTTAATGCAGTACATGCAGTCTAAGGGGCCTTTTCAAGACAGCTAGGACAGATAGTTAGCTAACAAATCAATGAGAAATGCATTTATGAGTGATAATGTAATGATCAAAAGAGGAGAAATTGTGAAAGGAAAGAAGTAACTCTCATTTCTTGTATCAATCATTATCAGGGTTTTGATTCATGTCTGTTTTCTTTCCACTTTCCTGCTTCTCCTCTATTGATATAACATTCAAAAGAGGCGACCTTGACATGGTGAGTGGCTTATTACGCTTTGGCCAAAATGTACACTAATGCCTCATTCAACATCCAGCATAGAGGCAGGGCAGAGTGCTGGTTGCAGAGTGCGATTGCATTTGTGTTTTAACATTCAATAATTACATGGAAATGATTAATATGTTATATTCATAGTTACGGGCGTGGACATGTCCATTTTGTAGGAAGGATGACATCACAGCTACAGAGTTGACCGTCTGATAGCCCAGCTCGACTGCCCACCTCTCCTGAAGACCCCTCAGCTTTTTGAGATTTGGGTGGAGGACATCATCTCTGAAAGCGGGTCCCACAGATGCACCCTAGCAGTTTGAGCACCACTCCTACAAGAAGAGTCAATGCCCTAAAAGCGTGATTTCACCGGGGATTACTCCGGGGTGATCCTTGTGTTGGGATGCACCTCTGGCTGGCTGGCATCATCCTTTTAGGTAGATAATGATGTGTGTGTGTGTGTGTGTGTGTGTGTGCTGTCAACAACTCCATAAAGATGTGTGAATGTTCAGATGAAATGGCTACTATGAGGCGGCCAGGAATGGATGTCTAACATCCCATGATCTATGCAGCTTATCTGTATACTTCATGCAGTACAGGCAGTCTAAGGGGCCGTTTTCTAGACAGGTAGGTTAGATAATTATCTAATAAATCAATGAGAAATGCATATGTGTAATAATGTAATGATCAAAATGGTGAAAAATGTTAAAGAAATAAATTATTTCTGATACCCTGCCTGCCTGTAATCTAATTTCATTCATATTAATAATATATTCTAAAAACTTTTATAACAAGAAGACCTCATATCTTGAGGACCCGTCGAGCCTACCATCAACACCTCCACATTCCAAGAAGACAGAAGACAACGATACATATCTCTGGAGAATGACTTCTCGCATTCTGATTGGTTGTTTGCCATGTTCAATACTACATTCTCTTTGAATGCTGTATGTGACTATATTGTAATCTTACAATATATTAACCTGTTTGGGACATAGGGCATACAGGTACGCCCTGATGTCCTGGTACTTAAGGTCACAGGGCGGTGATCGGAACAAGGTGCCTGCTCAAATCATTGAGCAGGCACCTTGGGTCAATGCGCGGGGGGTCCCATGACCCCCCCGTTTCGGCCATCGCCACAAACCGCAGGTCAATTCAGACCTGCGGTTTGTGGCTTTTACTGTAGGTTGCGGAGGCGGGCGGCGGTGCCATCGGGTCCCCGTGCAGCTGTAGGGGGGATCCGATGGCATGGAAGGCAGCGTGATGCCTTCCATAGGCATCGGCGCTGCCTTCCGGTGATGAGCCTGTGAGATCCAGCCCCCTGGATCTCACAGGCCGGAAGCTGTATGTGTAATACACACTGTATTACTCTTACAGCCAATGCATTCCAATACAGAAGTATTTTCCATTAATACTTTCATTGTCCATTAATACAGTCCTGATCAAAAGTTTAAGACCACTTGAAAAATGGCAAAAAATCATATTTTACATTGTTGGATCTTAACAAGGTTCCAAGTAGAGCTTCAACATGCAACAAGAAGAAATGAGAGTGAGACAAAACATTTTTTGAGCATTCAATTAATTGAAAATAACGATTAAACTGAAACAGGCTGTTTTTCAGCTGATCCAAATTTTAGGACCACATGCCTTTAAAAGGCCAAAACTGTGCAAAGATGTGGATTAATTGTAATTTTCTGTCAGGTAGTCACACGTTGTGATGGCAAAGGCAAAAAAACTCTCCCTTTTTTAACGTGGTCGGGTTGTTGAACTGCATAAGCAGGGTCTCTCACAGCGCGCCATCGCTGCTGAGTTGGGACGCAGTAAGACAGTCATTTGGAATTTCTTAAATGATCCTGAGGGTTATGGAACAAAAAAGTCAAGTGGAAAACCCAAAAAAATTTCATCAGCACTGAGCCGGAGGATCCAATTGGTTGTCCGTCAAGACACTGGATGATCCTCGACCCAAATTAAGGCCCTTACTGGTGCTGACTGCAGCCCCATAACCATCAGACGGCATCTGAGAACTGAAGGGCTTCAATAACAAAAAACGTCATCAAAGACCTTGTCTCTTTGAAAGCCACAGAACTGCTTGTTTGGACTTTGCAAGAGAGCACCAAACATAGGACAATCAAAGAAGGTGGAAGAATAATTTTCTTCTCTGATGAGAAAAAATTTAACCTTGATGGTCCTGATGGTTTCCAACATTACTGGCATGACAAGCAGATCCCACCTGAGATGTTTTCTACGCGTCACAGTGGAGGGGGCGCCATAATGGTCTGGGGTGCTTTTTCCTTCAGTGGAACAATGGAGCTTCAGGAAGTGCAGGGGCGTCAAACGGCCGCTGGCTATGTCCAGATGTTGCAGGGAGCATTCCTCATGACTGAGGGCCCTCGTCGGTGTGGCAACGACTGGGTTTTTCAACAGGACAAGTCTACAGTACACAATGCCCGCAGGACAAGGGACTTCTTCCAGGAGAATAACATCGCTCTTTTGGCCGATTCTGCGTGTTTCCCTGATCTAAATTTAATTGAGAAACTTTGGGGATGGTTGGCAAGAGAAGTTTACAAAAATGGAGAACAGTTCCAGACAGTAGATGGCCTTTGTGCGGCCGTCTTCACCACTTGGAGAAATGTTCCCACTCACCTCATGGAAACGCTTGCATCAAGTATGCTGAAATGCCTATCTGGATAGAGGATAAATATTTTAAACTTATGGAAAGAATAATTAATGACCTAGTTTGGGGAAGAAAACGTGTGAGACTCAAATTGGAATATCTATATAAACCTCTGGAGCAGGGGGGTTTAAACCTCCCTTGCTTTAAAGGTTATTTTTTTGCTGCTCAGTTATGGACATGCCATGAATGGCAAAATAGTACATTTTTAAGTAGGTTAGTGAGAAGCTCCTCACATAATAACATATTTACACTTTTGGAATCCAGGCTACTCATTAATAGAGACCGGGGCCATAAAGAGATTACAAAATAACTACTGAAAATGTGGGCTACCACTAGAGGATGGTTAGGAGTAAAGGGATCACTTACATTCACGCCTCTTTGGCACAATATTCACTTACAGACCCTAGAGGGTATAGCAACGGATCCATTTTGGCAAAAGAATGGGATTTTTTATATCACACAGGTTGTTAAGAATAGAGAGATTAAGTTGTTTGTGGAATTATCACATAACATAGCGAACCTTTCTTGGTTTAGGTATTTTCAGCTTCGGTCGGCACTTTTTAGTTTGAATGATAAATCACTGTTAGAAATAGATAATACCTCTCCGCTAAATGGGTGGTTAGGAAAGATATTACAAAGAATGAAGATTTTAAATATATATTAATTATTACTCAAGTCACGTTTTGGAGAGACACAATCGCCTGGACAAAGGGCCTGGGAGATGGATTGCCCAAATATACAATCGATAGGGTGGGGAAGCATTTTTACTAACTTTGACTTATTATCTCACAACTTTAATCATGTTTTAATGCAGTTCAATATTTATCATAGACTATATGTTACCACCATTTGGTTAAACAAGTGTGGATTAAGAGATACCTCCAAATGCCCCCGATGTGATACTGCAGGTGCGGATTATCTGCACTTGCCCAGAACTTGGAGTTTACTGGAATGGTATTAATAATCTCCTCGTCCATAAATTAAAAATATGGATTCCTCTTGAGCCACAATTGTTTTTACTAAACGATTTTTCGTCACTAGGTAGCCATAAATATCAAAAGATCTTGTTAGGTAGAATACTATTACTGGCCAGAGTCTTGATTAGTCGGAGCTGGTTTGCACGCCGTTCTCCTTAGTTAAACAATTGGATAAATCTGGTTAATAAGGTTAAAAACTATGAACGGATTCTTTATAAGCAGAGGGATGTACTAGAGAAATGGATTAAGATATGGGACGACTGGAAGTTCTGGTTTAACTGTATCTGGAAGTTACTAACATATACAGTATATTTTTTTTTTCTCCCTTTCTTTTTTCTCCTCTGCTTTCTCTGCCCTTTGGGGGGGGGGGGGGGCGACGCATCACAGGGGGGGGAGGGGTTTAGGGGAAAGTTTGAATTTATTTTGTGTATTTGTTTTGTATATCAATAAATATGTTGAAATAAAAAAAAAGTGAAAAACAATAACGGTGGACATACTCATTACTGAGTTCATTTTTGGAAGTTGGATTTCTGTTTTGGGGGGGGTCCTAAAATTTTGATCAGCTGAAAAACAGCCTGTTTCAGTAAATTCGTTGTTTTCATTAAATTGAATGCTTAAAAAATGTTTTGTCTCACTCCCATTTCTTCTTGTTGCATGTTTAAGCCCTACTTGGAACCTTGTTAAGATCCAGCCATGCTAAATATGATTTTTTGCCAGTTTTCAAGTGGTCTTAAACTTTTGATCAGGACTGTACTTTCATTGACAATGGGGACAAAACTGAACTGAAGGGAACAGAGTGCACCAAAATGCATTCCGTTCTGTTTCATTGTGTTCCAATGACACACTCAAAAATGCTGCAAGCAGCGCTTTTGAGTGCGTCCTGGGATGCAGAGCAAGACGGATCCCATGACTCACAATTGTGACGGATGGCGGATACAGCAAAAACGCTGATGTGAAATTAGCCTTAGCAGTTGCAAGGACATTATGCAGCTGCAGAAGCAGTATTACCCCTTAGCTGGGGCTAATATGTTGGTCTCTGTTACAGGAGAAATCAGCAATTAAAAGAAATGTTAAACAATAAATGTAAAAATGTATAAAAATTATAAAACACCACCAGTCAGGGGCATTGCTGGGCTTTTAAAAGATCCAGGACCCAAGCCCCAATGCATATGGCTCCAGTCGACACCCCACCGCTCGCACTAGCACTAAAAACATTTTAGGCTACTTTCACACTTGTGGTAGTAGGGTCCAGCAGGCATTGTAGTGATTGGGGCCGGAGCAGACTTCCGGCAGCATGGTGGGCTAGCGTTAGCATGGATCCGGCAGGCTGTTCCCCCGCTGGAACAGCCTGCTGGATTCTGCTGCCGTAAGTGTGAAAGTAGCCTTAATTGCTTGACTTTCTGCATAGACACTATCAAACATACAGGACTATTCAGCAGCACATACTTCTCACATCCAGAGCCTCCCAGTTGACATCTACTCTGATGTAGATGTTTTCTTTCATCTACTCCTAGACCGCTTATTTCAGCCATGCCTCATCTCTGCAGAGATTACCACATAGACATCTTAGGCTACTTTCACACTAGCGTTCGGGTGTCCGCTTGTGAGCTTCGTTTGAAGGGGCTCATAAGCGGTCCCGAACGCATCCGTCCAGCACTAATGCATTCTGAGTGGACGCTGATCCGCTCAGAATGCATCAGTCTGGCAGCGTTCAGCCTCCGCTCCGCTCAGCAGGCGGACACCTGAACGCTGCTTGCAGCGTTCGGGTGTCCGCCTGGCCGTGCGGAGGCAAGCGGATCCGTCCAGACTTACAATGTAAGTCAATGGGGACGGATCCGTTTGAAGATGACACAATATGGCTCAATCTTCAAACGGATCCGTCCTCCATTGACTTTCAATGTAAAAGTCTGGACGGATCCGTTCAGGCTACTTTCACACTTAGAATTTTTTTTTACAATATAATGCAGACGGATCCGCTCTGAACGCAAGTGTGAAAGTAGCCTTAGGTTCCTCACTTTTCTATCATTCTCCCCATCCTCCAGTCCCACAAGTATTATCCTGCTGCTCTCTGTGCTCTCCAATACCCCCAAATACTATCCAGAAGAAATAATAGTTCCAAAAAGATAGTTCCCCCCATAGTAATTGTGCTCCTCAAAGCCCCAACAATAATAATTCCCTTCTAGAATGCCCTCATTAGTAATATAGCCCCCTACAGTGCCCCTGTTATAGGACATATTAATTATTAATATTTGGGATTAAATATTAATAATTTTAATAAATAGGCAATTACTACTTACTCTGCCTACTTCCAAACTCTATCTCTCTGTTTCTTTACCTTCCTGAACTGCGTACTGAACTATAGTGGCGATTGAAAACTCTATATACCGTATTATGATTAAATACATTTATTAAAACAATACAAAGCTTACAGACCATTATTTTCTACTATGTATATATTTATGACATGAACTATAAATATATATATTTATACACGTTAAATATATATATATATATATATATATATATATATATATACATATAAGCAAAAAACGGAACAACACCTCCAAATCGCAGGTGCAAGCTACCCGGCAATAATACAGCAAACAAATAAAGTAACAGCACACCACTAAATGCACTAAGACTGAATGAACAGGTGAATGTGTGAACAGGGTCAAATACATGACGCCAATACTTACTGCAACGCAGTGAAGAAGCTCTTAGCGCATATTATTGATCAAAAATATGTCGGGCCCACCTACCAGACGACAAGGTAGCTTCTTATCAGGTGGGACCTACTCTAACATGGAGGGTCCAGCTCCATTTTCACTCTGATTAAAAACACCAAGGGGTGGGGGATGGGCGGGGAGTGCTAAGTTCCAAAGAGGATGCCTGGTCCTCTATAATATACATATAAGCAAAAAACGGAACAGCACCTCCTGAGACAAATCGCAGGTGCAAGCTACCCGGCAATAATACAGCAAACAAATAAAGTAGCAGTACACCACTAAATGCACTATATATATATATACGGGGGCGTGGCCACTAAATATATATATATATACGGGGGGCGTGGCCTGGACTGGGAGCGCAAAGGCTGCTTAGCTCAAGAGCTTCCTTCAGGCATCTTGCAAAAGAGACTTATAAAGCAGTGTCTCAAAAAAAAACTGTAAGACTCCCACTCCACAAAAGATGTCCAAGCAGGGTAAAAAAGAAGCTCCTAAGCTTCTTACAGCTTTTTTACGATGGCAAGCAATGGCGCTCGTAATCCCGCCACCAGCGAGACAGGCCGCACCCGATGGAGACGAGCCGCAACAAGAGAGGAAGGAGAAAGCACAGCTCAGTCCCACAGAATAATGCGGTACCTCTTCTACCATAAGGTCAGATCATAGCTCAGGGGAACAAAGCCCAGGATCCTCTCCTTGCTCTTCCTCCGTGAGGGCCCTTGCTACGGGGAATAAAAGGAGCAGCAGATGTGCCAACAGTCCACCATCTTCTCAGCTAGAGTCACAGGAGTCCAGATTTGCTGTATTGCAAGACTCGCTTACGCCTGCCTCGGACACCGCCAGCCCTATCAAACAGAAAGCTTGGTGGGAGACTACATTATCTTTCTCTGCTGCGACACATAATCAGGAGGGGGGCCTCTGTTGAAATGCAGGAAGATGAACTCACCTTTACCACTACTAATCAGGCTGCCACCGAGGCCTTCATGATAAATGCCATGAGAGCATTAAGGCAATCTATCCAAAAAGACATTACACAAGCACTCACCAACATCTCAACCACTGTAGATGGCTTGGGAGAACGTATTGACCATATAGAAACAAAAATGGGGGAATTCTCCTTGGCACACAACAAACTAGTTGATACTCACAATACCCTGGAGGCCATAAAATCCAAAATGGTGGACCAGAAAGACCTCAACCGCCGCAACAATGTAAAATTATGCGGCATTCAGGAATCCATATCGCCAGCCAACTTGGCCAAATTTCTCCAGAAACTGATCATCACTATAGTCCCCCATGCTACAGATACGGATGTAATTATTGAAAGGGACCACAGTCTACAAAGCCTAAATCTCTCCCCAAATCAGTCCAGAGGGAAAACAAACCAAGCTGGTGTAGTGAGCTTCATTTATATTAATATAAGGAGATATATAATGCATGTTTGACCGCAGCACTTGGTTGATTAAGTGTGTGGTTGTGTAAGTGTGTGACTTAAGATTAAGTGACTTTAGATTCAGGGACTTCAGTGGGGGACTGCAATTAGACAGTTTCTTATTACTACATTATATTGTATTTTTCTCTTTTGTGGTTTAATCCCCATTTAGTATGTGTTGCACAATTGACAACGCAGTCCAGTGCGCATCTTGCATGATGTATGCAGTCCTGGAACAGCCGTTCAAGGGTGTATATCTTTGTTCAAGATGTGAGCAAATTGTGCATTTGGAATTGCAAATCGAGTCTCTAAATGGGCAAGTTGCAACACTGAGAGGCATTGACAATTTGCAAAAGAGTTTGCTTCTCACCGAGCAAGCACTCTTTGGGGTAGATGAGGGGGAGGGTGACAGAGAGTAGGCTGAGGAAAGTGAGGTAGCTAGCTGGGTAACAGTTAGAAAGCGGGGTAGAGGGAAGAGTGCCAGGGAGGCTAGCCCTGATCTGACACACCCCAACAAGTTTGCATGTTTGGCAGATGAGGGGGATGTCAGTCCAGGGACGGCACTGCTGCAGCCGGACACTTCAGTCAGGGGAATGTCAGCTCCAGTAAGCAGGGAACCAGGAGAGCAGGGCAGGCCAGACAGGTGCTGGTAGTGGGAGACTCCATTATTAGGGGAACAGATAGGGCAATCTGTCACAAAGACCGTGATCGCCGAACAGTGTGCTGTCTTCCTGGCGCTACAGTTCGACACATCGCGGATCTGGTTGACAGATTACTGGGAGGGGCTGGAGAAAATCCATCGCCCATGGTCCATATCGGAACCAATGACAAAGTTAGAGGTAGGTGGAGAGTCCTTAAAAATGAATTCAGGGATTTAGGTCAAAAGCTTAGGGCAAGGACCTCAAAGGTAGTATTTTCCGAAATACTGCCTGTACCACAGCCCACACAAGAAAGGCAGCAGGAGATTAGGGAGATTAACAAGTGGCTCAAGAACTGGTGTACGAAGGAGGGGTTTGGGTTCCTGGAGAACTGGGCCGACTTCTCTATCGGCTACAGGCTCTATCGTAGGGACGGGCTGCACCTTAATGGGGAAGGGTCAGCTGTGTTGGGGAGAAAGATGGCTAGAAGGTTGGAGGAGTGTTTAAACTAGGGAATGGGGGAGGGAAATTACATTATAGGAGAGGAAGATAGTGCAGATAGAGACCGGGGGCAAGGCAGTGGGACTGGGGGAGGAATAGAAGGAGGGACTAGAACAGTTCAGAAGGAAAGATGTAGGGTAAAAAATATACATAATCAAATGTACAGATGGAGTAGAGTTAACACTCATGTTTTCTGAGATTTCTGAGTTGTGTTATCTAATCTAAGCAAACACCTTCAATTGCTTTTCAATGGCTTTTGTCTCAAGATAACGCGTTGAGTTAAAAAATATGAGTTAAGAGCAGGAGTGCTAACCCTGCTACATCTGTATGTATACTAATGCCAGAAGCCTGACTAATAAAACTGAGGAACTGGAACTAGTGATGTGTGAGGAGGACTATGACATAGTGGGAATAACGGAAACATGGCTGGATGATAGCTTTGACTGGACATTTAATGTACAAGGTTACAGCCTGTTTTGAAAGGATCGTCAAAACCGGAGAGGAAGGGGGAAGGCTTTTATGTAAAGTCCTGTCTAAAGCACACACTTTGGGAATATATAAGTGAGGGACATGAACATGTGGAGTCACTGTGGGTAGAGATACATGGAGCTAAAAACAATAATAAAGTGCACAGAAAATCTACTACTAAACGAGATAGACAAGGCGGCAAATGATAATGAGGTGGTTATTATGGGGGATTTCAACAACCCAGATATAGACTGGGAAACTGAAACTTGCATAACTCATAAAGGAAACAGGTTCTTGGCAATAACTAAAGACAATTACCTCTCCCAAATGGTTCAGGACCCGACTAGAGGGACAGCCATACTGGCCTTAGTATTAACCAATAGGCTTGACAGAACAACAGATGTGCAGGTTGGGGGACAACTGGGAGGTAGAATAGCTGGTCCCTTTGTTAATCCTCCTTTTGTTAATTTCCCTATTTCGCCATTGGGAGTAGTTTCCAAAAAGGAACCGGGGGAATTTAGACTTATACACCATCTGTCGTTTCCAGAAAAAAGCTCACTTAATGACGAGGTGGATAAGTCTAAGTCCTGTGTGGAATATTCGGCATTTGATGATGCATTGGCTTTGGTGAGGTATTTGGGGAATAGGGTTTTCCTGGCTAAGGCGGATGTAAAGTCAACGTTTCGCTTATTGCCAGTTAGGCTGTCAGGATTTAACTCATTAAGTTTCCAGTTTGATGGGAGTTATTAGAAGATTTTTTGTTTATTGGTTATTGTAGTTCTAGTCTATGTTCATAGTTATTGTTTAAATTTTTGGAAGTTTGTGTATTGTTTGTTGGTATCCCAATAGCAGAAGAGAATACGGTTTCCCCCTGTACTTGTTTGGAATTTCTGGGTATAGTCATCGATACCATGAATATGGAATTTTGTTTGTCATTAGAAAAGATTGATGAGATTAAATTTTTGTTGATTTCTTTCATAAGAAAAAAAAATGCACATTGAAAGAGTTGCAGTCGCTATTAGGTTCATTGAATTTCGCGTGCAGAATTATTTCAAAGGGAAGGGTTTTTTCCAAGCGTCTATACTTTGAGACTAGAGGTCTTAAATCTCCTAGTTCGCATATTAAGTTAAGTCGAAGTTTAAAAGATGATATGGCCATCTGGTTGGAATTTTTAGAAAACTATAATGGAGCTTGTTGTTGGCAAGAGGAGTTTGCGGAAGTTGAAGCCCTGGGATTAGTTACAGACACAGCAGGGAGTTGAGGTTACGGTGCATATTGGGATGGTAAATGGTCGGCAGAGGCTTGGTCGGCTTCATGGATTAATAACGGAATAACGTGTAATATTGTTCTTCTAGAATTTTTTCCTGTCCTTGTCTCAATTGTCCTATGGGGAGGTTATTTTAAAAATAGATGGATTTTGTTCAACACTGATAATAAAGGTGTAGTATTCGCGATTAATACGCTATCGTCTAAGTGCGAGATAGTAGATAAATTACTGAGAAGTTATGTTTTATGCTGTATGAAACTTAATATTTGGGTTAAAGCTAAATATGTTCAAGGTAAATACAATGTCTTAGCGGATTCTCTATCTCGTTTCCGATTTGTCAAATTTCGGGAGTTAGCACCAGAAGTGGATTTGGAGGGATTGCCGTGCCCTCGCCATCTATGGGATCAAATTTGGGATTGATTTCGGAGTCTATCAAACAGTCGGTTGCGCAAAGAACACGGGCTGCTTACGCAGCTGCATGGTGGGATTGGATATTATTTTCTAATCCATTGTCCAGTGAAGTTGATGATCTTGGTTGTGGTATGTTATTTATTGCTAGTCTTTTTAATAAAAACATGTCTTTTTCGTCTGTAGCTGGGACTGTTGCGGGATTCTCGTTGTCAGCTTATTTTCCTATTAAACAGATGCTAAAAGGTTATCGTAGGAGTTTCTCGGGTATTGATAATAGGAGACCGATATCTGTTGAATTGTTGAGGAGTTTATATGAAATTTTGCCTTCTGTTTGTTTGGATTCATTTGAAGTGTTGCTTTTTCGTACAAGTTTTTTTCTGGCCTTTTTTGCAGTGTTAAGGATTGGTGAATTCGTTTCTGCCAGTCGTTCAGTGTCTTCTGGCTTAGAAGTTGATGAGGTTGTTTTAAAGGATGGTTTTGTTGAAATCTTTTTTGAAGCATTCTAAAATGTATCAATTTGGGAGGGGTAGAATTATAAGGTTAAATGCTTGGTTGGGTTCTACACTTTGTTCAGTTAAAATAGTCTGTGCTTGGCTTTCAGTTTGTCCTTCTGGGCCTGGTCCTTTTTTTAATGCATAAGAATGGTTCTCCTCTGACTAAGTTTCAGTTTTGTTCAGTTCTTAAAGGGCTTCTGTCACCCCACTAAAGTCATTTTTTTTGGGGGGGGGGGGCTAGTTAAATTCCTTATACTGCGATATATGAAAATATAATGCTCTTACTTACTTTCCTTCAGCAGTTTCTTCTAAAAACTAACTTTTATAATATGTAAATTAGGTCTCTTCCAGCAAGTAGGGCGTCTACTTGCTGGTAGCCGCCGCAAAAAAACGCCCCCTCGTCCTGTTGATTGACAGGGCCAGCAGCGATCTCCTCCTCCGGCCGGCCCTGTCAGCATTTCAAAAATCGCGCGCCTGTGTTCATTCGGCGCAGGCGCTCCGAGATGAGGAGGCTCGCCTCCTCAGCACTCCCTCAGTGCGCCTGCGCTGATGACATCACCGAAAGAGAAGACGTCATCGGCGCAGGCGTGCTGAGGAGGCGAGCCTCCTCATCTCAGAGCGCCTGCACCGAATGAACACAGGCGCGCGATTTTTGAAATGCTGACAGGGCCGGCCGGAGGAGGAGATCGCGGCTGGCCCAGTCAATCAACCGGACGAGGGGGCGGTTTTTTGCGGCGGCTACCAGCAAGTAGACGCCCTACTTGCTGGTAGAGACCTCATTTACATATTATAAAAGTTTGTTTTCAGAAGAAACTGCTGAAGGAAAGTAAATATGAGCATTATATTTCTACCCCTCCCAAATTGATACATTTTAGAACGCTTCAAAAAAGATTTCAACAAAACCATCCTTTAAAACAACCTCATCAACTTCTAAGCCAGAAGACACTGAACGACTGGCAGAAACTAATTCACCAATCCTTAACACTGCAAAAAAGGCCAGAAAAAAACTTGTACGAAAAAGCAACACTTCAAATGAATCCAAACAAACAGAAGGCAAAATTTCATATAAACTCCTCAACAATTCAACAGATATCGGTCTCCTATTATCAATACCCGAGAAACTCCTACGATAACCTTTTAGCATCTATTTAATAGGAAAATAAGCTGACAGCGGTTTTCTACCAAACATCTTCAGAAAAAACGAGAATCCCGCAACAGTCCCAGCTACAGACGAAAAAGACATGTTTTTATTAAAAAGACTAGCAATAAATAACATACCACAACCAAGATCATCAACTTCACTGGACAATGGATTAGAAAATAATATCCAATCCCACCATGCAGCTGCGTAAGCAGCCCGTGTTCTTTGCGCAACCGACTGTTTGATAGACTCCGAAATCAATCCCAAATTTGATCCCATAGATGGCGAGGGCACGGCAATCCCTCCAAATCCACTTCTGGTGATAACTCCCGAAATTTGACAAACTGGAAACGAGATAGAGAATCCGCTAAGACATTGTATTTACCTTGAACATATTTAGCTTTAACCCAAATATTAAGTTTCATACAGCATGAAACATAACTTGTCAGTAATTTATCTACTATTTCGCACTTAGACAATAGCGTATTAATCGCGAATACTACACCTTTATTATCAGTGTTGAACAAAATCCATCTATTTTTAAAATAACCTGCCCATAGGACAATTGAGACAAGGACAGGAAAAAATTCTAGAAGAACAATATTACACGTTATTCCGTTATTAATCCATGAAGCCGACCAAGCCTCTGCCGACCATTTACCATCCCAATATGCACCGTAACCTCAACTCCCTGCTGTGTCTGTAACTAATCCCAGGGCTTCAACTTCCGCAAACTCCTCTTGCCAACAACAAGCTCCATTATAGTTTTCTAAAAATTCCAACCAGATGGCCATATCATCTTTTAAACTTCGACTTAACTTAATATGCGAACTAGGAGATTTAAGACCTCTAGTCTCAAAGTATAGACGCTTGGAAAAAACCCTTCCCTTTGAAATAATTCTGCACGCGAAATTCAATGAACCTAATAGCGACTGCAACTCTTTCAATGTGCATTTTTTTTTCTTATGAAAGAAATCAACAAAAATGTAATCTCATCAATCTTTTCTAATGACAAACAAAATTCCATATTCATGGTATCGATGACTATACCCAGAAATTCCAAACAAGTACAGGGGACAACCGTCTTCTCTTCTGCTATTGGGATACCAACAAACAATACACAAACTTCCAAAAATTTAAACAATAACTATGAACATAGACTAGAACTACAATAACCAATAAACAAAAAATCTTCTAATAACTCCCATCAAACTGGAAACTTAATGAGTTAAATCCTAAGCGAAACATTGACTTTACATCCGCCTTAGCCAGGAAAACCCTATTCCCAAAATACCTCACCAAAGCCAATGCATCATCAAATGACGAATATTCCACACAGGACTTAGACTTATCCACCTCGTCATTAGGTGAGCTTTTTTCTGGAAACGACAGATGGTGTATAAGTCTAAATTCCCCCGGTTCCTTTTTGGAAACTACTCCCAATGGCGAAATAGGGAAATTAACAAAAGGAGGATTAACAAAGGGACCAGCTATTCTACCTAGTACTAATTCTTTAACTAACTTACTTTTGACTACCTCTTTAACCACCTCCGGATCGCCTAACGCACGGATGCGTCCGGAAGGTGGTTGATTAATTCCTCCTGGACGCATCCGTGCGTCATCTCGCGAGACGCAAGATTTCGGTCAGAGCCGGCCCGCGCATGCGCATCGCGGGCCGGCAAAAGTTAAAGGAGTATTTCGTCAGCAACCTGCCAGCCAATGATCGTCGCTGGCAGGTTGCTGATTTTTAAAAAATCGAATCAGAAGCCAGATAACACATCATATTAGTAAATGGATCCAGCAGAGGAGCAGGCTTCACAGTGAGTAGCACCAACACTTCACTTTAGCCCCAGATCACCCCCTGCACCCCAATTAACCCTTTGATCACCCCTTTGATCGCCCGCCAATCACTAGTGAAAAGGAAAAAAGTGATCAGTGTAAACTGTCACATTTTTTTTTCACTGGTATTGACTGTTAGGTTTTAGGGATAGTTTAGGCCCCTTGGTTAGGTAGTTTAGGGATCAGTTAGCGCCCAGCCCACCGCACCACAGTTCCTTATTCGCTGATTAGCGTATCGCTAATCAGCATTTGTACTTTTATAGTATCTGTAAGTGATCAAAACTGATCACGGTCAGATCTATAATAGTATTAGTGTCACTTTAGTTCGCCCTCCACCCAAAACGCAGTGTTTGCCCGATCAGGCCTGATCGGTCGCCCACACGTGCGTTCGCCCACGCCCGCCCCACCGCAGTGACCCCAAAAATTTTTTTTTTGATCACTGCACATTCACTTTACACGCGCTGCGGCGATAAAAAAATCAGTTTTGATATTTTTTATCAACCGCAGCGGCCTCCGGTACTTTGCTAGCCTCCCATTTGTAAGACAGGCTTGCTTTTTTTCTTGGGTAGTCTCAGGGAATACCCCTAAATTTAGTTGCCCAAATGTCAAACAGGGGGTATTCTTCTGAAGAGGCCTACAGGCTTCTGACCCAGTCGGATGAGGAATGGGAACCCTCATCTGATGAATCTAGCGGGTCAGAATATGAACCTGTAGAAAGAAGTGGCTCTCTGATCCAAAGTTCGGATGAGGAGGCTGAGGTACGTGATAGCACCAGGCGTACCCGGCCCCGTGTCGCTAGACCACAGGTTGCGCAGGATCCGCTTCAAGAGCAGCAGAGTGGGGCTGGCGCTGTCGGATTACGTGGTGAGGCATACACCAGCAGCGCAGCCCTTCCTGGACCTAGTACCAGCACTGCCGTACAACATGGTGAAGTAGCGAGCACCAGAAGGGCAGTTGAAGCTGGTACGGTGGCACGTGCAGTAGTTACCCCGTCGCAGCCACCGCAAAGACGGGCCCGTAGAGCCCCTAGAATCCCTGAGGTGCTGGCAAACCCTGATTGGCAGTCCCCAACTTCAGCCGCACCTGTAGTTCCCCCTTTCACCTCCCAGTCTGGAGTTCGGGTTGAGACAGCTCAGATCGGTTCGGCCCTGGGATTTTTTGAGCTGTTCTTGACTGCGGAGCTCTTAGACTTAGTTGTGGCAGAAACAAATCGGTATGCCACACAATTTATAACCGCCAACCCGGGAAGCTTTTATGCCCAGCCTTTCCATATTTTTGTGTAGGGCAAGTTGCCACATGCTTTCGGTGGGTGACTTGATGGGCTACGTAGACAAACCAGTCCTATAAAAGGACCTTAGCTCCACTCTTCCTTAGACCACACCAGCTAAATAGAAACAAAAACCATTATTGAGAGGCTAATTATGTGCTGCTGTGTGGACAACAGGAAAGAGGAATTGTGTAAGTAAATTCTACTTTTCCATTATGCCCCATGACAGCACCTGTGAGAAACCATCCCCCAACCGGACAGGAAGCAGGAACTTCCAAGATCGTTGAAAAGGATCCTCCTCCCAAGTTTCCTGTCCATAGGACAGAGTTTAATGGGACTGTAGGAACTCCTGTCTTAGGTTGGCTGATGTGGAGGTTACCGGTCTTCACTAGGAGCTGCTGTTTAGTCTGGAGTTCCTCTCTTGCCCACGGATGATGTCTGGGAAGTCTCCTCATTCTACCCTTCTGCTGCAGCCTGGTAGTGCAAGGGAACTAAGAGCAATATTGTGTGCACTGAGTCAGTCTATCTCAGATTTCAGAAAGACGTGCAAAGATTTTTTACAATGTAACAGCAGTAGCTTTTGTTAATAGACGGGGGGGGGGGGGGCGGACAAGATCTCTGGCTCTCATGACAATTACCCTAGGAATCCTGAATGTGGTAGAGGGGGTCTGCCTCTGCCTGTCAGAGGTCCATCTAAAGTGGGTCAGAGAATATTTGTGCAGACTTCCTAAGCTGTCGCACAATCAGCAGGCGGACTAGTGCTTAAATCATGATCAATTGGATAAAGGGTCTGTGGGAGACTCCCCACTAGATCTCTTTGCTACCTCAGAGAACAGAAAGTGCAAAGTGCAAGTTCTTCTCCATGAAACCCAGATGGGACTAGATCTCAATCTTGGGAGAGGGTCTGTGTTATGCCTTCCCTCCAATATGCCTCCTGCCTAGAGTTATCCAGACACTGAGAAAGGAAAAGGCGGGGGGATTCTCATTGCCCCATATTGGCTAAGAGGGTTCTGGTTGAGGATGCTGTCCCTGTCAGACCCCCAGGTTTTGCTAGAGATGAAAGATTTATTATATAGGGGGTCCTCTTATCCGTCCAAAGGTAGAAAAGCTGCATCTGATGGCTTGGATATTGAGAGGAGATTCTTAAGATCCTAGAGGTCATTCTGCCCAGGTTATTGCCACCCTTTAGGCTAGCAGGCTTTTCTCAGATTTGCAAACACAGAAGTAGATATTTCTCTCCCTCCAAACATTCCGCTCATCCATGATTTTTTTTTATTTTTTTGCAGGAAGGGCTTAATTAACAATATTCTTAGGCCCAGTACCCTAAAAGTTCAAGTTTCTGCCTTAAGCGCCCTCTTTGATTGTATTCTTTGTGAACACTTGAGGGTTACAATGTTTATTAAAGGTTCTTCAATGTTAAACCCCTCTGTCAGAGTTACAGCTTCTCCATGTGATTTAAACACTGTACACTCCAGCCCAGTGATGGCGAACCTTTTACAGACCGGGTGCCCAAACTGCAACCCATTTATTTATCACAAAGTGCCAATACGGCAATCTAACCTGAACACTACAGTCCAGTACAGTATATCTTCCATGTACTTTATCATTGAGCTGTAATATCCTGCCTACATTCAGTGCCCTGCCTGTGCTGTTCATAGTGGGCCCTGCGCTGATGAATGGCAGGAAAAGTCTAAATCAGGGATGCTCAACCTGCGGCCCTCCAGCTGTTGCAAAACTACAACTCCCAGCATGCCCGGAAAGCCTACAGCTATCAGCCTAAAGCAGAGCATGATGGGAGTTGTAGGTTTGCAACAGCTGGAGGGCCGCAGGTTCAGCATCCTTGGTCTAAAGCATATTGGTACACCATAGACTTTTTCCACTGACACCCATACCATAGGTTCACCAGCTCTAGCCTATCCCAGATTTCTCAAAAGTTTATCTGTTGGGGTTTCATTGTGTATACATCTTGGAAGTCCCTGTTTCTTGTCCAGATGGAGGATGATCTCTCACAGGTGCCGTCATGGACTAATGGAAAACAGATTACTGGTAATCTGTTTCCTGGACGTCCTACACAGTAGCACAAAGATATGGGGATGTAGCGAGGGGTTTTCCTGGATTTTTCTATTGATGACTGTCCTCAGCAATCTCCCTGATCAGCTGTTCGGCAGCGCCTCCAGCACCAGAAATACACAGCTCTATCCATCGTGTAGTAGACTGGTCACTGCGCTGCTGCCATTGAAGTAGATAAGAAGAGCACTGCATTAACCAGCTCCATTCACTACACCATGGACAGAGCTGTGTGGTTTGGGCGCCTATTTCCCATGGCTGTGCTAATCCTGAACAGCTAATTGGGGCAGTGTGGGGTGCTGGCCCCCTGCTGATCTGATATCAATGGCCTACACTGGGGACAGCTCATCATTATAAAAATCCTGGACAATCTAAGGGAGGAAAAATTCTAGAGGGCAGTTTCACACGAGCGAGTCCATTGCGGGAATCACGCTCCGTGTGGGCTCTGGACTTGCAGGCGCGCACGGCATTATCATGATTTATAATGCTATGTGTCTCTGCATGGCCTTTTTTCCACAGAATCATAGTGACCTAAAGCTGTCAGTAGGATTCTGTAGAAATAAGGTCAAGCAGAGACACATAACATTATAAATCATTATAATGCTGTCCGCTCCTGCAAGTCCAGAGCGGAGGATCACACTCACACACGGAGCGTGTTTCCCGCAATGGACTCGCTCGTGTGAAACAGCCCTTAAGGGTATGTGAAAAGAATCCTTCAAATAGTCACATAAAAAAAAATAGTGCACACGGCCGTGCAGTTTGTACTTGATCTCTCTGCCCGTAAGGCCTCATGCACACGACCGTCTCCTTTTTGCTGCCCGTAAAACATGGATACTTGCATTTTCACCTTCCGCACATCCAGAAATATGGTTGTGTGCATGGAGCCTAAACTGGTTGTAGATCTAGTTAACCCCGATGGCACTGTAAACTCCTATTAGTTGTAATTTAATGTATTTCTACCAGGCTACATGTGTGTGTGTGTTTAGAGACATTTAACTCCTTCGCAACCTCTGCCGTACATGTACGTCTGAAGACTTCACATTAAAGATGCTCGCACGTGTAGTGGGCACCTTACCCAATGGGTTTCTGCTGTTTTAACCCCTTAGATGCCGCAGTCTATTGTGACCATGGCATCTGAGCAATGCAGGTGCAGCTGAGATCAGAGAAGCTGTAGTATACCAGTGATGGCTTGGAGCCTCCAGCAGTCTGATACCCATCACTGGAATATTCTAATACAGGCCAGCAGGTGGCAGTACTGTATTGGAATACAGTTAATGGTGTCTTCAGTGATGGATATATACCCATCACAGAACACAATTGGCAATCTAATGATCGCCAGTGATAGTCACCTAGGGTTACTTAAAAAAATATATAAAAGTTCAAGTCGCCCCCCTTTCCTCAAAATCAAAATAAATAAACAATAAAAAAAAATAGGCATCAACA
The DNA here is from genome assembly GCF_014858855.1 of Bufo gargarizans. Classification (NCBI taxonomy): domain Eukaryota; kingdom Metazoa; phylum Chordata; class Amphibia; order Anura; family Bufonidae; genus Bufo; species Bufo gargarizans. The sequence continues at coordinate 75,235,339 of NC_058084.1, forward strand.
CATCTGAATGAGCCACGGAACGGAACCATGGATGCGAACAGCACACGGTGCTGCATCTTTGAAGCTCTTTTTGTGAGTTCGCCATCACAACCTCCTCAGGCAGAGAGCTCCATAGTCTCACTGCTGTTACAGTAAAGAATCCTCTTCCATGTTGTATGTTAGGGTGTGTCTGACCCTTTGCTTTTCTGTATACTGTATACCATCCTGTCTTTTCCCCATACTATATATTTTATAATAAATTGATATTTTGATACATTATTTCCACTTGTTTGTTTTAGTCTATTTTGGATATCGTACAGGTGGAAATCATAGCTGTCTAGTCTGACAGAGAGGTTCTTTTGTAGGTTAACTAGTATCTCCTTCACTGTCGCATGCCTGCCTAGGGTTTTCCTACAAAACTGTGAGTAACCCTCGCTTGGCCATAAACCGTGACCTCACAATCGCAATACCCTTTGGGTCTGGCGTGCTGCACTGGCAGCAGCTCAATGGTGCCAAAACAGAGGACTCCTGTCCTGAAAGGGTTAAATCCTCAGCAATTAGGGTCCCTCAGCAAAACAGATCATAATAATGGCCTGGCAGGCCTACTCACAGGTGTGTATCAGTCCCACTTTGAGCATCAGTGGCACATCCTGGCTCTGCTTGTAAATTGGGCCTGATTCGAGGATCCACATATGGCTGGGCCCACAAAATTGTATTTTGCGGCAGTTGCAGCATGACGGGTCCCCTTACAGGTATAGGCCCCATAGGCCTAGGGGTGTTTGCCGCGGGAGGCCTTAATGCAATAAAAGGATCGCCGTCTCTGGGTGCGACCGCAGCAGAAGGCTCAATGGGCTCAGGGGTTACCGACAGTACGTGGCGGCTCCTGGCATAGGTGATTTTCTTGGGGCCGCAATAGCGGCTGCAGCTACAATAGATGGCCGGCTGGTAGGGACAGGCACCCTTACCTCTGGCTCAGAGACGTCTGAGTCCTTAGTTGCACTCCTCTCTTCCAGTGACGGAGGCGGTATCCTGGCGGTGGCAAGCTGGCGCAGGCCTCGCAATTGAAGTTCAAGTCGGATGATCTGGTCGTCCAAACTTTCAGGCTCTGCGTCGCTGCTGGGATCCTCTGTCGTTACCGCAGGTGCAGGTAAGGGATCCGGCTTGTCTTGAGCGGCAGCTGCAGGTTCGGGTGCCGCATCCGCACTCCTTCCTTTGCGAATATTGTCCAGGGCTGTATGGAACTTTTCCAGATTTTCGAGTTTCTTTATAGTCTTCTCCCGGCGGGGCAGTTCAGGTGAGGGGTGTGGGCTCACCCATTTTTCCAACGCGCTCGATCCCTCTCCGGAGAGCAACAGGGCGGCACCAATAATTGCAGACAAAACCTCCCACTGCTCCGGGAGGCCGCCCCCCAGGTGCTCCAGCATAGGGGAGGCGGAGTCCATTATAGCAGACATGCTAATTTGTAGACAGGGTGGTGGCGCGGACATACGGCCTTTCCCGCTCTTCTAGCAGAAGGCGCCAATTTTTCCCACCAATACAGTGCAAAGATGACGCAGCAAATAAATCCAGTCAGGTTAAGCGGCTATCTTTTTAAGCATAACGCTGTCTATTCACTGACAGCAAGCGGTGGCTAAATAAGCAGCAATACAGTCCATGCAAAAAAATCTTCACACCGCGATTTTTACAGTTCTCTTTGGCCAAGCAATTTTTCAATAAACAAGTAGGGCTTAGTCACTTTATAGGTATATAACGGCACACAGTTTAATTCCACAATGGCGCAGGAATAATACGTAAATCCTGTTCGTGACGCCAATTTATGCAGCACGCCAGACCTGCAGGGTATTGCGATTGTGAGGTCGCGGTTTATGGGCAAGCGAGGGTTACTCACAGTTCTGTAGGAAAACCCTGGGCAGGCGTACAGCAGTGAAGGAGAGGCTGGCACAGGAGACCTCTGGGGCACACTCTGTATTTAGGGACCAGGCCTTATGGTGGATGAGGTGCCCTGGATGTTGCAGGTGTTTAATGTGCCTAGGGCAAGGTCCCTTTAAGGTTCGTGACGCCAGTGCCTATAACGGTGGCACACCGGTTTCTAGCAGTAATAAGTGAGGAACACAGGTTGCGGTGAACCAAACTTTTCTTTACTTGTAACAGTTCAACTTTGTACAGTTGGATGTTAAAACCGTCCCTCAAATCAAGTTCCCTTCTCAAGCAGGCTTACATCAACAATGGCAGGTATATTCCTTGCAAGATACTCGGAGGGTAATAATCACACACACTCAGATCAGGCTGTACCTTCTCCTCAGATATAGAGTACACTGTTCCTAGAACTCCTGTCTGGTTTCTATCCCAAGGCCCGGATGCCCAGATGCTGGCTTTTATCCTTGGCAAATAATCTTCCTCCTGTATTTATCCTTGCTCTATATTTATGACTCTTCTGCCCTTCAGCTTACTTGAGTTTAGCTGGAACTCTGGCTCTGCTTGGCTTGTGGGAACTGCAGGTTTCTCCCAGGAGGCACACTCTTCTCATGGGGTGACTCTTCTGAGCTAATTCTGGCTCTTTATCCTCAGGCAGGCGAGGATCCTTCCACTAGCCTCCTGGTAGCAACTAGAAACCTGGACTGTCTAGCTGCATGTCAGGAGGAGGCCCTCAGCATATCTCTGGCTGGTGCCCTCTCACTTCTGTCTCCACAGACTCCTGACTACAGACTGACCCCTCCCTGTCTGGGCCTGAACATTTATACTAGGGGCTCTCTATCTCCCTCTAGTGTCTAGGATACACTACACTACACCCCAATAGGCCTGCTATACATATCACATGGGAACAATACATATAAAAGCATATAGAAAATACATTAAAATGGACGGTTAAATATACTGCCACTGTCCCTTAGGAGTAGGAGGACAACGTGGCCCAATTGACCCTTGTGTAGTGCCCACCTTTACCTAGTGCAGTGGTTCTCAACCTTTCTAAAGCCGTGACCCCTTAATACAGTTCCTCATGTTGTGGTGACCCCCAACCATTACATTTTTTTCCTTGCTACGTCATAACTAATTTTGCTACTGTTATGAATTGTAATGTAAATATCTGATATGTCCCCCCAATCATCATCATGTGCCAGTATAAAGTCGTCGTCCCCCAATCATCATCATGTGCCAGTATAAAGCCCCCACCGCCCATCATCATCATGTGCCAGTATAAAGTCGTCGCCCCCTCCCCATCATCATCATGTGCCAGTATTAAGTCGCCCCCCCAATCATGTTCCAGTATAAAGTCGCCCTCCCCCAATCATCATCATGTGCCAGTATAAAGTCCCCCCGCCCATCATCATCATGTGTTAGTCAGTATTAAGTCCTCCCCCATCATCATCATGTGCCAGCCAGTATTAAGTGCCCCCCCCATTATCATCATGTGCCAGCCAGTATTAAGTCCCCCCCATTATCATCATGTGCGAGCCAGTATTAAGTCCCCCCCATCATCATCATCATGTGCCAGTATTGTAATAAAATAAAAAAAACACTTATCTTACCTCAGTGTCAGCGATGCGATGCAGGCCTCTTCTGGCCTGTGTCCCGCGCTGTAAGGCTCAGGCGGCGTGATGACGTCATCGCGCCGCCTGCGCCGGCCTCTGATAGGCTGCCGGCCTAGTGTGCCGGCAGCCTATCAGAGGAAGGGGAGGGGACACACCTCTCCCTCCCCTGCACCGCCGCAGCACAGGCAGATTACAAGGGAGATGAGCGCAATGGAAGCGCTCATCTCCCTGTGCTTGACTGCGGCGGCGGCTCACTTGGGGGGCGGGAACGGGGGCATAATAGAAAGCCTCAGGCGACCCCCCGGAAAGGGACGATCGACCCCCAAAGGGGTCGCGACCCCTAGGTTGAGAACCGTTGACCTAGTGGGACACTACACTTGGTTGCTGTGTTTGTCTTCTCCAGGCTTGATCAGGGCCCAGAGGAAAGGAAAACAGCTACATGTTAATTTAGGCCTGTTTTTCTCCTCCATGAACTTGCTTCTACTCTCTCAATCTGACTCTAACATAACCTCCTCTAACATAACCTCCTCTAACATAACCTCCTCTAAACTAGACACACCCCAACTATATATTATGTGGCGCCAGCACCACCTAGGGGCGAATGGTTGAAATGACAATGCCAGACTGATAATGTGAAATACCATACATTAGATAAATACATAAATAAGCAGATATTTAAAGTGTCCCTTTCACACAAATGTGGGATGCTGCAATTGTAGTTTCAGAACAGCTGGAGAACAATACTGCAGTATACAGTAGTGGACTGTATTATGCCAATGTACACAGGTTATATATGACCCATACTGTAATGTAATCCACTATACACATTCTATAGCTCTTATTAAATATATAAAAGGTAAGCACTGAGAATCTCCTGCTCCTTGGCAGTACACTCCTTAGTGCTACTGAGCCATACAGAACACAGTACGAGTATGCTGCCATACATTGCTCCATTGAGTGTCATATGTACATACAGTTGCAAGAAAAAGTATGTGAACCCTTTGGAATGATATGGATTTCTGCACAAATTGGTCATAATAAAATGTGATCTGATCTTCATCTAAGTCACAACAATAGACAATCACAGTCTGCTTAACTAATAACACACAAATAATTAAATGTTTCCATGTTTTTATTGAACACACCATGTAACCATTCACAGTGCGGGTGGAAAAAGTATGTGAACCCCTAGACTAATGAGAGCTAATTGGAGTGAGGTGTCAGCCAACTGGAGTCCAGTCAATGAGATGAGATTGGAGGTGTTGGTTACAGCTGCCCTGCCCTATAAAAAACACACACCAGTTCTGGGTTTGCTTTTCACAAGAAGCATTGCCTGATGTGAATGATGCCTCGCACAAAAGAGCTCTCAGAAGACCTACGATTAAGAATTGCTGACTTGCATAAAGCTGGAAAGAGTTATAAAAGTATCTCCAAAAGCCTTGCTGTTCATCAGTCCACGGTAAGACAAATTGTCTATAAATGGAGAAAGTTCAGCACTGCTGCTACTCTCCCTAGGAGTGGCCGTCCTGTAAAGATGACTGAAAGAGCACAGCGCAGACTGCTCAATGAGGTGAAGAAGAATCCTAGAGTGTCAGCTAAAGACTTACAAAAGTCTCTGGCATATGCTAACATCCCTGTTATCGAATCAACGATACGTAAAACACTAAACAAGAATGGTTTCATGGGAGGATACCACAGAGGAAGCCACTGCTGTCCATAAAAAACATTGCTGCACGTTTACAGTTTGCAGAAGAGCACCTGGATGTTCCACAGCAGTACTGGCAAAATATTCTGTGGACAGATGAAACCAAAGTTGAGTTGTTTGAAAGAAACGCACAACACTATGTGTGGAGAAAAAGAGGCACAGAACACCAAAATCAAAACCTCATCCCAACTGTGAAGTATGGTGGTGGGGGCATCATGGTTTGGGGCTGCTTTGCTGCGTCAGGGCCTGGACGGATTGCTATCATCGAAGGAAAAATGAATTCCCAAGTTTATCAAGACATTTTGCAGGAGAACTTAAGGCCATCTGTCCACCAGCTGAAGCTCAACAGAAGATGGATGTTGCAACAAGACAACGACCCAAAGCATAGAAGTAAATCAACAACAGAATGGCTTAAACAGAAGAAAATACGCCTTCTGGAGTGGCCCAGTCAGAGTCCTGACCTCAACCCGATGGAGATGCTGTGGCATGACCTCAAGAAAGCTATTCACACCAGACATCCCAAGAATATTGCTGAACTGAAACAGTTCTGTAAAGAGGAATGGCCAAGAATTACTCCTGACCGTTGTGCACGTCTGATCTGCAACTACAGGAAACGTTTGGTTGAAGTTATTGCTGCCAAAGGAGGTTCAACCAGTTATTAAATCCAAGGGTTCACATACTTTTTCCACCTGCACTGTGAACGTTTACATGGTGTGTTCAATAAAAACATGGTAACATTTAATTCTTTGTGTGTTATTAGGTTAAGCAGACTGTGATTGTCTATTGTTGTGACTTAGATGAAGATCAGATCACATTGTATGACCAAGTTGTGCAGAAATCCATATCATTCCAAGGGGTTCACATACTTTTTCTTGCAACTGTAGCTATTGTCCACTAGAAGAAAAGAGGAAAAAAAGCCCCGTAATATAGTCTCCAATGGCGTAATTTGTTTTTTTCTCCAGTTGGATTCTAAAACAAAACCCCTGTATGAAATTGGAGTCATGCAGAGGTGCCCCAAAGACCCCATAAGCTCTATGGGTGCCATAACAATGCAGCCATAATGCAACCTTGAGCTAGAGGCCTAATAAGAGTCTATATAGCTGAATATAACTGTATTATAGGGGTCAAAGTCAGAAAATCATGGGTTAATGATGGTTTTTGATCAGGATAAGGGATAGTTTTAGCAACATAGCCATTACATGGGATAGACTGAAAATGACTACAGCAAAAAATGGTCTTGATGAAGAGCAAGTGGTATTTTAATTAGGTTTCACTGTATATTAAAAAAAAAAATGCAATATTTCTTTGATATTACAGCAACCTGCTGGCAGTAATGTTTGCTCTGCTGCCTTTGGGGAATTTTCATGGTTCAGTGTCAAGGAATCCTAGTCGTTAGCATATACATGATTACCGCAATTAATGAGTGAGGGCTACAATTTTACTATGATGTCCAATAAAACAATCTTCTAAATTTTAACTTGGATGAAAAATTTAGATTTTAAAATTCATTATAGTCTGGCAGCAAAAGGGAAAAGTTAAATACATTATATCACCAGACTCAGGGTAGAAAAGCCTAAAGGCAAAGTCAATAGTAGTGGAGGCAGCGAGCTCCTTGTAAAAGACTTACTGCCAAATGGAAGTGGTTTACAAATTCTCCAGAACATTTTATGCAATAGATAAAAGTTCTTTGAGCTCAAATATACATAGCGTAACATTTCTATATTGTGGAGTAAATCATTGTTAAGGGCATACCCACCGACTACAGAGACATAATACGTTTACCATGATTTAGTTTGCATTTATATATACACATATTTGTAGGCTACTTTTTATAGCTATGGAGCATGATGGGACTGTCATGAAAACAGCATTTTAGAAGCTAGAGCCATATATTCTCCCCGCAGAGGCCATGTTGAGGAAGGGTTGAGACGTATGCATATATATCCATGCATGCCTGCAAACACATGCGGGCATGTATGGTATATATGCATACATTACCACCGCATCATGGGATGATGTGCGCAGATGTGCCCAGCATCTGTGCACGTCTGCCCATGGTGATCCCCAGAGGCTCATGGTGGCCCCTGTGGGAAATATGTGCTGTGCCCCCTTATAATGTAGGGGCCGTGACCATGCCCCTTATAATGTAGGGGCCGTGACCGTGCCCCTTATAATGTAGGGGCTTGTGCCCCCTTATATAATCATGTGCCCCCTTTAGATATATGTCCCTAATATTAATGTATACATGTGTAAGGATGTGCCCCAAGCATCCATACGCATGTATATTATACAATATTCCCCCCCTACACCTGAAACCAGGTGCATCAGTGTGAATGTGCCCCAAGCATTCACACAGATGCAATCTGGCTAATTGCATCAGAATGACCGGACAAGGGTCCGGTCATCCTGATGGATGCAAAGAGCTCAGATTCAACAGAATCTGAGCCCTTCAGCGCCGCTGGAGATAATTACGCATGATAGAAGAAGGGGAGAAGCCTCCCCTCCTTCTATTATGCGCATTCCGGCAGCGAAATTAACATTTCGCTGGCCGGAATGCAGAGTGCCACAGGCGGGAGATCAAAGGCTTCTCCCGCCTGCAGCGCGTCCCCGATGTGCGGGCCGGCGCAGTGACATCATATCACTGCGCCGGCCCACGTGGATGATGGGCGGCACGCGCGCCCTCTGGTGGGCGGTGCGGCGCGGGAGTGCGGGCTGCCAGGTTTAAATATCCGGCGGCCCCGACACTCAAGTTAGTTAGGATCGGGACCCCCCCCCACCTTGGAGCAGAGCGCATCCTGCGCTCTGGGGGAGAGAAGCCTGACCGGACCCCAACCGGAGCCCTGCCGCCCCCACCTAAGAGGAGAGCACATCGCGCTCTGGAAGAGGACCCCTGCCGCATCCCCAGAAGGAGGAAAACGCGATCGGCGCTCAAGACGGAGCGGTCCTCCCCCCGGCTGGACTAAGTATCACCCCCCTTTTAACCCTTACCCCACCAACGTTCCATACCCCTGAAATACCCCTGATCCCTACCACTATCCCAATACCCTTTAAATCCCTGACCCCCTACTAAACCCTATAACCCCTGGTTCCTGTGTGCTGGTAACCCCTGGTTTACCCTGGTCCCTGTGTGCTGGTAACCCCTGGTTTACCCTGGTCCCTGTGTGCTAGTAACCCCTGGTTTACCCTGGTCCCTGTGTGCTGGTAACCCCTGATGGACCCCAGATAGTTTATGGGTGGAATTTGGGAACGTGTAGTGTAGTTTAGGATTGTATATTTGTAGTGCTGTGTATTTACTGTATATCGTGTGCGTCAGGTGTTAATAAATACCGTTATATTTGTACCCTTTGTGTAGCATGTACTTGTTAGCGGTAGTGAGTTAGTTAGGCGCATGCAGCTAGCGTAGTGTTTAGTGTAAAGTATAGCGAAGGTATTGTATTGTGTTATTGTTATATAAAGGTATAAATAGGCGGAGTCATCAATAGACGGTTCCTCCTATTTAGGAATATTAATTATCGATATTCGCATAATATTGGTGATTAATATTCCCCCCTTACAGGCCACTACAGGAGACATGTAATATTACATTCTGGCCATTTAAATGAACGGTTGGCGCTCGATAGTATATCTGGTTAAAGAAAGTTTCTGCCGTTCAGATAAATCAATAGCTGCATATTATATTTGCCCCCATACACAGTGTCTGCAAAAAAGTATCAAATCACTTAGCAAACTGGTGTTAAGTAGAACGGGCTTAGTTGAACATAGCAACCAATCAGATTCCACCTTTCATTTTGGACAGCTTCTTTGAAAAATGAAAGGAGGAATCTGATTGGTTGCTATGGGTTCTACTTTACACCAGTTTGATCAATGACCCCCTACTTGCTTATTCTGTAAGCCAGCCAGAGTGCCCAATTCACAATGCTTGCCAGAGTATAACTGTATACAGTAATCCAATATATGGTTCTCTAGTCAGACACTTTTTGTACAATGTCTGAACAAGAGAGTGCCCTACATGCAGTAAACCAGATGCCCAACTAATGTATGCCTCATATACAGAGAGAGCAGAGGAGAGTCAGACTGGCCCACCAGAGCCCCAGAGGATCCCCAGGTGGGCCAAGTCTCTGATACCATAATAGGCCTAAAAGATCCAGAAGAAAAAAATAACATTTGGCCGTCTATGGAGCCATTATTTTTCACCAGGGTCTATATTTTTTTTTTAAAAACCTATTAAACTTTTGATGACGGTTGGGTCTCGAGAATAATTTCATCTGGTGGGCCCCAGTCCTACACTGCTGGAAAGTCTAGGTTCCCTACAGTGTCACAGCCAGAGTGCCCCCCATATACAGTGCCTTGGCAAGTGAGCCCCAAATAACTCCTCCTCTAGTTCTCCATAGTCTAAGAGTAAGCACTGCCTTCTCAAACAGCTGATCAGGGGGATCCCAGTTGTCGGACCTCCACTCCACCAATCAGATTCTGATGACCCATCCAGACGGAAAAAAAACTATTGGAAAACCCCTTTAAAATTATTTTTTATTCTTTGTATGTTTCTAACTAGGCAAATGTAACAGCTTTACCATGCACTTATTGCATCTGTAGTTTCTCCTTTCTCAGATTTCACTGTCACATGACCTGTGATGTCAGCTTTTCTCCCTGCTCAGATGATGTTTTGTGCACAATCCTGAGAGAGCAGATATGAGTCTGTACAGGAGATGTCACTGTGCTTGCCATGCCCCCTGCACTGCTGGCCGCTGCTGTCTTCTTTCTCCCTGGATTCTTAACCCCTTCAGCAGCACAGACTCAGGGCTGAAGGCTTTACTGAGTAGCTGCAGGCAGTGATGAGACAAATGCTGGGCACAGAAGCTGACAGAGGAGTTCTACAGAGCATTGCCCAAGAACAGGTAAGGGGAAGATCCTGTGTGTATCAGCAGTGTCATTGTACAGCTGGGACTTGTAGGCCTACACATACAACATGCCGCTGAGTCTCCCAGCAGGCAGACATGTCACTCAGGGCAGCTCTTGTATTCACTCCCTTAGCAGAGCAGGGGGAGGGGCAGAGATTGTTGTTATTGCAGGTAAACAAAGGGCCAGGAGAGAACCAGGGAAATGAGAAAATAGATATTTTTTTGCCGAAAACTTGCTTAGCTTAGTTATACATTGCTGCCCATTATATTTACAGTGCTATATAATTATTTTTCATAACTTGGACAACCCCTTTAATGGGGTTGTCCCATGAAAATTTTCTACAGTTTTCAAACTAGCACCTGGATCTGAATACTTTTGTGACTGCATGTAATTAAAAATTCAGCATAGCCACTGAGCTATTCAATCAAATGTATCTGTCTAGCGCCACCTCTAGTTAATTTTTTTCTTAGTTCTTTGACCTGCTCACTGAGATTGCCGCACATGCTCAGTTTAATCTTTCAACTGGCTCCTGAGCTGGGATAGGGAGAGCTGAGACACACCCCCTTAGCTGCAGCAGAAAGGACACTCCCTTTGAGCTGTCAGCTCGATATCAATCTAGCAGAACAATGAATGTGGAGATCTCTGTATCCATGTGAGGTACAGGGCTGGTTCTAGCTTTGTTAGAAAGAGATTGTCATGTACTATATGGTGTCTGATTTTCATTTTGTACATTAGTCATGGGATAACCCCTTTAAGGCATATTAATAAAGGTTATGTTTAATGATTTGTAATGGTTATATTCACCTAGTGCTGAGTGGTGATGTGTCCCCACGGCTTATGCTGTGACTGAGGGACATGTGTTTTTTTATGCTGGCTGTTCCCCTTATTGAAGTGCTGAAATGCATGAGGGAAGGGGGGAACAACAGCTACTTTCACACTAGCGTTATTGCTGGATCCAGCAGGGTTCAGCAAAAACGCTTCCGTTACTGATAATACAACTGCCTGCATCCATTATGAACGGATCCGATTGTACTATCTTTAACATGGCCAAGACGGATCCATCATGAACTCCACTGAAAGTCAATGGGGGACGGATCCGTTTTCTATTGTGTCAGATTGTGTCAGAGAAACGGATCCGTCCCCATTGACTTGCTCCGCATCTCAGGACAGAAAGCAAACCGCAGCATGCTGTGGTTTGCTTTCCGGTATGAGAACGGAACGGAATGCACTCCGTTCTGTTCAGTTACATTTTGTCCCCATTGACAATGAATGGTGACAAAAACTGAAGCATTTTTTTCCGGTAGTGAGACCCTATGACAGATCTCAATACCGGAAAACATTAACGCTAGTGTGAAAGTAGCCTTATACTCTCTTGCGTGCACGGTCGTCTCTCCATCTGTACCAGTCTGTTAGTAGTTTATTTTTTATTGTATTTTTATATTATATATTTGTAACCCCCTGTTGATGTACAGCGCCATGGAAATAATGGCGCTTTCAAATAAATAAATTAATACCCACAGTTTCAAGTAAGCTAACATTGTAACTAAGCTGCGGGAAATACCGCTTCTATCCATGCGTGTTCTAATTTGCAATTCCGTAGTTCCGGTGCTCATGAGACATGCGTGTCTCTGGGCCCTTTGTGTTTTCGTGCTACAATCTACTGGGACATGTGCAGGCTTTCCCTAGTCAATTCTTCAGGATTTGTTTAATGAAGAGTTTATGCTTCATGGCAGAGCAGAACAACATCCCCTTAGCACCATATGTACGTCACACTGTACGCCAGATTTTGTGTACGGAGGCATTGCTGCACGTGTAAGGCTTCAGCATTACTGAGAACAATGTGTTGGATGTAAATACCTGATCTGCGGGACTTTCCTACACTGTAAATGGGCTGTAAGAGGTGTACATTATACATCACGGACCTTAGAATTTCAAAGTTAAAGGGGTTTTCCTATCTCAGACAAAGGGGGAATATTGCTAGGATATGCCCGCATTGTCTGACACGTGTGGGTCCCACCACTGGGACCCAGCACCTACGGACCCGCACCTACACCGAGAACAGAGCCCCGAAAGTTGTGGAGGGTGTACTGCACATGCGCTGCCGCCGTCCATTCATTTTTATGTGGCCACCGAAAATTGCCAAGCAGCTATTTCCGTCGGCCCCACAGAAATGAATGAGAGCGGTGGCCGCACAAGCGTGGTGCGCTCCCATTCACTACTATAGGGAGAGCGCTTGGTGGTGGCAGGACCCAGGGAAACCTGGGGTCTTCCGGCCAAAACCTTCCCCGCTCCGTTCTCAGTGTAGGGATATGCCCCAATTGTCTCAGATGGGAATACCCCTTTAATCATTTAAGGTGGATTCACACACTGCAGATTTTATTGCAGAATTTTCCGTGACCGAAAATCAGTTCCTTTGAATGGGCCGTGAGCACATGGATTTCTGAAAGCCCCATTCAGGTGAATGGAAAATTCTGCAACGAAACCTGCATGCACCCTTATCACGAGAAATGGATATGGCTCTGGGCAAACTTGTCTTTTCTGTCGGGTTTTTGCTTCTTCTTGACATCAAAAGAATGCTATGCTAATGACAACACCCCTAGTGGGCTAGGGCAGCGGGTTAATCTCTTGTGCTGAGGTTAAAGGGGTAGTAGTCTGAGCTCACAGTATTGATGGCCTATCTTTAGAATGGGCCATCAATATCAAATTAGTCCAACTCATTTGAAGGTCATGCTGCCCATAATAGGGAGATAAAGGTTTATTAGAATGACCAAGATCGAATGTTCATTGAGTGTGTATATCGGACTATCATTTATTTGAAATGCCCTAACTAGAGATGAGCGAATCAAATCCAATTAAGTGGAATTCGATCTGAATTTCAGGATAAATTAAATTACGCTCATGTATACAGACCCATTCAAATGAATGGGTCAGGATTAAGTGCGGGTGCTATGCGTTCACGTCACGCATTGCACCGGCGCGAAAAAACTCGCTCGTGTGAATGGGGCCTTAAAGAGGACCTTTCACCTCTCCTGACCTGCCTATTTTAATAGCTTCATATATTCCCCATGTAATAACAGTTCTGGAACATCTATTCTTATGGCTCTATGTTGTGCCATTCCTTTATTTTTTCTCCTAGAAGTTATGAATGAATTGCTATTAGCCTGCAGTAAGGGTACAGAGAAGAGGTAACCAGTTGGGGGTGTGTACCTGCACAGTCTGAAAATGGCAGCACTGAGAGGATAGAGTCAGTCTGTGCAGGTACACCCCCAACTAGTTACCTCCCCTCTGTACCCTTACTGAGGGCTAATAGCAATTCATTCATAACTTCTAGTGGAAATAATAAAGGAATGGCACATCATAGAGCCATAAGAATAGATGCTCCAGAACTGTTATTACATGGGGAATGCATAGAGCTATTAAAACAGGAATGTCAGGAGTGGTGAAAGGTCCTCTTTAATTTTAAACTGTATTATTACACTCAGATGCAGCGATCATGTATGATCGCGGCATCTATGGGGTAAAATGATGTGGAGCGGCGCTATTGCAGCTCCCTGTCATTTTCCCCGCTACAATAACTACATTAGAATACTCGGGTTAGTGAACACGTTGTATTACTTCAAGATACTGTGTAGTTACAGCAAATGCATTTTACTGCAAACATTGCTTAATTACCATTGTACATTGTCAGTGTGCAGTGTGCATATCAGTGTGCAGTGTGTTTTTAGAAGGGGAGGGACATTTAATTGTGCCTCAGTCTGTAAATTTTACTATTGTTTAATAATCTGTGCAACAACCCTGTGACTTTACATTTATACAGGCCTCATGATAAAATGTCTGGTAAACAGAAGAGTGGGAAACAAGAGACCAATGCCTCGTCATTCAAGATTCAGAATGTGGGTAGTAGTAAAACAGCAGTAGCAGCACCAGCCATCCATCCAGTAGTAGTAGTAGGCCAAGGTGTCACCTTATTATTACAGACAAAGAGGATGACATTGTGGACTGGATGGCACACTCCTCCTCACATTCACAGCCGGGTGATGTTGAAGTCCAACCCAATATCAGACCTCAGATAAGACCCCCATTAGACCTCCAGACCCCCATATAAGACCCCCATTAGACCTCCAGACCCCCATTAGACCTCCAGACCCCCATATCAGACCTCCAGACCCCCAAATCAGACCCCCAGACCCCCGGTAGACCTCAAGACTCCCACTAGACCTCCAGACCCCCATATATGACCCCATTAGACCTCCAGACCCTCAATCAGACCTCCAGATCCCCAATCACACTCCCATTAGACCTCTAAACCCCCATTCAGACCTCCAGACCCCCAATCAGACCCCCATTAGACCTCCAGACCCCCCAGTTAGACCTCTCCAGACCCCCAGTAAGACCTCTCCAGACCCCCAGTAAGACCTCTCCAGACCCCCAGTAAGACCTCTCCAGACCCCCCAGTCAGATCTCTCCAGATCCCCCAGTCAGACCTCCAGACCCCCCAGTCAGACCTCCATACACCCCCATTAGACCACTTTAGACCCGCAGTCAGACCTCCAGACCCACCAGTCAGACATCCAGACCCACCAGTCAGACCTCCAGACCCCACCATTAGACCACTTCAGACCCCCAGTCAGACCTCCAGACCCCCATTGACCACTCTAGACCCTATTAGACCTCTTCAGACCTCCTCTTTTTTTCCTCAGGGCCCGTGCTGCAGTCACCTGACCTCCTGCAGCGTCAGTTTAGAGTGCGCTCTGTACATCCTGACGCGGCAGGCAGCCAGGACACAGCAGAGAAGGCCCTGAGACGAGCAAGCAGGAGGAGGGGTAAGTACTGGACAGCGCTCACAGCACTTCTCTCCCCCTCCTTCTGCAGACTAGTGAGCTCTTCCATTATGGAAGCGCTCGCTAGTATTCCCTTTATAAGATGCACTGCATCTTATAAAGGGAAAAGTGCAGTAAGGGCTTATGGGCCCGGTCGCAACCGCAACTGCTACAACTGCTACGACCCCTATAGTTACACCAGTGGATAAGGGTGCTGAGGAGGAAAAGAAGATATCAGAGGAGGAGGGAGGTGTTCATGGCTGCTATAAAGGCGGGGGACATGTACCGCCAAAACCTCCAATACAACTGCCAGGGTCATATCTGCTTCTATTGTGGTCAACTCGGCAACGGATGATGCCGCTAATAATGTGGGTGCAGGTTCAAAATGTGCCTGATTTAGGCCAAGCTCGGCTGTTGCTAGTTCTATGTCGTGTGGGGAAATTACTGTGAGGGGTCACATATTTGGGTATATTACTGTGAGGGGCACATAACTGGGCATATTACTGTGAGGGGTCATATATCTTTGCATAACTACTGCGAGGGCACATAAGACTGTGAAAAGAACACATTCTGGGCATAACTATCGTGAAGGGGCACTTATCTGGACATAACTACTATGAGAGGGTGCATATGTGGGCATAACTACTGTGAGGGGGCACATATCTGTCATAACTACTGTGAAGGAGACACAATGTGGGCATAATCTGTGAAAGGGGCACAATGTGAGGATGAATACTGTGTGGTGGCATATAGCGCCATATTTCATTAACCTACCGTGTGACACGTTTTTTGTTTTTTTTCTGTTTGTGGTATTTTTGTTTACGGGCCTATATTTTAGAATTCATGTTATATGGGACTATCTTCCCTTTTTTTAGTCAGATATTTATTAAAGGATAAATTTTATATTCAAGTTCTCAGTGATATGGACTTTTGTATTAGGCTACATACACACGGCCGTGGTTTTGGTCCGCATCCAAGCCGCAATTTTTGAGGCTCGGATGCGGACCCATTCACTTCAATGGGGCAGCAAAAGATGCGGACAGCACTCTGTGTGCTGTCTGCATCCGTAGCTCCGTTACGTGGACCGCCAAAAATTTATAACATGTCCTATTCTTGTCCGCACTTTACGGACAAGAATAGGCAGTTATATTACAGGCTGTCGGTGCCGTTCCGCAAATGGCCATCCTTGTTTTGCGGATCCACGATTTGCAGACTGCAAAACACACCACGGTCGTGTGCATATAGCCTTAAAGTGACTATTGTAATCAAATTATAGTCTCAGTGATATAAGCAGCACATGGGTAATGAATCCAGCCATAACATGTTTTATTAGGATCCCCCCCCCCCCATTGTGACGAAACTGAGCATAGAAAACAGCAGCCTTTTTTATTTTCTTCAAAGAAATGTTATAGCTGACCTTGATATTTTAAGACCGGTTAATAAACTTTTTACAGCTACCTGTATGCTGTCTGAAAACTAGTTAATAATCCGTGATCTTCATTGTCTCTGAATACTGAGGCATGAACCAAAATCCAAAGCTGAATTCCAAAGAAAGTAGCATTGGTAGGATTTTCCAGTTTTATGACAAGTTGCCTTCAGCTTGCTGGAAATGATTAACACCTTGCAACAAAAAGCACTTAACACAGGTCTTAAAGGGATACCATGTTATATAAAATGGGTTTGAAAGAGTTAAAAAAAAAAACACCAGTACTCACTTCATGATCTTTTGCTCCATTGCTGTCCTGGTTCCCGTTCCTCTCCACTTCCTGTCTCCTCTCCTTTACACTTCCTTGTTTTAGGCGTGACACACTGAAAATGGCCTAGACTCAGGGGCGTAGCTATAGGGGTGCCCAGGAGGCCTGAGGGGGCCAAAGACCCTTGAGCCGCATAAGAAGACACTGCTATTATAGAAAGTCCATGCTGGTCAAGTTACACCTCTTGGTGGAAAGAAGGGGTTAGGTCAAGAATTTGGCACAGGAGGTACTGTTTCAATTTTTGCCTCAGGTAGCACAAAGGCTATCTGCTTCCCTGCTCCTGGCCACAAATCACTGAGGGAAGGGGGGCCCAGCTGAACTCTTGCACAGGGCCCATGAGCCTTTAGCTACGCCCCTGCCTGGACTGATGGCTCAGCCAATCACTCACTGGTTGCAGCGATAACCCGCCTATGCCAGTGACTGGCTGAGCCTATAGTCCAAGCCATTTCCTGCACGGCAAGCCCAAGACCAGGAAGTAGACAGTAGCCAGGACTAGGGTTGCACAATGCATTGATGCAACACTTTTTTGATACTTTGATGCCCTCTTTGTCATTATTTCGATACTAAGCTGCGCTATTGTGTAGCAGATCTGAATGATCTGTGGCCGCACATCTGTGGCAGTGGAGAAGGAAGGAGAGCGTCCCTCCCATTCCTACTGTGATGCGGCCGGCCAGAAAATCGCATAGCATCTGCAAGCAAGTACGGATGCGGTGCGATTTTCACGCACGGTTGCTAGGAGACGATCAGGATGGAGACCCAATCATTATTATTTTCCCTTATAACATGGTTATAAGGGAAAAAAATTGCATTCTGAATATAGAATGTATAGTAAAATAGCGCTGGAGGGGTTAAAAAAATAATAATAATTTAACTCACCTTAGTCCACTTGATCGCGAAGCCCGGCATCTCCTTCTGTCTCCTTTGTTGAATAGGACCTGTGGTGAGCATTAATTACAGGAACAGGACCTTTGATGACGTCACTCCGGTCATCACATGGTACGTCACATGATCTTTTACCATGGTGATTCATGGTGATACCATGTGATGACCGGAGTGACATCATCAAAGGTCCTTTACCTGTATTTAATGCTCACCACAGGTCCTATTCAACAAAGGAGACAGAAGGAGATGCCGGGCTTCGCGATCAAGTGGACTAAGGTGAGTTAAATTATTTTTTATTTTTTTTAACCCCTCCAGCGCTGTTTTACTATGCATTCTGTATTCAGAATGCTATTATTTTCCCTTATAACCATGTTATAAGGGAAAATAATACAATCTACAGAACACTGATCCCAAACCCGAACTTCTGTGAAGAAGTTTGGGTTTGGGTACTAAACATGCGCAATTTTTTTCACGCGAGTGCAAAATGCAATACAATGTTTTGCGCTCGCGCAGGAAAATCGCGGGTGTTCCCGCAACGCACCCGCCTCTTAGCCGGGCCAAAAATATGACACCCGCGTGAAAGAGGCCTTAGTGCTGCAGATTCAGGTATTACATATAGCCAGCCTGAAATAAAGCCAAAAACATGAAGCAGCCAACAGCTCAGAGGGACATTGGGGTTAATGTGGCTCTCACTATATACTGTAGATGATAGGGGCACATTTCAAAATAAGAAAAACGTTAGTGAACCCTTTAAAAAATATGTGGACCCTTTGCATGCTAAATGTGGGATTCACATTTCTAGTGTAATGGGGATCACTGTACTTAAAGGGCATCTGTCAGTAGATTTTTACCCATGAAACCGGCTGACCTGTTACATGTGCGCTTTGCAACTGAAGGCATCTGTGTTGGTCCCATGTTCATATGTGTCCTCATGTCACCACCAGACATCTGAGAAGCTCTGACAGACGTCCTTCAGAACCTCCTCCTTGAGGTTCCTTTTGTTTTGCTTTCATTTTCTCATCTCGTTAGCCTCTCTCAGCTGTCATGTAGTTGCACTGATTGCATCCCTTTAAATCCCTCCCCATACTGCATCACTTTGCGGTTTATATTCCTTCCTGGAGTGTGTGCATGCTGATCCTACTTCTGAGTCTTCTACAGATAAGTTTTGTTCGTTCATTTGTGTTTTCCTGTTTGCTGGATCCCAGGTGACCCTGACTCCCTCCGTATCAAGTGTAGGGAGCCGGTAGTCGTGTCCCCTCACTATTATAGGGTGTTTAGGTGTTATACAGTCGAGGTACGAGGATATGCGATCATCTACCATTGGGATTTTTGCATAGGCTGAACAGTTAGGGAGAGAGCCAGGTCTGTTGCAGGGCTTTCCCTTTGGTTCCTTAATTTTGGATCCAGTAAGTCGGATCTTCATTTTGTGTCTTCTAGTTTCCTGTACACCTTCCGTGACACCTCATTGCTGAGAAAAATGATGTTTTAATATATGCAAATGAGCCTCTAGGAGCAACGGGCTCAGCTCTCTCTGCAATGAAAATGCCCCAGTTGCCCCTAGAGGCTCATTTGCATATATTAAACAGTCATATTTCTCAGCAATGCGGGCACATATGAACCTGGGACCAACACAGATGTCTTCAGCTGCCAAGAGCACATGTAACAGGTCAGCCAGTGTCATAGGGACAAATCTTCTGACAGATGCCCTTTAATGTAGGAGATATGAAGGAGGAAAAAGCAGAGTGGTTTCTGTCTCTTTTCTGGACTGATAGGTTGTTGGCCAAAACACGACCGGAGTGAGACAGCTCTACTCTCACCAGCAGCACGCTCCCAGGAGATCGTTTCTCACACACAGACTTGAGAAAGGAGCCCTATGTACCCTGAAGCACGTTGTTACTGCTGCTGTTTCCTACTGCATATCTTTTACCCCACTATGCCACTGGGGCTCTGGATAGCATCGGCTGCACCGACTTCCTCAATACCGCTATATGCCTTCACTGCCCAGTTCTGCAGAACAAAAACAGGTGAGCAGACTATATACAACATGGAGGGTCTCTGCACTTGTACGTATTCACCCTATGAGCGCCTTGTAGCAGGCAGTGCCCTGTGGATGGGGATCCAGAAGAATAAATATACTATTTAGCAGTGATATACAGAGGGCACCTGCTACTGAGCTGTCGCCATCGCTGCACCATAGGTCTACCGCTGTGCGGTACATGGACTGCGAAATACAGTAAGGTGATAAATAAAACCTGTCAATAGATTCATTCTCTTCTACAGTGGCGTACACACAATCCATGGGGCCCCGGTGCGAAATTAATCCATGGGCCCCCCCCAACCCACCGCCGCACCCACCCGCACTACCGCCCCTACCATTCACCCAACATGCCTCCAGTCCCAATAGTACCACTTTGTGCGGAAAAGCCTGCAGCAACAAGGCACACTGAGGCCCCCAGCCGCCCAGGCATCCCCCCTGGCAGATGAGCGGGGGGGGGGGGAAGGTTTAAAGACTACAGTCACTGGCACTCGTTTCTGGCAGGAAAAGCCCGCAACAGGGCACACTGAGGCCCCCAGGCATCCCCCTGGCAGATGACCGGGGGAGGGTTTACAGTCAGACTCAGTGTGCCCTGTTGCAGGCTTTTCCTGCCATAGACGAGTGCCAGTGACTGTAAACCCTCAGTGTGCCCCCCCCCCCCGGTTATCTGCCAGGGGGGATGCCTGGATGCCTGGGGGCTTTTCCTGCTGCCAGAGATGAGTTCCCCCCCCCCAGTTATCTTCTGCTAGGGGGGGTGCCTGGGGGCTTTTCCTGCTGCCAGAGATGAGTTGCCCCCCCCCCCCCCCCCGGTTATCTGCCAGGGGGGATGCCTGGGGTTTTTTCCTGCTGCCAGAGATGAGTTGCGCCCCCCCCCCCCCGGTTATCTGCCAGGGGGGCTTTTCCTGCTGCCAGAGATGAGTTGCGCCCAAGGCCCCCCCTCATTATCTGCCAGGGGTGGATGCCTGGGGGCCCCAGCCTCCATGTGTGCTGTTGCGGGCTGCCAGGGTCCAATGCAGGCTAGCAGGGGCCGGTCCGTGCTGCCAGGGTCCGGTGACGTGACGGTCCCCTCCCCCTCCCTTTTACTTACTTACCTCGAGTTACCGGCTGGCAGGGCAGGGGAACTTCAGTTCTTCTGGTCGGTCGGCTATTGTGCGTGCGTCCTCTCTCACTCCTTCCAGATCCCGTCTAAGTTCCTGTGAGTTCCTCCCGCGAGACCTGTGCGAACGCCTGTGCAGGTCTCGCACGCATGTTCTCGCAAGACCTGCACAGGAGTTCGCACAGGTCTCGCGAGAGTTCACGGGCCCGGCAGCGCTGACTGACCGCAAGGCAAGGAGGAGGGGGGAGGGCAACTTGATTGGGATGGGAATCGAATCGGACAGAGTCAGACGCAGCTGCAGCAGGGGCCATGGGTCCGCAGACCCCTATATGTACGCCACTGCTCCTCTAAATGCTCGGGCTTTTCAGAGAAGACTGCAGAGAAATAAGCCCATTAACACCAATCTTTACCTGTTTCAGCTAGGAATAACTCACATGGACACTTCTTGGTTGGGTGGGAGTCGGTCACAGCTTTATTAAACTTTTTCAACCAACTTTTGCATATCAAACAACCTGTAAATAACTTTGAGTCTCAAGAAGGAGTATGCCCCACAGAATCCCTCTGTGGGCAAGTCCACCTTCTTCTCCATCCTTTTAAGACACCGACCTCCACTGAGGAGCCTGTGTACTCCTACACGGTGCTCCGACCCCCACCCAGCAAGAACAAAGCCTGCTCAACTCCATCCTGCAACCCTGACAGGAAAATGTCCAGCCCTATCTCATTTAGATGGACCCCGTCCTGCCGCATAAGGCGCGCATTATCCCTTTCCAGCTGCCTATGCCTCACTACTACCCCCACGCGCGATCGGACGAAGCGGAAGATCCGGGCGTTGACTGTGCGCCTGGCCCGTTCTATGGTGTTGGAATCCCTGGCACCTTGCCTTGTGACCCTGGGGATAATCTCCGACCAGACTATCACTACTTCATGAAAGAACGACGGCAGCCGTTCCAAATCAGCCCTGATTAAAGTAATTAACTCCGCAATTTTTAACAGGCAGAGGTCATTGCCTCCGGCATGGATAAACAAAACAACAGGGGTGCGAACCACTTTACTAATTTCAACCGCATCCGGCAGGACCTGAGACCAGCGTAGGCCCCGAATACCCCGCCACATGACTTGGATGTTCTGAAAACTGAGGCATCGGCTGCCCGGCCAATATTCTGCTCTCTGTCCCGCCCAGAAGATGTAAGAATGGCCGATGAAACAAACAGTGGGTTGAACCGCTCCTGAAATAAAATTAAATCAATAAATGGGGACGAACGTAGAACGCAATACAGGCAGATCTCCATCTGCCGATCCGTTGCACCTCGGACTCCGGCAGGCCTGCCCGAGCCACCTCTGTGGCAGCCCCGATTCGGAATGAGTGCGTACCAAACTCAGACACAGGGAGGCCCAGTGCCGCCAGGCAGCGACGGAACACAGACCTAAACTGAAAACGGTTGAGCGGGCTACCGTCGGCATGGAGAAGGAGGGGGGCACTCTGGGAGCGAGTTGCCAATAACTGCGAAACTGCGGCATGAGGGCAGACTGGGCCGTCCACTTTACGTAGAGGTAGCCATGCGCCGCGTGCGAAGACATCAGTTTTGGAGAACCGGATGAAGACTCGGAGCGCCAAGTCACTAAGGAGCACTTCGCCTGCGCCAAGGCCACCTGGACGGGCCAGCGACGTTGACACCAATTCCCCTATCCTAAGCGCGGCGAAAAAAGCTAAACAAAAAGCAGCCCTAAACAGCACAACTTGGTAGGATGAGGGACAGAGGGAAGGACCTCGCAGAGGCGCGTCAATAATGAATAGGAGACTGGGCACCTACACTCATACCGGACATGCTCCTTGAGCCAGCCTCTAATGGCCTGTCGGATTAAGAAATGCTTAGTCACATCTGGCCAGCTGCGCAACTTAAGGTGAAAAGCGACTCCCCCTAGCCGCCGCTGCGCCATCACTGAAGTAACTCCCTGATTGCGCAAGCCTAATAGATATGAAATGTTCACCTCCAAGCAAGCAGCCGGTAAATCCCCATCCTCAGTAGCCACCGCCCACCATTCTGCCCACGCCTTACCATGTCTGGACCAAGTAGCTGGCGTCACCAAGGGCGGATTAAGTGCATTATAGGCCCGGGGCTGTCTAACCAACTTGAGCCCCCCCCCCTCCCTCCATTTTAGTTTAGTTTTTTTTTTTTGTATGAAGAGGCTGCGGTGCTTCATGAGCGCCACAGTCTCTTCTTAGGCCATATGACATCTTCAGACAAAAGAAAATACCCCAAATTGGGTCCTAAACTGAAAAATTTGGTCGCCGAATTTAAATATAATAAAAAAAAAGACATGGAGGAGAATAAAGCACCACATACCCCTTACATCCAGTGACATCTCCTGTCATGTAGACCTTCTCTTTCCTCTTCTCCTCCATTTGACCCAGACCACCATGGCAAATTCTTTCAGCCGCATCTCGTCTCTACAGTTTGTAACACAATAACGTTAGATTTCTAAATTTTTCCATCAACCTCCTCATCCTGGTGTCCCCACAGTGTCATCCTGCTGCCACTCCGAATACTGTGCCCCTTGTGCCCCCCAATGCCCCAGGTACTATACTGCAGAAAAAATTGTGACCCTAATAGACATAATTGGAGTAATTTATCAAACTGGTGTAAAGTAGAACTGGATTTCCAAAAGAGCTGTCAAATATGAAAGGTGTAATCTGATTGGCTGCTATGGGCAACTAAGCCAGTTCTACTTTACACCAGTTTGATAAATTACCCCAAATGTTCCTATAGTGTCCACAGCAGCTATAATGTCCCCTAGAGTGCCCCGAGTAATAATACCGCCCTCTGTTGTGCTCCAGGCAATAATCCCTGTATAGTGTCCCCAAAAATAATAGAATTGCCCCTACAGTGCCTCCCCAATAGCAACACCCCCATATAGTAATTTCCACCACACTGCCCCCACATAGTAATCCCCCCATAGTAATTTCCCCCCACACAGTAATTTCCCCCAAACTGCCCCATATAGTAGTTTGCCCCCACACAGTAATTTGCCCCACACTGCCCCACATAGTAATTTCCCCACACTGTCCCCACATAAAAATTACCCAACACTGCCCCACATAGCAATTACCCCACACTGCCCCCACACAATAGTTTCCCCCACACTGCCCCCACATAGTAATTTTCCCCCACACTGTCCCCACATAGCAATTACCCCACACTGCCCCCACACAATAGTTTCCACCACACTGCCCCCATATAGTAATTTGCCCCCACATAGTAGTCCCTCCCATAATAATTTGGCCCCACACAGCCCCATATAGTAATTTTCCCCCACATAGTAGTCCCTCCCATAATAATTTGCCTCCACACTGCCCCACATAGTAATTTTCCCCCACACTGCCCCATTTAGTAATTTGCCCCCACATAGTAGTCCCTCCCATAATAATTTGCCCCCACAAAGTAGTCCCTCCCATAATAATTTAGCCCCACACAGCCCCCACATTCCCCCTCCCATGTACTCGAGGTCTCTTCCCTAATATGTCCTCCTCTGTGTGTCATCCCCCACATGTCCCCGAAAGTAGGCACATGAAATAAAATTTAAAAAAAATTAAAAGCTAAATACTCACCGTCCAGGGCCAGGCACTTGCTCGCAGACGAAGGGGGGTGAGGCAGGAGTGCACACGTCAATGTGCTGTGTCCCGGCACAGGCGCGTGATGACGTCATCATGCACGCCTGTGCCGGGATTTCACTACCGCATAGACCTCAGGCCTACTAGGCCTGAAGCCTATGGCGATGATAGGCGACAGGACAGGGAGCTATGCGCTCCCGTGCCCCGCCGCAGTATGGGGGCGTTTGGGTTGGCGTTGGGCCCCCCAGCGGTGCTGGGCCCGGGGCTGCCGACCCGAACGTCCCTATTGTAATCCGCCACTGGGCGTCACTGAAGCCTGTACCATAGCCATCAACCGCTGATTGGCAAGTCCCAGAGCTTCTGTGGGCAGGTAATGCCCTCTTAGATCGCTCCCGGCAACAGGTCCTTGAATTCCTGCCAACGAATGCGAGAAAGAGCATCAGTCACAGAGTTCTGAAGACCCGGTTCATGACGAGCCCGGAACCAGATGTTTAATTCTAAGCAGCTGAGGACCAAATAGTGCAATAATGACAGTACCGGAGGAGATGGAGAGGTCAATTTATTAATGCAATAAACTACCGCCATGTTATCAGTCCAAAAGCATAAGCATCTGTTCTGGACTTTGGGACAATGATGGCTACAATGATGGGAAACAACTCAAGGAGGGTTATGTTGGAGCACAAGCTGGCATCGCGCCATTTTTCCGGCAACGGAGATGCACACCAACCCGCCGCATCCGTGAACAATGACAGCTCCGCCGTGGTGACCTCCAGGGCTTGGTAGCAAGTGTGGCCGTTGTACTGGGCCAAAAATTCACTCCAGACTTTTAAATCTAGCTTTAACTGCTTGGTTAACCGTATGTGATGGTCGGGATTTTTAATACCGCATGTGGATAAAGCCAAACGCCGAGAGAAGACACGGGCCATGGGCATGATGCGACATGCAAAAACCAGGAGGCCCAGCAATGACTGCATTTGCCGGAGGGTAACCGATTTAACGGAGCAAAAGCCCGAAATCATTCCTGACAGTTTGTCTAATTTGTCCGCAGGGAGGCGGAAAATCAACAAGGAAGTGTCGATTTCGATACCCAAAAATGTACGAGAAGTGGCAGGACCTACCGTCTTGTCTTCTGACAGGGGAACGGGACATGAAATAACGAAAGGTATTGAGGAGGAATTGGTATCTAGCAGAACTACAGGGGGATACAAATAAGAAATCATCCAGGTAGTGGATGATCGCCTGGGAGCGAGTCTCAAAACGGATGACCCATTCTAGAAAGGTGCTAAACAATTCAAAATAATTACATGAAATGAAGCAACCCATTGGCAAACAGGTGTTATAATAATAACAACCGTCTACCATAAAACCCAGGAGGTGGTAGCAATCAGGGTGAACTGGGAGCAATCGGAAAGCAGCTTCAATGTCCGATTTGGCCAATAAACCGTCTTTTTCTGCCTGTCTAATTAGTGCCACAGCCCTATCAAACGACACATAGGACACAGAGGCCTCTTCCTTAGGGATACCGTCATTCACGGATGCCCCTTTTGGGAAGGACAAATGGTGAATCAATCGGAAGGAGCCTGGCTCCTTTTTAGGGACGAGGCCAAGGGGGGAGATGCGAATGTTCTTGAAAGGAGGGTTAACAAACGGGCCCATTATTCTGCCTAACGCCAATTCCTTCTCAATTTTTAGTTTCAGGTGTATGGGGTTGACCTTTGCTGATTTTAAATTGTCAGCGAACGTAGGAAATGAAGAAAAATAAAACAGGATAAAAAACCCGAACTCAAAACCAAAACGCAGCTGCGCCGCCTGACTATTGGGGTATTGATCGAGCCAGGGGGACATCGTGGACACTCTCACTGGTGTCTTTCCCACCAGCGGGTGGTAATGGTTTCTGCCCAGGCTGGTTACGCTGGCAACGAACCACGGAGTGCGCACCGCCACAGATGGAGCATTCAAGTTTGTACTTACAGAGGACCAAAAATTTGCAATGTCCCTCGTTGTACAACCAACAGGCTCCAGGTCTACGTACGGCCACCGCCCCCTGCCCAGTTGCTGAGGAGGCAGCGGCCGCAGGAGAAAAGGGCTGTGATTTTTGCTCCAACATGAGACGAAGCCATAGGTCAGCAGCCTTTACCCCCCCAACCAATCTCCGGAGTCAGTGCCAGTCGACGGAACTCCTCATTGTAACGCCACCATGCGGAACCACCGTGTGACTTAAATATAGACGAAGAGCTCCACCGCACGCTCCGGGTGGCGCTGAACCATAGTATAACCTAACACTGCAAATGCCTGTATCCAGTTGCCTATAGTGTGAGCTACTTTAGGTCTCCTGTCCACAAACCTCTCAGCATTAGGACGACGCTCCTTGTCGACCGTGTGCTGATCCACTGAAATTAATGACCAAATGTCAACATAATGATTAGCCCAAATTTTATTTTTCGTATCCTCATCTAGACAGCCCACAAAACAATGATTCTTTATGATCTCCCGGGGCTTAACGGGTGGAGAAGGCATGAGAGGGGTTTGAGGGACAGAAGTCGAGTCCAACTGGGCTAATAACACTTTAAGAGCGGGCACTAACCCTTTCGCTACTGTGTCAGTACCCCATGCTCCAGTAAAATTAAACTCACTGGTTGAAGAATTCGGCAGTGGGGGAGCCACTGAAGCCGCCTGAGGAGGCGCCGTTGTAACCGCACTGGCTGGATCAACCCCACGGGACAACCTGCTGGACCGCCGTCTGCGTTCACGTTTACTACAGGTTCTTGACCTGCCAGAGCTGGAACCGCAGGAGCTCAGATCCGAGGATGAAGGTGACCGCCACCTAGCCGACCTTGAGCGGGTAGAACGGCGACTCCGTCTATAGGCTCTGGAACCATGGCGGGAACATCTGGAGCGATGAGAAACCGATCTGAGCCTTTCTCGGCAGTCATGAACATCTACTGATGATCGTGGTGAGTAGTCCCGACGTGGGGCCGGCGCAGAGACTGAGGGGGTACAAGGCGGCTGGGCCGTTACCGCAGGGGCAGAAAGTGAAACAGAAGCTGGCACTGGAGGGGGAGGGGGCACAGGATGAGTTGGAGGGTGAGTAATCACCCCAGCAACATTCTCCTGGAGGGACTCCTGTGCTGCAGCACTTGCCTGCAGCTCACTTGTGAGAGCCTCCTCTGCTGAGGAGTGCTGGCTGGGTTTGTTCCCCATAACTTGAGGGGCCAGGGGGCTATAATGCGGCACAGGAGGAAGGGAACAGCGCGCCACAGCAGGGATCGTGGCTGCAGGCTGCGCTGGGTGAGAGAGACTGGAGAGGGGGGGGGGGTGCGGACGTGCATCCGGAAGCGCTGAGGCTTGGCCAATTCCCAAAAATGTTGGTAAGTACACATTAAAAGAAACGTGTTGTCAGAAAATGACAAAAAGTATTTAAATTTTTTTACTTTTTTTTTACATTGGTGGTTACTTTTTTTTTTCCATGTCCCTATATATATTTTAACAAATCCTTAGGCAGGGTGCTGAATCTCTCTAAAGAGATCAGTCCTGTATGGAGACTTACTGTCACGGATAGAGGGGAAGAGAGCAGCCCTGATCTCCACCCGCACCTCTGTCCCTACCTACTTGCACAGCCCGTCCTAACCGTCGTACAACTTGGCGGCAGTCCCTAGCTAGATAGGTGCAGGGGCCTAAAGAAGATAAGAGGAAACGGTAACAAAGTCAAGAAAGCAAAAGTCAAAGCCAGGAGGTCACGCAGGTACATAAGACCATACACAATAACAGAGTCAACACAATCCGAAGTCAGCAGCCAGAAGGTCACGACAATTCCAGGGAGGTCACGAGGTCGAGGTCAAAGACAAAGCCGACATCAAAACACACAGAGTACACAATATAACAATACGCTGGTAAGGGGGGCAAGACCAATCACAGGCAACCTGTGGCCAGCAGGCTGCCTGTTTAAATAGTCCCAATTAGTGAGTCACATGACGTGGCCAGCATCACATGACTCCCGTACCTCCATACAGCTGAGCACCGAGTCATCGCTTTTGGCGCTCAGTACCTCTGCAGCTCCTTTACTAGGGGATGGAAGATGCCAGCCACGCTGAGGAGGCATGTGCGGCCGGGTCCTCCCTGCCCCGTTGCTGCCATGGAGACGAGGACGCTGGCCGCATCCTCGCTCCTCACTCTGCGCGGGATGCCGGCGGCGCTGCAGAGGGAGAGAGGGTCGCCGGCTCTCCGCTACCCTTACTGGAAGTAATCCACGATATGGAGACTTATTGGCAATGCTCCATGGAAAACAAATGTGCAAAGAGGTATCTCCCGAGCATTGGCAATAAGTCTCGATACCATGGAGTACTTCCATTAAGTCTCCATACAGGACTGGTCTGGCAGGACTGGCATTGAAGGCATTGCACCCAGTGAACCAGAATCCTACTCCATACAGATGAGGGGTAAGCTCCCCGAAACAGCTGTCCTCGCATGGATATATAGTCTGGGATATTCCCATTGTTAAATCCCAAGGCTTTTTGGAAAGTCAGATTTTAATTCATATGGAGTCACTTCCAAGAGGTGGCGCTAGTGAGGTGTTAATTTTCCTTGGGAGATACTGCTCCTTAAATCCTGGAGTTTTCGCACTGGCTGCTAAGCCAAGTAATAGGCATCACTTCTTAGGCTACTTTCACACTAGCGTTCGTCAGTCCGCTCGTGAGCTCCGTTTGAAGGGGCTCACGAGCGGACCCGAACGCAGCCGTCCAGCCCTGATGCAGTCTGAATGGATGCGGATCCGCTCAGACTGCATCAGTCTGGCGGCGTTCAGCCTCCGCTCCGCTCGCCTCCGCACGGACAGGCGGACAGCTGAACGCTGCTTGCAGCGTTCGGGTGTCCGCCTGGCCGTGCGGAGGCGTGCGGAGGCGTGCGGATCCGTGCGGATCCATCCAGACTTACAATGTAAGTCAATGGGGACGGATCCGTTTGAAGATGCCACAATATGGCTCAATCTTCAGGCGGATCCGTCCCCCATTGACTTTACATTGAAAGTCTGGACGGATCCGTACGAGGCTATTTTCACACTTAGCTTTTATATGCTAAAATGATGCAGACGGATCCGTTCTGAACGGAGCCTCCGTCTGCATTATTATGATCGGATCCGTTCAGAACGGATCCGATCGAACGCTAGTGTGAAAGTAGCCTTAGTCTGTTCAGATCACTTTTTAACAGTCATCTCATTATCATTACAGGTAGGATTACAATGACACCTAAATATAGATAACACTGGATCCACCATGCATAATAGATGATTGTTGCAGCTTATCTACTCCTTCCTTGACCTGTGTCCATAATGTCTGCACAAAAACGTAAACTTGTTCCATAAATCAAAGCACATTCATTCATATAAGATAATCAAAGTTCAATGCCGAGGCTAGCTGTGCTTCATCTGTATTTACAGGAATAGGTTGTAACTCGACAGACAGAGGGTATCTTGAAGGTGTTATTACTGGCGTGTTATTTCCCTCCCAATGCTCGGTGTATTGGATTGCACTCAGTTAATTGTACTGCACATGTAGTCGTGCTGGTCTTGTTTCTATAACTACGGCTTTATACCTCGCAGGATCGGGACATAAAAGGGAATGTTTAGAGCTGTGACTTTTCTCAGTGACGTCAGTGGCAATCTACCTCTTACCTGTATAGTTATTGGGAAATCTAGACCACAAAAGATTGAATTCCTTCCTCTACTGTACATCACTGCCACAAATCCAAGATATGCAGAAAGATAAGAGGATCACGCTACACATTGCTACAGGGGTGCACAAACTTGTTTGGTCTAGGTATGTAACACAGCAGAGTGATGTTACCACTCCTGCACCTTGCTACTGTCTTTACTGGTCTAACCTCAAGTCATATTGTGCATTTATTCCAGGTTCTCCACAGTCTGCATTCCTATTTTGTTATGTAACTGTTATGTTCACAAGTAATATGCCTGGTTCACCAGCAGGTGGCAGCAAACAAGGCAGAGCTATACTTACATAGAAGTGAATTTACCATTCCATTCTACCCCCCCCCCCCCCCTCTCTGGAGAGAAGTGGGCGAGTCCCACTTCCTGCAGGAAGGGTGGGGACCAGTTTCTAGTTAGTCTTGCTTACCCCCTGTAGGGGACAGGTGTTGCAGGGCACGTGTCTACTAGACGTGCCCACGCCAGCCAGAGCACCTTAAGCAGTGATGGCCATAAGGCCAAAGCTTAAAGCCTCAGGAGCCAGGAGGAAAGTTCCCTTGCATAACTTGGAGTCAGACTACAAAGACAGAAAGTGCAGCTTACAAGGAAACCAAGTTACCTATTCAGCTTATCAGTACAGCAGAGACAGAGAAAGCAAGCAGAGTTATTGAGGAAGCCTGCCAGTTTAGTGCTAAAGCCTGCTGAAACCAAGACGGAGCTTGAAGATTGTTTTGAGAATGTTTATGCAAAGTAAAGCTGCTGTTCAACTACATACAAGGTCTGGACTCGTTATTCTATTATCCCTCAATTATTCCCCCTATTTATTGCTTCGGAGCCAAAGCTTGGGGTCCAGCGGTATCCAGGTAGGAGCACCGTGACACACATAAAGAGACATTTGGGCCGCACCATTACAGCACTCGGCATTTCCTACACCTGGGACGTGTTAGAGGGCCCTAGTGGGAGGCGCCCGTTTTAGGTACTCCAATATCAGATCTTTCTACTTTAAGGAGTCACAACAAAATGTCGGCCTCATGCCTTCCTTCATATAGAAGAGGCATCTCCCAGAGAAAACGATTCGCGGACCCATTCGAGTCAATGGGAATGTGAAAAAACACGGAGGCACGCAAGATTGTCATCTGCGTCCGCGTCAGTTTTTTTTTCTATCATTTGCATGGCAAACTTGACTTAGACTTTTTTTACTTTCCTTCATGTCTGGTGATCCTCCAAAAATAAAGGAAGACACACGGAAACAAAAACGGAAACGGATCACGGAACAACGGAACCCCATTTTGCGGAATGGAACACAATGCAGATACTAAGATGCATGCCGAGCCCACTCCACACCTCTCCTGGTGCCAAATGGCCACCAATGAATGCAATGAGAGTCCACCCTATACCTCTCCTGGTGCCAAATGGCTTCCAGTGAATGAGGGAGAGCAGGCTAAGCTTTATACTCACACTAATTAAAATCAGCATATGGGGCAGACAGGCTGGTCAGGGGTGCACGACTGAGGTGTCAGCCACACCTCCAGTACAAACTGCAAAGAAAAAGGGGGTCAGTCAGCACATCCCAATGCGCAGGTGCACCATTGCTGAAAACACAACATAGAACAAACCAAATAAAGTACAAAAATGCATATTAAGAGAGCTGTTGCATTGTATGTTTTTTTCTCATTATTAAAGTGCACTAAACCCTGCCAGCAACCCGAAACAAGTTCATTACAGCACCCCTGAGGTGGCAGAGTGGCAGGAACAGAATGAGAAAGAGTAATCTCAGCTCCTCTATTAGGCAGAAGCCTAAAGACAGCAGCGCAAGCAGAGCTCACAATGGAGGCGGCTCCTCGCTACTGCATACATCTGTAAATCAGACATCTACAGGGTGGGCCATTTATATGTATACACCTTAATAAAATGGGAATGGTTGGTGATATTAACTTCCTGTTTGTGGCACATTAGTATATGTGAGGGGGGAAACTTTTCAAGATGGGTGGTGACCATGGCGGCCATTTTGAAGTTGGCCATTTTGAATCCAACTTTTGTTTTTTCAATAGGAAGAGGGTCATGTGACACAGCATATTCTGTGAAGATACAAGATGTGCAGCACTTGAAACTAAGGATACTGGAAGCCTGTGCTAGCATTTCTCCTGCGGTGTTGCTATCAATGTGTGTGAAGAGTGGGAGTAGAGGGTTGCATTGAGAATCCAACACAATGGGCAGCACATTGAACACATTTTATAAGTGGTCAGAAACTTGTAAATAACTCATGAAAGAATAAAGTTACGTTAAAACCAAGCACACCATTGTTTCTCTTGTGAAATTCCCAATAAGTTTGATGTGTCACATGACCCTCTTCCTATTAGAAAAAAAAAGTTGGATTCAAAATGGCCAACTTCAAAATGGCCGCCATGGTCACCACCCATCTTGAAAAGTTTCCCCCCTCACATATACTAATGTGCCACAAACAGGAAGTTAATATCACCAACCATTCCCATTTTATTAAGGTGTATCTATATAAATGGCCCACCCTGTAGATCACAAACATCTGCAACAGAGAGAGGACACCAGACCTGCTTCTAAAGGTACTGCTAAAATATCTTATACAGAAATGCCTATTACTAAAGGAAAGACTGTCCCTTCTCATAGATGTGAAATGGCGGATCTTCCCGCCCCAGTCACTCCAGAGCGGGAAATAGCCCCTCCACCTCCTGTACAACCCAGTAAGCATGGTCACCATTCTCACAGAGCTCCTAATAATGAAGAAGATTCTCCCTCTTCTAGTTCCGCCAAACAAAAACTAAAGACTGATTCTGAAGACACGAGAGCCGCTTCTGATGACTCCTCAGCGGACGAACTTGACTCCTTAAAGAGGACCTTTCACTAGTTTAAAAAGTAAAAACTAACTATATCAGTGGGCAGAGCGGCGCCCAGGGGTCTCCCTGCACTTACTAGTATGTCTGGGCGCCGCTCCGTTCGCCCGATATAGGCTCCGGTGTCTGCAGATCCTTCTTTTGTACTGGGCGGAGTTTTTGTATTAGGCGTGTCCCTTGCTGCAGCGCTGGCCAATCGTAGAGCACAGCTCACAGCCTGGGACTCCCAGCGCTGCAGCAAGGGACAACCCTAATACAAAAAATCAGTCCAGTACAACAGACGGAGCGGCAGACACCGGAGCCTATACCGGGCGAACGGAGCGGCGCCCAGCCATACTAGTGAGTGCAGGGGGACCCCTGGGCGCCGCTCTGCCCACTGATATAGTTAGTTTTTACTTTTTAAACTAGTGAAAGGTCCTCTTTAAATACCGCTGATGCGTTTTCTGAATTCCAGACTAGCAATAGGGAAATGTCCGTGCAAACCCTAAAAGAAATGATCCTAGCATTCCCAGAGACACTAAATAAAGACTTTCAAAAGAGCATTGCGCCCCTGCAGTCTGAGCTGAGACAAGTGGAGGAACGAGTGCCCCACATTGAAAGTAAAATGGAGTCTTTTGCTTCATCACAAAATGAGCTGGTAGATGCTCACAATCCAATGGACAATTCAGTGGAAGCGCTCCAAGCCAAGATAATAGATCTGGAAGATCGTAGCAGACGAAGCAATATTAAATTCAGAGGGATCCCGGAAACTGTTGGTAACGCAGCGTTACCGCAATACAGCAAAGATTTAATGAAAGTGCTCATTCCAGACATAAAAGACTACGAATTGTCAATTGACAGAGCCCACAGGGTTACCAAACCCAAAAACATACCAGCAGAGGTCCCCAGAGATGCCCTGGCGCGGATTACATTTTTCCATATCGAAGAAAAGATGCTGTCACTAATGAGGAAACCACCGCAACTATCTCCTCAATATGCTGGAATGAATCTGGGCATTTCTACTATGAGTGAGCACATATCTGGGCATCGCTACTGTGAGGGGGGCACATATCTGGTCATAACTACTGTGAGGGGCATATATCTAAGCATAACTACTGTGAGGGGGTCACATATCTGGTCATAACTACTGTGAGGGGCATATATCTGGGCATAACTACTGTGAGGGGGGCACATATCTGGTCATAACTACTGTGAGGGGGGCACATATCTGGGCATAACTACTGTGAGGGGGGCACATATCTGGGCATAACTACTGTGAGGGGGGCACATATCTGGGCATAACTACTGTGAGGGGGGCACATATTTGGGCATCACTACTGTGAGGGGCACATATCTGGCCATAACTACTGTGAGGGGCACATATCTGGGCATAACTACTGTGAGGGGGGCACATATCTGGGCATAACTACTGTGAGGGGGGCACATATTTGGGCATCACTACTGTGAGGGGCACATATCTGGCCATAACTACTGTGAGGGGCACATATCTGGCCATACCTACTGTGAGAGGGGCATACACGGTATCTGGGCATTGCTACTGTGAGGGGGCATAAAGGGTGAACAATTACTGTGTGGGGGCATTTAGGGGACTGGGTGGGATTAGGTGTTTAGTTATGTTTTGGACGGAGTTAGAGGTGTGGCCTAGTGCAAAAAAAAATTGCCGCAGGGCACAAAGCACATAGTGTCCCTCTTGCTTCTTTTGAAAAGTTGTGAGGTATGCATGTATTCAGATAGCAATGCAAACTGCCGGCCATCCATGCATCCGTGCACGCAACTAGCCTGATGAAGGGCATGCTTTTTTGCCCGAAACGTTGCCTCAGTTCCAAAAAGGACCTCTATGTCCGGCAAATAAAAAGCATTAATCTAATACTGGAGTGCTGTCTAAATTATTCAAATGCAAACTCATTTAGCATTTTCAAACATAAAATGGCATTAAGTATACAAGGTGCATGCTTCGTAACAAATCTGGCACATCTTGGACTGTTCCTCCTCCATAAATTGAAATCTACACCAGCTTTTCTTCTGGCCTAAATTATGATAAATGTGTCTGGCCATGGAGGCCCCACTTCTTTTTGCTAAGCTTTATGCACTTTTGTAAAAAGAGGCATTAACAAAAGCCACGGAACATAAAAAGCGTAATAAATTCCCCTTAGGCCTCATGCACACGAACGTATTTTTTAACGTCCCGCAAAACGTGGTTCCGTTGTACCGTGATCCGTGCCCGTTTTTTCTTCCGTGAGTCTGCCGTGATTTTTGGAGGATCCACGGACATGAAAGATGAAAAAAAAATCGAAGTCAAGTTTGCCATTGAAATGATAGGAAAAAACGGATCACGGACACGGATCACGGACACGGATGACAATCTTGTGTGCATCCGTGATTTTCACGGACCCATTGACTTGAATGGGCCCGTGAACCGTTGGCCGTGAAAAAAATAGGACAGGTCATATTTTTTTCACGGGCTGGAAACACGGGTCACGGGCGCGGTGTAAAAACGGTGCAGAAGCCGAGTTTTCAACGGACCCATTGAAAGTCAATGGAGCCGCAGAAAAACACGTCTAACGGCACAACGGCCACGGGTGCACACAACGGTCGTGTGCATGAGGCCTTAATAAAAAGAAATAAATATAATAATAAATATTATATTATAATATAATAAATAAAAATAAAAGTGTTATAGCTAATGTTAAGCGATGAAAACATGAAAAAAAAGAAAAAAAAAAGAAGCTTGGTCACTAAGTCTCAAAACTGGCTGGTCACTAAGGGGTTAAAAGACTACTTACAAATCTGGAAAGTTGATTGCAGCCCACTAGAAGTAGAAGTCAAGGTGGCACAGACCAGGGGGCAACTGAGGATCATGTGAAATACAATTATAAAGCAAGCACTTAAAGGGATGAAATGAAAAGGTAATTAAAGCACGTGGCTCCAGCAGATCTCTAGTTAACCATTTTCTGGGAATGACACAAAGTTTGCTTGAACGTAATTATCAAAGTAATTATTTTGATGAAGCATAGAAAATAAGTCCATTACAACCACTAATTACAGCAACAAAGAGTCTGTCTAATGTCTGCAGCACCAAAGCTAATGGGCACTAAACAAGGTTTTAGGCACATATTAACCAGGTTAATGCTGGTTTCATTATTTCCCGCAGTACACAAGTAGTACTATCGCCCATCAAGCAGCCGTCAGTCATTGGGAGACCAGCGGCCTGAAGGTCAGAGGGAACATTTGGTTATTGCTGTGCCGCCGGTTTCCCTCCATACGTTGGAAGGTCATCCTGTCCTAGTGTGATTACAGCTAATGCCTTCACCTTGTGGAGGGGAATTACTGTGGACAGCTCAGCACTTTACAGTCAGCGGAAATGAGAAGACATTGTTATGACGACGTCTCATGAATACAGTATTGTTCCTTTTTACTAGCTATGGTTTAGTATAAAGAAAAGTTTGTAAAATTTTCAAAGACTATGGCCTCATGCACACAACCGTAGTTTCGGTCCACAACTGATCCGCATTTTTTTGTTGGTCGGATGACGGCCCATTCCTTTCATTGGGGCTGCATAAAATACGGGCAGGACACCAGGTGCTATCTGCATCTGTATCTCCATTCAGTAGCTTCTGCAGACAAGGATGGGCAGTTGAAACCTACAACGGGACCTGCGTAAGGGAAAATGCGGGATACAAAAGTTGATATGGCCATGTGCATGAGGCCTAAGCCTGAATAATTCACATCATCTATCGTCTATCTATCTATCTATCTATCTATCTATCTATCTAAATCTATGCATCTCATATCTATCATCTATCTCATTGAGATGGAGAATGTGGATAGGGACACATCCAGGGTGGGGGTGTAGGAGTCCATGGCATATCATGCTCCTCTCAGTCTACAGCAAGCACTGACATATTGTTCTGCTACGGCCGCTGTGTTTTCCTCTTCTCCCAGTGGTATGGGTAGTCTCTCATCTTCTTTCATGGAGGTGAAGTCTGGAAGAGATCAGTCAGTCTCCTGAAGTAAGTGTCCCTTACATCTATCGTCTATCTATCTATTATCTATCTATCTATCTATCTATCTAAATCTATGCATATAATATCTATCATTTATCTCATTGAAATGG
This sequence comes from Bufo gargarizans, assembly GCF_014858855.1. Taxonomy (NCBI): domain Eukaryota; kingdom Metazoa; phylum Chordata; class Amphibia; order Anura; family Bufonidae; genus Bufo; species Bufo gargarizans. Next base: position 75,272,325 of record NC_058084.1, read on the forward strand.
AGAATGCGGATAGGGATACATCCAGGGTGGGGGTGTAGGAGTCCATGACATATCACGCTCCTCTCAGTCTACAGCAAGCACTGACATATTGTTCTGCTACGGCCGCTGTGTTTTCCTTTTCTCCCAGTGGTATGGGTAGTCTCTCATCCTCTTTCATGGAGGTGAAGTCTGGAAGAGATCAGTCAGTCTCCTGAAGTAAGTGTCCCTTACATCTATGTAATCCGTCTATCTCCTATCTATCTGACGCCTGGCACACCCCTCCCCACCGATCAGCTGAATGAAAGGGCCAGGGTGACTCCACTACTCCAGAGAGCGGCAGCTCAGTTCCATTCAACTGAGTTACAGTGCCAAATATACAGAGCTGTGTCTGGTAAACAGTGAGGGGGACCATTAGTGCCAGGGCCCCTTTAATCTGATGATAACTGGGGGTTTCTGGGAGTCTCACCTCACTGATCTTATACCGATGACTTATTCTAGGAACAGGCAATCAATATCAAAGTCCCGGAAAATCTCAAGTAATTTGAAACAATTTCAAAAAACTTTTGTAAAGAACTAATTACTGTACATAACTTAAAAGAGACCATTTTTTAATGACTGCATTTAACTCATTTTGGGCTAAAAATAATTTTTTCCAATTAGAGATTTTCCACAGTTTTTGGCCTTTATGCTGAAACTTAGCCCTGTAGGACAAAACACTGTTGTCATTGTTTAATAAAGACCAATCAAAACTATGATTTTTAGCCAAAAACAAGTAAAATGTAATCATAAAAAATTGCCTCCGAAGGTATTTATAACCATTAAGTAAAATGATATCAATGTAGAAAAACTGTACTTTTTTGTGATAAGAGCTCTATGTGATGTCACATGGCAGCTCCTAGAGGCCTAAAAGAGTTGCCTGTGAAGAACATACATGATATTGAAGGGTCTGTAGCTGCAGATTACCAGCTACAGTATAGATCTCTATTCACGTTGGCCATGAAAATGTGAAATGGCTGCGGTCTATACTGGCAGGTGCCATGTCACATCCACATATTTACATTCTGATTATTTCTCTGCCTCCGGCGCCTATGGCTGTAGATATAAAGTAGGAATCATTGGTTATTTTAAGGGATTAAGATTCACAGTGAGATTCCTATTACAGTATGTAGCATCGTCAGCGGATTTAGACAAGGCCCATCTGTGCCCATTTGCTCTACTGAGCATTGTAAGCTTTTATTACTGAAACGCCAGTTTATTTTCTGCCAGAAGCTGTGTGCGGCCAGGTGTGAAAATCTATTTCCGAAACATACAGTCTAGGTTTCTTTATATATTTTTCCTATTCATATAGAGCTTTACTAGTGCCGGGCTTTATGTTGTTTTTTTTTTATATACACTTAAAGGGAGTCTGTCAGCACATTTACCCCTTTTTAACAGTTCCCATAGCGCTGTAGCCGCAACACAGATGATTAAAACGATACCTTTATATGCTTTTGTGGACTTGTAAGACTGCCAAAAACTAACTTTGATGCATATGTAAATGAGGGTTCGCAAGTGCCCAGGGTGGCGTCCACCGCGTTGGTGCCCAGGCAGCTCTGCCTCTTCGCCTCTTATCCCCGCCCAGCCTCTTCCTCTGCCCGCCCATCTGTTTTCTCTCCCCCTCAGCGAGATCCCGCGCCTGCGCAATGACTTCCTTGGCCGGGGAATGCGCATAAGCTACTGCGATGCCGTGCCAGCAATGGACATCGCAGTGGGTATGCCCCGACCAAGGAAGTCAGCGCGTAGGCGCGGGATCTCGCTGAGAGGGAGAGAAAACAGATGGGCGGGCAGAGGAAGAGGCTGGGTGGGGATAAGAGCCGAAGAGGCAGAGCTGCCTGGCCACCAACGCGGTGGATGCTGCCCTGGGCACTTGCGAACCCTCATTTACATATGCATCAAAGTTCGTTTTTGGCAGTTTTGCAAGTCCACAAAAGCATATAAAGGTACCGTTTTAATCATCTGTGTTGCGGCTACAGCGCTATGGGAACTGTTAAAAAGGGGTAAATGTGCTGACAGACTCCCTTTAATCTTCTTTATATATTTAGGGTCATTTATTAAACAGAAATATGCCTAAAGTAGGCGTATTTCTGGCACAGATTGCAGCGCAACGGTCCTTTGTGCAGAAATCTGCGACTACTCCCCGCTCACGCAAGGTCTAAAAAATTGGGCATGGCTTGGGCAGGGAAGGGGACGGGCTGGCAGACCCATCTCATTTACCATTTTCTACGCCTGGTTTAGGTGTAGAAAATGTTCTAAATGTAAGAGCTCAAAAGCCGCCTAACATTTAGAAGCGGAGGTAGATACGCCAAAGTTATGTAGAGGCCTGTGCGTCTACATAACTACAGCGGATCCACCGCCAGTGCAGGACTTTTTTAAGACCGACGTCTAAAAGGCCGGTCTTAATAAATGTGCCCCTTAATTTTTTTTCTAGTATGGATCACTCTTATGGATTCTTGGTGGAGACGTCCAGTATGGCGAGCTATCACTAGACTGCGTCTTTATATAGAAACATAATCCAGAAGAAACACTTCTCTTGGTCCAGAAGTGTTTTGAGAAGTTACAGAATTTTGAAAGTGTTGCTAATGAATTTGGATCAAATACATCCATATGTAAATGGGCTGTAGACTTTAAGCCTTTTTTGTTTTTTATTGTTAGCAGTGGTTTGCATCTGGAGATAAACCCCCTCAATTTACATTCATGAAGGCATCTCTTGATTGTAGACCTTGACAATGATAAACCCACATGGCTAGATGTTGTGAAAGCGGATGCCCCACAAAAGCTATTTCAATGCAATGAATAGGGCATTTCTCATAAAGTATTATTGTGACATACAGGCATTAAAAATATTCAACTTTTTATGTACATTTTCCTCTTTGCTGTTTCTGGTCCATATTCTCCTGTATTCGATGGGGGGGGGGCTAACATGCTCAGTAGCATCCTTATCCTCTGCTTCGAGATCTCATTGTAAGGCAGGGGAAGCAGCCTCAACACCTTTCATTTAGGGATGAGCAAACCCATACTGCAAAGTTCGGGTTCTTACCGTACTTTGCGAGTTCGGGTACCTGGTCCCGAACCTGGACTTTTTCACTGAAGTCTGGGTTGGGTCATTTTATTATATATAAAACTTACAGACATTCTTAAGACAGAATGAAAAAGAATATGGCCATTTAGGGGTTAAAAAACCCTCACCTCATCCACTCGATCGCGCTGCAGCAGTCTCTTCTATCTTCATTCAGCAGGACCTGCGATGTGCGCGAGCACGTCACCGCACTCTCCCACTTGGTGAGCGTGGTGACGTCATCGTGCAGGTCCTGCTGAATGAAGATGGAAGAGGCTGGCTGCAGCGTGATTACGTGGATGAGGTGAGTTGGATTTTTGTTTTTTTTACCCCCAAATGGCCATTTTGTTTTGCATTTATTTTCCCAAATATCCATGTTATAATGAAAAAATAATAAAGTGAAGTGACTTCAATGGGGTTCTGGGTCAAGTTCGGGCCCCGAACCCAAACTTTGACCTGAAGTTTGGCTGAACCCAACGAACCCGAACTTCCACGGGTTCGCTCATCTCTACTTTTATTCATTCCTCTTTACTTCTAAATTCCTAGAAATATATAAGTATGCCTCTCTAGGCAGTGGAGAAGGAAATTGTGGGGGCTCAAATGCAAAATGTATCTCTTCTGTGAGGAACTATTTTGTATGCACGGGAGGAATAAGTTAGCATGAATGAATTGCAATTCATTCTTGGTGATGCGTGTGCTTGAAGAGCTGGTGCCTGCCCACAGAAATGGAAGAAAGTACTTCAGATAACCAGATATGTGAGTAAAAAAAGAGTTTTAATTCTAAAGGAAAACCCCCTTTAACATGTATTACCTATCTACAGGATAGGTGATTAGTGTCTGGGCCTGTACTGATCATGAGAACACGGGTCATGTGCTTCCCATTTGAATGAAGCAGCTGTCTCTCCATCTCCACTGCTATCTCGATTAGTCACTTAGACATTGACGTGGCAGCAGTGCCCATGTTTAAGCACTACTCCATTCAAATGGAGGATGCAGGACCCTTTCCATGTTCGTTCCGTTTTTTTTTAGGACTGTATGTGCGGAACCATTTATTTCAATGGATCCGCAAAAGTAAAAAAGAATTTACTCCATGTGCATTCCGTTTCCGTATGTCCATTCTGCAAAAAAAAAAATAGAACATGTCCTATTATTGTCCGCATTACAGACAAGGATAGGACTGTTCTATTAGGGGCCAGCTGTTCCATTCTGCAAAATACAGAATGCACACGGACGTCTTCCGTATTTTTTGCAGATCCGTTTTTTGTGGACCACAAAATACAGAGGGACGTGTGCATAAGCCCTAAGAAAAAGAATACTCAGCATATTGTACACAGCACCAGAAACCACATATCTATCCAGTCACATACAACCCCATGTAGTCCTTATTATGTGCATCTCAAAGATCACGCCCCGGAAAGCTCCAGTCATGCAGATAATGATCATTGTGTTGCATTATCATACATCACACTTTTTTCACAATGTATAATTGGTACATTTCTGAAAATAACTGTTTATTTAGATATCTGAATAGACTATTGAAGCTGAACACTTCCAGCAGTGATCGTGACTCACACTTGACAAGCAGTATTTCATTCTCATTTGATTTTGAGTTTCAATTTCAATAAAAAATGCAGCAAATTGGCGGCTTACAGAAAGGAAGAGAACGTCTGTTCTAGTGAAGACATTTACAAAGCAGACGTATAGTGAGGCTTACGAAGATGCCAGTGTGTCATCTTGCTTTGGAACCGGTGTCTGTAGGTTTGCATTGAACTTCAGTTTGAAGCAGATCAGACAGACCTAACAGATTGGCAATACAGGCAGCTGCCTAGGGGCAGGAGTGGAATGACCATTCCGGCATTAAGAGAGTGTCAGAGGACCTATGGCAAGAGGGTCCCACAGCCTAGCATATGTAGAGAACTACATATGCTATTAATTCTGCACAACCAACCAAGAACTGATGGTCTATGTGAGGACAGGACCCAAATGTAGAAATCAGTACATTGCACCCATGTAGTCTAGTTGACTCACAAAAAAATAATTCATTTCACAATTGCACCAGGGTTTCTACCACCTGATTTTGACCTAATTAGCTCTCAGACACTAGCGATCTGCTAGTGTCTGCTCTACCTAAAAATGCTATTCTAAGAACTTTGTGTGTCTACTCACACTGTATGCCGCCCCGCTCGTCCGTCAAGCCCGCCCATCTCCTCTAGAATGCCATCCTCCATCTCAGCCAGCGGACGAATTCTCGCGCCTGCGCCATGCGCGTCTGTATTCGGCGCAGGCGCAGTGAATGTCTGACCGCTCCCTGCACAGATATCTCCACTGCGTCTGCGCCGATTACGTCAGAGTGCTCCGAGGAACAGATGGCGCAGGCGCAGTGGAGATGCCGGTGCAGGGAGCGTTCAGACAGTCACTGCGCCTGCGCCGAATACAGACAAACACGGCGCAGGCGTGAGAATTCGGCCAATAAATGAGATGGAGGATGGCATTCTAGAGGAGATGGTCGGGCCTGACGGACGAGCGGGGTGGCATACAGTGTGAGTAGACGGAGCCTCTAGGTGCTGAAAAGACGCCCCCATAGCACCTAGAGGCTCATTAGCATATCAATAAAAGTTCGTTTTTTTGTGAAACGGCTCCACACAAAGGTCTTAGAATAGCATGGTTAGGTAGAGCAGACACTAGCAGATCGCTAGTGTCTGACAGCTAATTAGGTCAAAATGAGGTGGTAGAAACCCTTTAAGGCAAACGTATGTGGTTAGAACGTCCTGCCAGTTAGTGGGTTGATGTGAGGCTGTCAAACGTTCTGTGCATAGGTGTTCATAGAGGAAACAACCATGGACATTTGGACTATAGGCAAGGATGCATTTAGCCTTTCTGCTGACTGAGGTGAAAACTGAAATGACCCCTGGCAGAGAGTAATACAACGGTACCTTAATTATTGAAATCCAGTGCTGCATTTCACTAAAAAGCGCTTTTTCACAGTAGTAATGCCAGATTATGTGTCCCCTCACAGTAGTAATGCCAGATTATGTGTCCCCTCACAGTAGTAATGCCAGATTATGTACCCCGTCACAGTCATAATGCTCGATTATGTGCCTCTCACAGTAGTAATGCCAGATCATGTGCCCCTCACAGTAGTTATGGCAGATTATGTGCCCCTTCAACGTATTTATGCCCAGTTATGTGCCCCTTCAAAGTAGATCTGCCCAGATATGTGCCCCCTTAGAGTTGTTATGGCAGATTATGTGCCCCTTCACAGTATTTATGTCTAGTTATGTGCCCCCTCAAAGTAGATATGCCCAGATATGTGCCACCTCAGAGTGGTTATGCCATATTATGTGTCCCCTCACAGTAGTAATGCCAGATTATGTGCCCCTTTACAGTATTTTTGCCCAGTTATGTGCCCCCTCAAAGTAGATATGCCCAGATATGTGCCCCTTCACGGTAGTAATGCCAGATTATGTGTCCCTCACAATAGATAAGCCCACATATGTGCCACTCACAGTGGTTATGCTAGATTATGTGCCCCTTACATTAGATAAACCCACATATGTGCCCCTCACAGTGGTTATGCCAGATTAGGTGCCCCTCAGTAGAGATGCCCACTTTTGTGCCCCCTCACTCTAGTTGTGCTCATCAACCACTGCAAACACCCCCCCCCCCCCGCCCCCAGTCTGCAGCGTTAGGAAAGAAAAAAAACATACTTACCTTCTTCCCTGATGACAGGAGGCAGATTGCCAGGCTTTCAGCTCTTCAGAGAGGTTTCCCTGCTTCACTGTGAAAACGGAACTGCCTGGCCGGGTGTGAGTGAGTGCCCTCTATGATGGGGCCCGAAATTGCCACTGTACTTCGTGCTGGGCCCCATCAAAGCGCTCCATTACATGTGAGTACAGCGGGGCCCCTGCCAGCGGCCTGGGGGGGTCCACAGGCGGCCGGGCCCGGTCGCAACTGCGACCCCTATGACCCTTGTATGTACTCCAGTGCAGAACCCCAAGCAACCAGACAGAGGTTAAACAATAGTGTATTTATTAAATAAACAGCAGAACAGAAAATGCACCAAAATGATACGCAACTGACAAGTCAGGAACATATCGGAGCCCCTCATGCAGTTGAGTAGTAGGACCCCATGCGTGCTGAGACACCGTGACGTGGTGCAGGAGGGGCTCCGATATGTTCCTGACTGGAAGATATTGGCAAAGTTCTCAGCTTTTAACATCGGCTTGTCAGTTGCATATCATTTTGGTGCCTTTTTTCAGTGATTTGTGTATGTATATTTTTTCATTTGCACAATGTATCATTTTGTGTACAATGTCCTTGTGGTGCATCCGGTCCGCCCCCCGGCATCCTCCATTGTACGCATTTTTTGCTGGGGATTGCCGTTATCTGCAGACCGCATGCGGAGGAATTGCTCCCCCGTTTATAGACGCGCTACAGTGTCTGGGTTTGGGGCATTTCCACCCGTTTAGGCCACTTTTTTCAGTGAGTTTTTTTTTTTAACAGCAGTACAGTGCAAACCAGTAAGCATATACAGGTAACCAATTCAAATAATATCCTGTGCTGGGTAACACCAAGGGGACAGCCAGTGACCAGACCAAAGTTCTTATGCACAGTATTAGTCCGTGTAACTAGGTACCTAGGGAGACAAACTGTTCAGCAAAGATGAGGTATCCAGAGGCAGTCTCTAGAGATAAATCCAGGAAGGCAGAGGTCATGCAAAGGTGAGTCTGGAAGAATATGAATCACAACATACACCTGGGTTGTCAAAACAACTGTGGGCACTGACCAGTCAGGGAGATCACCTTTTAAGTACCTACTAGCCAATCACAAAGTGCCATGTGTTTATTCCTCATAGGTCATATAATGATCCTAATCCCTGACACTTGTGCAGCCTAGGCCTATGCTGGTCCTTAGTCACTTAACCCATGCCTGCCCTCTAATCTACTAGAATTTATGTACAGGTATTTTCCCCGTCAGAGGCCGGCGAAGAGAATAAGATGCGCGTACGTTCGGCCACGTATCCTTTTACGAACCTCCTCTAGAGTGCACGCGGACGCTCAAGCGGCCCAGCATGAATACACGATCGCTTCAGCACGGATGCCGGAACCCGCAGGTGATACCGGAGACAGGACCGGCCACTGCGTGCTGCCACCAGTCCGGTCAATCTGCCTTTGAGACCCTGGTGGTCTTTCCCTCTGGCGACCATGCGGATGTACTAAGGCCGCTGCGCGCAAAGGAGCCACCATTTTTCTAACTGGACTTCTACCATTTGTGAAAATACATTTTAAATTACTATTACCTGTAAAGTGAATATCTGTGATTTTTTGGTTACCTTGGTTAATTTTTGTATGTAACAGGTTCTTGTTACCAGCAGTTCTATTTTTCATAAATGTATAGTTATGCCCAGTCTTCTCCCTATTTTCCTCACTAACCCCAGCCCCAACTAAATCCCCAGTGTCCCCTTCTATAACCCACTCTCTATCTACACTATTTACCCCCTTATTAGTATGATGCCCCCCCCCACCTGTCACGGCTGAGGATGGGGGTAACCCTCAGCCGTGCGATGCCAGAAGATGTTAATCGCCACTTGGCCAGGAGCACAGGATCAAGGAGCAGGTCACCTCCTATAACGTCCCTAATCTGACCCTGACTCCTAGCTATATGAGCCGACCCTGATGGTGGGAGGGCTCATACTCCGGAACCTTTAAGTCCCTACTAGCCCTCAGGGTGGCCCTTACTAGGAACAGGGTCAGATGACCTGTTCCTCCTGGATACGGAGGAACGGGAGTCTCACTGGCCAAGCTGCAAGGAAGGGGAGACATATACAGACATATAGATATGGCAGGTGAACAACACTGGTTCCAAACTAACCTGCCACAGCCTTGCTGACTGGAACCCATGCACCAGGTATTGCTGTCCACACAAACACTAAGGAGACAGAACACACAAAACACACAGGAAACCAGGACATCTATAGCTGTAATAAACATGAAAAGGAAGGCAACATTAACTTAACATCACATATAACATTTATGACCACAAGGGTGGCCCTCACTGGCAGATGGTATAAGGGACCAGGAGGGTGCCTCCAGCTTACAAACAAGGCTGGAGTACCCCTCAGAATACTGATATTAACTGAGGCTTTATAGCCCATGTAGCCACACCCACACACACAGACACACCCAGTGCTCACACACACAGAAGGGATTTAAGCCTTCCTACACCAGACAAGGGAAGACAGCAACCTAAAGGGGAAGTGAACACACAAACAACCCTGTGCACACGAAACATGGAAAGTGCCAACCTATCACACAAGTTGCCAGAGACAACCGCCTGCTGTGACAGCGAGCAGCCTAGCAACCAGCTCTAGCTGCTCTACTGCCACATACCTAATGTTGCCAGCGGCAACCACAAGTGAGGCAACAAACTAGCGGCCCTCACCTGTGTTTAAACAAGCAATCAAACCGCAGGCAACAGCAAGCGGTTCAGGAGTCACGACCATGACTATGGCCGTGACACCCCCCCCCCCCCCCCCAGATCCTAGTTTAAAAGTTCCTCCAGCTGTCTAACCATTTTTTAACCGAGGGCAGTTGCACCCTCCCCATTAAGTTGCAGCCCGTCCCTACTGTAGAGCCTGTAACCAACCGAGAAGTCGGCCCAGTTCTCCATGAACTCAAACCATTCCTTCCTGTACCAGCTTCTGAGCCACTCCCTAAGATCCCGTTGTCTCTCTGGTGACGCTCGTGGCACTGGTAGTATTTCTGAAAACACTACCTTGGAGGTCCTGGACTAGAGCTTCTCACCTAGTTCCCTAAAATCATTTTTAAGGACCTTCCATCTTCCACTGTCTTTGTCATTGGTGCCAATGTGTACCATGACCGCCAGTTCTTCCCCAGCCCTACCCAGCAATCTGTCAATCCAATCCGCAATATGCCCGAGCACCCGGCACCCGGTCCCCTACCACCAGCATCTGCCTGACCTTTGCTGCACTCCTTTTCCCATCCTTCCTGCAGCGGTCATCCCATGGTTGCTAGGAGAAATGCCCTGCTCGTTGTTGCTGGCCCTGGGCTTTCATCCCTGATATCAGCCAAACAGGCATATTTACTAGGGCGTGCCAGCTCAGGACTAGCCTCCCTGGCACTTTTCCATCTACCTCTTCTTCCTACATTAACCCAACTGCTCACCTGATAGTCCTGATCTTGCCCTCCTCCTCCCACCTCCATTTCCCTGACCCCAGTCAGTGCCTGCACAGTGAGCTCTAAGCCTCTCTCCAGTTTTGCAAAGCCACCTCCATTTCCCTGACCCCAGTCAGTGCCTGCACAGTGAGCTCTAAGCCTCTCTCCAGTTTTGCAAAGCCCCTAAGTATTTCAAGCTGCTTATTTAGATCCAAGATGTGGGCTTCCAAATATGCAACATGATTGCATCTAGTGCAAATGTATTCACACTCAAATGGCTCTACAAGGCACGCATACATTGCACAGGACACACACTTAGTAGCATTGTCCATGGAGCACATGTTTAAATGGACATGAACAGTAAAGAAGGAAAACAGTAAATATGAGTTAGAATTAGACCCTGTCTAGTGTAGTTGGAGGACAAGCTAGAATTAAGCCAAAAACACACAAGGAAATTCTATCAAACCTTAGTTTCTTGCTCCTTGTCTTAAACTCAGGTTCTTTAAACTCCACTTAATCAGCAGCCACTTGGCCACCTCATGTATAGAAAGCTAGAATCAGGGCAAAGTCTGAGGTTCAAGCCATGGTGCTAAATGCTTCCATGGGAGACATTGCTGGGCGAGGAAGAGTAACAGTCCCCAAAACAGAAATTTTTGTAACAAAGATGGACAACCAGTAATTTCTCTAGGCACCACAGTACCCAGATACCACAAGCCGCATGTTATTGTTCAGTTACTGCTGGCATTGTATTAGCCAATATTAGTGCTTGATATAATCTTAAAGGGGTTGTCTCACTTCAATAAGTAGCATTTATCATGTAGCGAAAATACTAGGCACTTACTAATGTATTGTTATTATCCATATTGCTTCCTTTTGCTGCCTGAATTAATTTTTCTATCACATTATGCACTGCTCGTTTCCATGGTTACAGACCATCCTGCAATCCATCAGGGGTGGTCGTGCTTGCACACTATAGGAAAAGGCACTAGCCTATGTGCGCTCCCATGGTCCCGGCCACCAGAGAGGCTGATGCCTCTTCCTATAGTGCAAGCACGACCACCACTGATGGATTGCAGGGTGGTATGTAACCATGGAAACGAGCAGTGTATAATGTGATGGAAAAATTAATCCAGCCAGCAAAGGAAGCAATATGGATAATAACAATAAGTGGCTTGTATTAACTTTCTCTACGTGATAAATGCAACTTACTGAAGTGAGACAACCCATTTAAGTATTATAAAATAATTTGTTATTATGGTTTATTGTTCTCGGATTGCATTTGGTTGTACTGGGCAATGACAGTCAGGTTTGGGTTTCGGTAAATGCCCATCCCGCCTATGGAATTTATAACCTCATATAGACTGGATTACCAGGTTAGTTGTCTGTATACAGATGATCTTATCGCACATGTTTGGTGTAAATATGTTACTTCCTATAGGAGCTTTTTATGTCACATTCCTTCTTGTTTACCAACCAAATGAGGCCAGCTAAGTGCCGTACACAGAAGCTATGTACAGTTCTCAGTGTGATTCCAATAAACGTTTACTACAGAGAGGAGAAATATTGTAAAGGTCAAGAAAAAAGTGAGCAAGATGTAGCCCGTATTTTAGTAGAGACCCGAACTAATAGCTAATATTGTCAAAATGTCGCTTGTAACTGTTCTTAAATTTTACCGCCCCCTTCATCGTATACGGGGATCAATGAGAAAATTTCAAAATCGGTTCGTCTTACTGCTATGTTTTGTACATTCAATGTATGTATCTGGGAAATGTTTATTGAGATGCTACAGATTTATCATCATGCTGGGACTGTAGTCTCACAATGCTATACTTCATGCTGGGCACACGGATTATGCCTCCCTTTTATTGATCTGCCACAACCATATGCTTTTTTGTTACTGTTACATGTAAGGTAAATATATATTTGACTAATGCCTCGTGATTCATTTGCACAAGGTCATACTACGTCCTGACCAGCAGGAGACCACTGGAGCTGTTAATTAAGAGCAGAAGAGGGGGGTTTATAGCCCCAGACAATTCCATGGCTGAAGAACACCCAGTGGACATATGACTGTCATGCTTCCGCCTGTGACAGTGACTAGAAGATCGAGGAGACTGGCTGCACGTGATTGATAGCCTCTTTGGTTTCACTTTTCTGTGATGTTGCTGGGGATTACCACACCACTTGTATAGCTTAAGTAGTCATTCCTTCTCTTCCAGATCACAGTCCCTCCGGTTGGCAGATGAATTTTTCAGAGCTCTAGGTCTTATCTCCGATGTCCTTGATCAGATCTCCCTGGTCGAGATCAAGTTACGTGGTTTATGACAGGGAGAACGCTCTGCGGAGATCTATTGCTCTGAATTTAGGAGATGGGCTACGGATACGGATTGGAATGATCCAGCTCTCCGTAGTCAATTCTGTTAGGGATTGTCTGAGAGGCTAAAGACGCTTTGGCCTTTAATGAAAATCCTGAGTCACTGGAAGCGACTATGTCCCTTGCCATACGTATGGATAGACGCCTGAGAGAGAGATCAAAGGTCCCTCACTATCAGGACGAACTATCATATAACATGTGGCTACCTCTGACACCTTTGGAGGAGAGACTCCCGAGTTTATGTCTGGTGACAAACCCATGCAGTTAGGGGGAGCTACCCCTGGGCCTGCTTGCAAGAGTTCTAGTCATAAGAAGGGAGTATGTTTTTTCTGTGGAAAAAGGGGACATTTTGTTAATGTTTGCCCTTACATTCTGTGTCAAGGTGAAAACAAGAAGAAAACGTTTTCCCATCTTACTTGGTGTGGGTGGGGAGTCAGAGAACTTACTTTTGCCATTTACTGGTAGTACCCGATTTCTCCTGCCTGCCGAGGTGGCGCTAGAGTCCAAAACTGTGGGAATTGAGGTGTTTATTGACAGTGGGGCAGGGGTTAACCTAGTTCATGGTCAGTTCGTCTGTATGCATGGGTTGACAAGTGCATTATAGAAAAATATTTCGGTGTTCGCAATAGACTCCGCACCATTTACTCAGAAATGTTTGTCACAGATGGTGCAGGACAACCGTTTAAGAGTGGGGTGATTTTCATCAGGAATCCATTTTGTGTTTTGTGCTGGAGGGTCTGCCTGCTCCATTGGTTCTGGGTTTATCATGGTTGAGCAAACATAATCCTACCATTGACTGGCAAGCAAGACAGATTCTCGATTGGAGTGATTATTGCATGGACAACTGTCTTAATACATCTCTTTCTGTCTTGACCACTAATGCTGTTCCCTCTTTTATTACTGATTTTTCTGATCTATTTTCTGAGAGTGGTTGCCAGGGGTTACCCCCACCCACATTGGAAATATGATTGTCCTATCAATCTTATTCCCGGAGCGAAGTTGCACAAATCTAGGTTATATAATCTTTCTGAACCCGAAAGAGCGGCCATGTGAGAGTATATTGCCGATGTTTTGGCTAAGGAACATATTAGACCTTCCAAGTCCCCAGTGGCGGCGGTCAAGGATTACCACTGCCCCTCCCTTATCCGCCGGACGTATCGTAATTTGTGCTTGCTTTTGAAGCTGTTTGATGGCCTGTATTTCGTTTCTTCGCAATTTCATAGATTTATTCCGTAAATCTGTATGTTTTATAAGATCCTGTCTGGTGTTGATTTTTTAGGTGGTACTTTTTTAAACAGAGTTTATGAATGAATTTCTGGATACCAACATATATATCAAACTTGTTTATTTTCTCAGTAGGGGCAAACTTTAGAGCTTTATCAAGGCTACTTTCACACTTGAGGCAGGACGGATCCGACAGGCTCTTCACCCTGTCGGATCCGTCCTTCCGCTATTTCGCCGTGCCGCCAGACTGCCGGGCTGTCCCCATTGACTATAATGGGGACAGGGGCGGAGCTCCGACGCAGCACGGCAGTGCACGGCGAAAGTCCTGCATATCCGACTTTTTAGTCCGGCGGCCTCTCACCGCGAACTGCCGTACTGCGCCGGAGCTCTGCCCTGTCCCCATTATAGTCAATGGAGACGGAGCGGCAATCCGGCGGCACGGCGAAATAGCGGAAGGACAGATTCGACAGGGTGAACAGCCTGTCGGATCCGTCCTGCCGCAAGTGTGAAAGTAGCCTTATCTGTGCATTTGTGAGTGGAGTGGAACTAAGGTTTACTATTGAACCGTGATCTTTTTCTAATAACGTTGTCTGTGTTGTGTTTTTCTTCCTTTTTCCTCTTCACGTCTTTTTAATTCTGGGTTGTGATAATTGTGTGTTTCTGTGAAAAAGTGATTGGGAGTGAATCGTTAATTTCTAACGATAATTTGTTTTCCCTTAGTCCTAACAGCAGCACAGATGAGGATGGGTTAACTGCCCCCCGTGGACTGGTAGGACCGGCGGAATGTTTAATGAGCCCAAAGAATAAACCAATAAAAGAACTCCAGCTCCCTTAAAGGGAGGGGTTCATCCCCCAGCCCACCGTGTATATCACAAGAAAAAAATGCTTTAGGGCGGGAAATTTGTGTGCTGCTGTTAGGACTAAGGGAAAACAAATTATCGTTAGAAATTAACGATTCCCTTACGTCCTACCAGCAGCACAGATGGGGAGATAGCAAGAAGAATCCCCTAGGGAGGGTCCTCATGCTCGGCAGAAGCAAGAACTGTCTGCCCAAAGGCCGAAAACTCTGATACCCTAGCATCAATCCTATAATGGGAGATGAAGGTTGATTCAGAGCTCCAGGAAGCTGCCTTACAGATCAACTCTAGGGGGAGAAGACTTCTCTCCGCAACAGAGGTAGCTACGGCCCTTGTAGAATGGGCCCTCACAAACTCCGGAGGATCTAAGGATTGAGAGGTGAAAGCTTCCCTGATAGCTTCCTTGACCCAGCGACTAATAGTCGTTTTAGACGCCTTACGGCCTTTAGACTTACCGGCAAACAGGATAAAGAGATTTTCATCCAACCTGAATTCTTTGGATCTATCCACATAGATCTGAAGGCATCTAGATATATCCAGTGGATGTCGCACTGGGACATCAGAGGAGGAGGCAGAGAGTAATACAGGTAGAGAGACTACCTGATTAATATTCTGAAAGGTTGAAACCTTAGGTCTAAAGTAAGGTAGAAATTTTAAAAGGACCCTATCCTGTAGAAACATGGTATATGGGTATAACGCGGAGAAAGCTTGTAGCTCCGAAATTCTTTTGGCCGAAGTTATGGCCAGAAGAAAGACCATCTTAAGTGTTAAAAATTTAAAACTTGCCTCCTCCAAGGGTTCAAAGGGGGGGGATGCTAGCCCCCTGAGAACAACTGACAAATCCCATTGAGGGACGGGTTTCAGTATTGTAGGCTTCAATCTTTCCGCTCCTTTAAGGAAGCGCTTGATGAGAGGGTCCCGAGAATATGGTCTGTTAAGACAGGCCGAGATGGCAAACACTTGGACCTTTAGGGTAGATGGGGCGAGACCTCTGTCCATCCCATCCTGAAGGAACTGTAAGATCGCTGCGAGGGGCGGATCTGCAAACGCCACCTGGTTGGAGGTACACCAAGAGGTGAAGATCCTCATGATCCGAGAGTAGGCCTTTTTAGTAGACTCTGCTCTGGAATGCGATAAAGTTCTCAGGACCGACTCAGAGAGCCCATCCACTCTGGGAAGGGACTGATCAACCTCCAGGCTGTCAGGTTGAGTCTGTGCAGATCTGGGCAGAGATGCGTGTCCCATGACACCAGGGTCTGCTCCGGGGGGAGTCTCCAATATTGTCCCCGACTCATCTGAATGAGCTGGGAAAACCAGGATCTCTTGGGCCAAAATGGTATGATGGCTATTACCGAGGCCTGATCCTGACGGATTTTCATCAATACCCTCAGAATCATGGAAAGAGGAGGGAAGATGTACGCCAGCCTGAACCTCCACGGTGTTGTCAGAGCGCCTATCGCCAGGGGGTTGACCTCCCTGTCTAGGGAACAAAACCTCTGTACCTTGGCGTTGAACTCGGTTGCCATAAGATACTCCTATGGCATCCCCCATCTGAGGACTAACTATTTGAAGATCTCCGGATGTAGTGACCATTCCATGGTCGATAGGCCGCAATTTAGGCGGTGCGTGATGACGTTGAAGGAGCCTCAGATGTGAGTGGCGGATAGATGGGATAAGTTCAGCTCTGGCCACCGCAGAATTACCCCGATCACAGACGGAAGGGGTAAGAATCTTGTGCCTCCCTGCTTGTCTATATAAAGCACGACAGTCCCTGTTGTCTAACGGGACTTTCACTGCTTTGCCCCGAATCTGAGGGGCGAAGTGAAGGAGGGCTAGCCGGATAGCACACATCTCGTGGAGATTTGAAAAAAGATGCCACTCCTGAGGAGACCAGGATCCCCGAACTGGGGACCCGTCTATATGAGCGTCCCGGCCTACTAGGGACGCGTCCATGGTCAATATGAGCCAAGCTGGTTGGGTCATAGACTTCCCCTGTGGTAGATAAAACCACCCTGTGGGGGAAAGTTGGGACTGGTTGAATAGGGGGCACAGGGAATCTAGCCCCAGGGGGCTGCCGTTCCGTTTGTTTAAGACCTCCGACTAAAGGGGCCGGAGGTGCTATAAAGCTCAAGGGACTGCATCCACAGTCGCTGACACAAGCCCCACCATCTTCATGAGGGTCCATATGGAGACTCATTGTGGTACATAAGGGACCCTTACTAGGTCCTGTATCCGCATTCTTCTTTCTGGTGTCAACTGGAGGGACATCTCCAGAGAGTCGACTAAGAATCCTAGATGACGGATAGAAGTCGAAGGGCTCACGTTCGACTTCAGCCAGTTGACAATCCAACCTAGGTGGAGCAGAAGAAAAAATGCGACATGAAGAAGATGGGAAAGTAGAGGCCAGATGTCCAAGTAAGGGACAATGGTCAGATCTTGGAGTCTCAATGCTGCCACTACCGATACTATGACCTTGGTGAAGGTCAGGGGGGCAGACGAGATTCCGAAGGGAGGGGCGGCAAACTGGAGATGTCTGCCTACTCCTAGTATCTGGACCGTGATCGTGAAAAATTTCACAGCCTTGAGGTCCAGAATGGCCATCAGCTTCCCAGAGCTGAGGAGGTGGCTGACCGACCTTATAGTTTCCGTGTGGAATCTGGTCCTCCTTAAAAAGGGATTGAGAAGTATTCAATCTCTGATCGTCCGAAGATCTCCCGTCTTCTTGGGAACCAGGTATACTGGAGAATAAATCCCTAGACCCTTCTCCCCTGCCGGTACCTCCTCCAGGGTTCCCTTGGAAAGGTAGTCTTGAACATAGACCTCCAAGATTCTTTGCCTGGCCGGCAAAAAACTGCGAGTAGCAATGAGTCTTCCTGGGGGGAGAAAAACAAGGTCTATTAGATTGCCTATGGCAACGATATTTTGGACCCAAGGATGCGGGATTTCTTGGGCCCATAAGAGTCTGGGTAAAAGACGCCCCCTTAGAGGGAGGTGGAGAAGGGGTACGGGAAAAACCAGAAGTGTAACGACAGGGATAGCAGGGCTTATCCAAGAGCCTCAGAGAGGCCCATAGTCAGGAGGTTTGTTTTGCCTCCCTGGTGGGTTTACGGGAGCGCCTAGAAAATTTTCTAGGCGGCCCCCCCCCAATCTCTGCGTCCAACCTGCTGTCCTGGCCGGCCCCCGCGGGCTTGTCTACCCCTGCCTCGAAAGGATTGTTGGGGGAGACTCTTCCCCTTTTTATCTGAAAGACCCTCCATAATGGTGTCTAATTCAGATCCGAATAGACGGCCAGGTTCAAAGGGGAGCCCACAGAGGTTATACTTGGACGCATTATCTGCGTTCCAAGGTTTCAGCCACAGAGGTCTCCTAGCGGCAGATACTAAAGCCATTGTTTTGGCTGCCAACTTTAACTGAAGTTGGGCTGTGTCACATAGGAAGTCCATGGCCAAATTGACGGACTTGAAGGCAGCGAGGATATCATCGCGAGAGACACTCTGGTCGACATCCGTCTGGATCTGATTCAACCTGGCTCTGAGGAAGGACGAGACCTCTGTGGCAGCAATGGAAGTCGAGGCGGAAGCGGCGGCAGCCGAGTAACCTCGTCTAAGGGTGCACTCTGTCCTTCTATCTAGAGGGTCCTGCAGGCTAGACCCATCGTCCGCAGGAACCAGAGTGCGCCTGGACAACTTGGCAATTGCCATGTCCACCTTAGGAATGGAACCCCACGATTCCACTAAGGGTTTAGCCATTGGGAACATTTGTTTGAATTTCCTGGTAAGGACTGGGCCTTTTTCCGGCTTTTTCCACTCTGTGCGCATCACAGAGAGAAGGGTCTCATCTGCCCTAAAGACCCGCTGGGTCCGGTAGGCGGGATCGGAAGACTCCCCTACGTCAACATCATGGTCCCCCGACCTGATGGACCTCAGAAGCTTCTGAGTCTTTTCCGGTGGAAAAAAGCCAGAAGTCGATTCTTCTTCCTCAGAAGAAGATGACCCCACAGAAAGGGGTAAAGGCCTATCGGGGCCCCCGCTCACCTCCATAGGAGCTTGGGAGGGAACAGGTAGCCTCTCATTAAGGAGACGTACGACCCCTTGAATGGAATCGTCAACATAAGTTTTGGCCCACTGGTACATGTCCTGCATCGAAGGCTCAGTAGCAGTGGTGGAACGACAACTGTCACACCTGGAGAAAGGGCAGCTCTCATCAAGAGGCGTATTGCAATCATAGCAAGCCAGGTGTTTCCTCTTGGTGGCTGTTTTCCGTAGCTGATTGGGCTCTTGGGGAGAGGCCATAGCTGAAAATAGAAAGGGAAAACAATTAAAACATCAAAACATCCTAAAAGAAATAAGGGAAAAAACCCTCCATGATTTTAGGAGCACGAACCAGAGGAGTCAGTAATAAGCTCTGAAAGGCAAAAAATCCCGTCTGGATAGAGAAATATCACAGAAATGCAGGAGACTCTGGAGCTTGCTTGTAAGAGCAGCGCAGCCAGAGACCGACTGAATGAAAGCAGGGAGCTTAAATAGAGTAGCTCCGCCCAGGGGAGTGGTCTTTGTTAAAATAATCCTCCCCCTAACGATACTGCCATTCATCAGCTGTAGCCTTCCCTAAAAGAGAAGGTTAATGCATAAGTGGTGATCACCACCACACCTCCATCTCCCCTGGAGAAGAAAAAACCGGCCGGTAATCTTTATCCTGAATTTCCTTGCAGTCAGGACCGAACGGCCGGCCGAGGGACCGGAAGTGACGCCGCGGCAAGGCCCGCGTCACTTCCGGTCATGGCGGCGCCCATACCAGCCTCATGCAGCGGAGCGCTGCCGACTCACAGGGGGAGACCGAGGCAAGTAGAACTAATCCACTTGCAGAAAATGAGGCGCAAATATAAGCGCACTAACAACTGGAAAAAAAGGGGAACAGTCATGGCTCAAAGAGTCAAAAAACGTCCCCAATTCTCAACAAGGAGAGAGTAAAACTCGCCAGTCCACCTGTCCAAAGGACAGAAAAAAACACGGTGGGCTGGGGGATGAACCCCTCCCTTTAAGGGAGCTGGAGTTCTTTTATTGGTTTATTCTTTGGGCTCATTAAACATTCCGCCGGTCCTACCAGTCCACGGGGGGCAGTTAACCCATCCTCATCTGTGCTGCTGGTAGGACGTAAGGGAATTCCTGATGTTGGTTCCATTCTTGAGTTGTCCTGTAGTGTATTTTTTCTGGAGTGAGTTGGTGATGAGTGTTTTTCTGTCTTAGATTGTATGTGTGTGCTGGGGCTCTCTGCTTGTGATAATTTGTTTCTGGTGTCCTGTGTCTCGGACGTGACCTGTGGTGTGGCGGAGTTCAATCTAAAAAATGATGTTCTGAGAGTGACTCATATCTGTTGTTAACAGGGATAGGATATTTGCCAGATCCATCTACCTTTTCTTTACTTTGTGTGGAGGATTCCCCTTTTTGTGTGTTCTCTTCATGTGTTGGTGTACGGTACTCATTTCTCTGTGTGTATAGATTTTTTTTTGTTTTTTTATCAATAATATCCGATTCGATCTTATGTAAGCTTTTACAAAGTTTCTCCTGCCATGATTCAAATTCACTATTTTTGGGTCCTTCCATTCTTTATCAAACTCCTCTGAATATACAGGTCCTTCTAAAAAAATTAGCATATTGTGATAAAGTTCATTATTTTCTGTAATATACTGATAAACATTAGACTTTCATATATTTTAGATTCATTACACACCAACTGAAGTAGTTCAAGCCGTTTATTGTTTTAATATTGATGATTTTGGCATACAGCTCATGAAAAGCCAAATTTCCTATCTAAAAAAATTAGCATATTTCATCCGACCAATAAAATAAAAGTGTTTTTAATACAAAAAAAGTCAACCTTCAAATAATTATGTTCAGTTATGCACTCAATACTTGGTCGGGAATCCTTTTGCAGAAATGACTGCTTCAATGCGGCGTGGCATGGAGGCCATCAGCCTGTGGCACTGCTGAGGTGTTATGGAGGCCCAGGATGCTTCGATAGCGGCCTTAAGCTCATCCAGAGTGTTGGGTCTTGCGTCTCTCAACTTTCTCTTCCCAATATCCCACAGATTCTCTATGGGGTTCAGGTCAGGAGAGATGGCAGGACAATTGAGCACAGTAATACCATGGTCAGTAAACCATTTACCAGTGGTTTTGGCACTGTGAGCAGGTGCCAGGTCGTGCTGAAAAATGAAATCTTCATCTCCATAAAGCTTTTCAGCAGATGGAAGCATGAAGTGCTCCAAAATCTCCTGATAGCTAGCTGCATTGACCCTGCCCTTGATAAAACACAGTGGACCAACACCAGCAGCTGACATGGCACCCCAGACCATCACTGACTGTGGGTACTTGACACTGGACTTCAGGCATTTTGGCATTTCCCTCTCCCCAGTCTTCCTCCAGACTCTGGCACCTTGATTTCCGAATGACATCCAAAATTTGCTTTCATCCGAAAAAAGTACTTTGGACCACTGAGCAACAGTCCAGTGCTGCTTCTCTGTAGCCCAGGTCAGGCGCTTCTGCCGCTGTTTCTGGTTCAAAAGTGGCTTGACCTGGGGAATGCGGCACCTGTAGCCCATTTCCTGCACACGCCTGTACACGGTGGCTCTGGATGTTTCTACTCCAGACTCAGTCCACTGCTTCCGCAGGTCCCCCAAGGTCTGGAATCGGTCCTTCTCCACAATCTTCCTCAGGGTCCGGTCACCTCTTCTCGTTGTGCAGCGTTTTCTGCCACACTTTTTCCTTCCCACAGACTTCCCACTGAGGTGCCTTGATACAGCACTCTGGGAACAGCCTATTCGTTCAGAAATTTCTTTCTGTGTCTTACCCTCTTGCTTGAGGGTGTCAATGATGGCCTTCTGGACAGCAGTCAGGTCGGCAGTCTTAGGGCTCTTTCACACCTGCGTTATAGTCTTCCGGCATAGAGTTCCGTCGTCGGGGCTCTATGCCGGAAGAATACTGATCAGGATTTTCCTAATGCATTCTGAATGGACAGTCCATCCTTCAGGATGCATGAGGATGTCTTCAGTTCCGGAACGGAACGTTTTTTGGCCGCAGCAAATAGCGCAGCATGCTGCGCTTTTTTTTTGCTCCGGCCAAAAATCCGGAACACTTGCCGCAAGGCCGGATCCGGAATGAATGCCCATTGAAAGGCATTGATCCGGATCCGGCCTTAAGCTAAACGTCGTTTCGGCGCATTGCCGGATGCGACGTTTAGCTTTTTCTCAATGGTTACCATGGCTGCCGGGACGCTAAAGTCCTGGCAGCCATGGTAAAGTGTAGTGGGGAGCGGGGAAGCTGCATACTTACCATCCGTGCGGCTCCCGCCGGGGCGCTCCAGAGTGACGTCAGGGCGCCCCAAACGCATGGATCACGTGATCGCATGGACACATCATCCATGCGCATGGGGCGCTCTGACGTCATTCTGGAGCGCCCCGGGAGCCGCGCGGACTGTAAGTATACTGCTCCCCCGCTCCCCACTACTACTATGGCAACCAGGACTTTAATAGCGTCCTGGCTGCCATAGTAACACTGAAAGCATTTTGAAGACGGATCCGTCTTCAAATGCTTTCAGTACACTTGCGTTTTTCCGGATCCGGCGTGTAATTCCGGCAAGTGGAGTACACGCCGGATCCGGACAACGCAAGTGTGAAAGAGGCCTTACCCATGATTGCGGTTTTGAGTAATGAACCAGGCTGGGAGTTTTTAAAAGCCTCAGGAATCTTTTGCAGGTGTTTAGAGTTAATTAGTTGATTCAGATGATTAGGTTAATAGCTCGTTTAGAGAACCTTTTCATGATATGCTAATTTTTTAAGATAGGAAATTTGGGTTTTCATGAGCTGTATGCCAAAATCATCAATATTAAAACAATAAAAGGCTTGAACTACTTCAGTTGGTGTGTAATGAATCTAAAATATATGAAAGTCTAATGTTTATCAGTACATTACAGAAAATAATGAACTTTATCCCAATATGCTAATTTTTTGAGAAGGACCTGTAAGTCTCGTGCAGGAGTCTTGTTGATCAAAAAACCTTTTGGTATTTTCCCCAATTCAATGCACTTTAGTTAGTGTTAGTGAACGAATTTCCCAATGTTGTCTTAATTGTTTGTGTAGGAGTACCTCTAATTCCCTGAAAATTTCTGTCATAGATTTTTCTCCTTCACTGGGAGCATAATTTTTCGAAGATATCGTTTTCAGCATTTTGTTTTTTTACTTTCAGCATGGCTCCAGATGTCCATAGTCATAAAGGGGGAGCTCACTCACCTCAGGGTGAAAAGCATGAAAAAATTTAAATAGTACTATTAGGGTGGCTCACCCCCAATGACTGGATAGGTGCTAAAAACCCTGGAATTGAATCACCATATTCAATAAATGCAAATAGATGCAATAAAACTGGTGGGAAAGCACTCAATACATCATGGAGCAGGCAAAATATTTAATGCTGCATCAATAAAATAGACAGCAATAAAATGAATTAAAAAAAAATAGGATAAAAAAAAATAACAATATAATATACTGACAATAAAATATCACTCTGGAAGATGGTGCAAGGAAAAGTTCCTGCTGGAATGAATGTATATTCCAAATTGTGTCCTTGTTAGCGCATCTGATATTACCGCTGATTTTGTAACAGCCTGTATGTAGCGGCTCGTGCACGCTCTGGTCTAGCGTTGTAGCTTGTCTGCGAGTTATGTTGGAAGCGCGAGCTGGGAAAGTTTGTAACCGCAGTAAGGTGTCAACGTGCGGATAGTAAAATCTTGCTAACTGAGCACTCACCCCACCTGGCATAGGATCTTCACACTGACTGGTGTGCGCTCATGTGTGCGCAAGATATTTTACAAATAAATGTATTGTTTATTAGTCATCTCATAGAGATTCCACATCCCCACATTTGTGACTGTGCAATTTTAATTACTTTCAGCCATTTTAAGTATTAGAACATTTATATATAAATCGCGTTGTTTATTCATTTTGGGAATTTTCAAGGAATGAGAATGAACTTTTGGAACATTGAAATGAATTGTAACTCCAATTCAACAGTCTTGGCCAGAAAAACGCATCTGCTGAAACAATCGCATCAAATAAACGCATCAAAATCGCATTAGATCGAATTTGTCTCTTTGAAATCCGCTGCTCCAGGACTTACTTTTTACCATTGTGTCTGCTTTGAGATTCGTTCCTCCAGGATTTGCCTATCACTGAGTAGAGTATAAATAATGGAGTCTAAGCATATGGAGTATAACCACTGAGGAAGAGGTCAGCAAGACCTCAAAACGCATCTGGTGCTGTATACTGATTCTTTGAAAGATTCCATTAAGCATGGCCATGCGATTTAAAAACTATACGAACGAACCCAGCGATCTGTGAGACGATCTTTCAGCCACATTAGAATACAACGCAAGAAGAAACCCGGCCCGTGACTTCGCACACAAGTTCTCGCGAGAACCATACACGGAGCCATACACAGAGCAGTTTGAACAACTGCACGACAGTCGGACCCCACCACAGGTTATCGATCCGCTCCAAGTGCGCACACATGAGCGCACACCAGTCAGTGTGAAGATCCTATGCCAGGTGGGACGAGTGCTCAGTGAGCAAGATTTTACTATCCGCACGTTGACACCTTACTGCGGTTACAAACTTTCCCAGCTCGCGGTTCCGACATAACTCGCAGACAAGCTACAACGCTAGACCAGAGCGTGCACGAGCCGCTACATACAGGCTGTTACAAAATCAGCGGTAATATCAGATGCGCTAACAAGGACACAATTTGGAATATACATTCATTCCAGCAGGAACTTTTCCTTGCACCATCTTCCAGAGTGACATTTTATTGTCAGTATATTATATTGTTATTGTGTTATTTATTTTTTTTCATTCATTTTAGTGCTGTCTATTTTATTGATGCAGTATTAAATATTTTGCCTGCTCCATGATGTATTGAGTGCTTGCCCACCAGTTTTATTGTATCTATTTGCATTTATTGAATAGGGTGATTCAATTCCAGGCTTTTTAGCACCTATCCAGTCATTGGGGGTGAGCCACCCTAATAGTACTATTTCAATTACTAAAGCTATGCAGCTATTATAGCTGAGTGGTTAAGTGCTTTGCCTCTAATGCAAAAGGTTGTGAGTTTGAATCCTGGCAGTAACTTTTCTGAAATTCAGGCTAAATTAGATTTAAATTCACTGGGGTGTCCCCAAGCACTGACTCCATATATAGACATAGCTATATAAAAAAAACTGTATGACAAACCAGATCAAACTGGGCTCCTGCATAGGACTGCATGGTTCAGGGGCAGCATTGAAATAGATGTAGGGTATCTCCCCCTCAAAAAAATAGCAGTTATGTAGTATATTGTATGTACATTATGGCTCTTATAAAAACTACAACTTGACCTGCAAAACTTAAGTTCTGATATATCTCAATTTAGGAAAATGTAAAAAAGTTATAACTAATAGAATCCAGGGGAAATGGCACTGGTCCTTACAGCTGAAATTAGTTATGTGATAAAGTGTTTAAAAGTGAGATTTTTGGGAGGGTTTTTCCATATTTGATGTGACTGTTGTTGGGTTAAATGGCCTTTCACATGGACCAATGCAAAGTGGATGGGGTTTGAACAATCATTCATCCCCTATTCAGATTGCATATTGGGAGCACTAGTTTACAAGTGGCGATGTGATACCACCAAACAAAAAGTTTGGTGCCAAATGGAAGATGTGATTACCTGACAATTGAGAGTTTAGATTGAGAAGTTATCAGGAATGAGCATCTAGAAAGATTAAGGTAAGAGATAGTAAGGAACGGCTGAATTTAGATTCCATGCAGTGTTTGTAAAAATCTGGGTGGCAATGACATTGAGTACAGTACTGATGTGGCAGAAATTTGAAGTCGTCATCTCTGACCTGTGTAGGAGAGTTAGAAATAGCTATATAGAATTGTAGAAAAAAAAATATTACAAAACACAGAGGCTTAAAATAACATAAATAAATAAATAAAAAAGTATCTTAAACATGCTGGTATACTACGTATAGTGAAGAGATAGGAACAGATGCATGATCAGGCAGTCCAAAAGCTGGTAATAGGAATCAGGTAGATACAGATGTGGAACAAGATGCTGTAAAGTCAAGGGTAACAGCAGTCAAGGAAAGACAGGTATGTGGTACAGTACTATAGCGGGTAATTTAAGAGCGTAGTCGGAGGAGGCAAGCATTTAGTAACAGTGATTGCAGAGTGTTGAGTATCCAGTACACTGGAACAAGTATGGTAAATTCTGGAATCAAAATGGTATCATCTTCCTGGGAGAAAGAATGGGGGTTTTCCAAGATTTTGATACCGATGACCTATCCTCAGAATAGGTCATTAGTATCAATCGGTGGGGTTCCGATACTGTGGACCCCTGCCAAATCAGCTGTTTGAGAAGGCAACGATGCTCCTGTGAGCTCCGCAGCCTTCACACAGCTATTCCTAAGCCAGTGCTCAGCGCCATTACCATACCAAGCACAATGTATGGTGCTGTGCTTGGTAAACTGTGAGAAGGCTGTGGTGCTCACAGGAGCGCTCGTGCCTTCTCAAAACAGCTAATTAGCGGGTGTCCTGGGTGTCGGACCCCACCGATCAGATACTGATGAACTATCCTGAGGATATAGGTTTGCAGCCAATAGCAGGCCACGAAGAGACGATCCTCTCTAGCATCATCAGATTGCTCTGTTTCATGCATTATTTTAAGATTTTCGAACTTTCGATGAAAATCAGATTTGACATACACTGCCTGTTCAAAAAAAGAGAAGGTCACACACTCATTTCATTGGACCGCCTTTAGTTTTGGTTACGGCACGCATTTGCTGTGGCATTGTTTCGATAAGCTTCTAAAATGTCACAAGATTTATTTCCATCCAGTGTTGCATTAATTGTTCACCAAGATCTTGCATTGATGATGGTAGAGTCTGATTGCTGCGCAAAGCCCTCTCCAGCACATCCCAAAGATTCTCAATGGGGTTAAGGTATGGACTCTGTGGTGGCCAATCTATGTGTGAAAATGATGTCCCATGCTCCCTGAACCACTATTTCACAATTTGAGCCTGATGAATCCTGGCATTGTCATCTTGGAATATGCCCGTGCCATCAGGGAAGAACAAATCCATTGATGGAATAACCTGGTTATTCAGTATGTTCAGGTAGTCAGCTGACCTCATTCTTGGAGCACATACTGTTGCTGAACCTAGACCTGACCAACTGCAGCAACCCCAGATCATAGCACTGCCCCCACAGGCTTGTACAGTAGACACTAGGTATGATGGGTGCATCACTTCATCTGCCTCTCTTCTTACCCTGATGCGCCCATCACTCTGGAACAGGGTAAATCTGGACTCATCAGACCACATGACCTTCTTCCATTGCTCCAGAGTCCAATCTTTATGCTCCCTAGCAAAGTGAAGCCTTTATTTCTGGTTTGCCTCACTGATTAGTGTTTTTTTTACGGCTACACAGATGTTCAGTCCCAATCCCTTGAGTTCCCTTTGCATTGTGTGTGTGGAAATGCTCTTACTTTCACTATTAAACATAGCCCTGAGTTCTACTGTTGTTTTTCGATTTGATTTCAACAAACGTTTAAGTGATCGCCGATCACGATCATTCAGGATTTTTTTCCCGCCACATTTCTTCCTCGAATATGATGGGTCCCCACTATCCTTCCAGTTTTTAATAATGCATTGGACAGTTCTTAACCCAATTTTAGTAGTTTCTGCAATCTCCTTAGATGTTTTCTCTGCTTGATGCATGCCAATGATTTGACCCTTCTCAAACAGATTAACATCTTTTCCACGACCACGAGATGTGTCTTTCGACATGGTTGTTTAAGAAATGAGAAGCAACTCATTGCACCAGTTGGGGTTACATACCTTGTTGCCAGCTAAAATATAATCACCCATGCAGTTATTATCCAATAGGAGGCTCATAACTATTTGCTTAGTTAAATCAAGGTGGCGACTTTTTTTTTGGACAGGGAGTGTAGTTTGTAAGGCTGGAAAATAAACAAAAAAAGAGCGAGGATATGTCACAATAAAAAACTCATTTTATTCAATTTAAATAACATGATTAATACAGGTAAGAGCAAAATAGGGACAGGACATAAAGACTGAGCCATAGTAGGGCTCTACAATGTGGAGAATCACATTTGGGGGTGAGTGTAACCATAACCAGCAAGTGACATAACAATTAGGGCAGAGGCTCCAGACACAGGATTAGATGCGGGTGCATAATGCTGTTCCTTATTAATTAACAACTAACATCCTCTTGGTCTAGGCATCTGACATATGGATGCTGTGGAGTATTGGAAGGATGGTGAAGGGCTAAATAAAGGATGACAATATGCAAGGTCACTGTAGCCACCCGTCCCACCCTGCACAGGATACCATGTTACCTACCCATCTTGCTGCTGAAAACTGGCCACACACTTCCCCAAACACTTCAACCTAGAGGTTATTATGCCCCCAGCAGCACTAAATACCCACTCTGACAAAACGCTGGTGCCGGGGAAGGCCAGGACTTCCAAGGCGTAGAGCGCCAGTTCGTGTCACGTGTCCAGCTTGGTCACCCAATAGTTGTAAGGCACACAGGGATCACTGAGGATGCTGATACCGTCTTCTACATACTCCTTCACCATCTTCCAAATGTTTTCCCTCCTTGTGACACTAGGCCGTGCATCAGGTTGAGGGTGCTGGTGGGGTGTTATAAAACTGTCCCAGGCCTTGGAGAGTGTTGCCCTGTCTCTGTTGGAACTGCTGTGTGTTCCCCTCATCTCCCCTCCTCAGTTTGCCAAGTAACTACGTATTCTGCAGCCAGCGTTGTCAGCTGAAAAAAAAGCTGACAGGAAAGGCGACGACGATGTTGCAGCTGGTATTCCACTACTGCCCTCTGCTGCTCACAAAGCCTGGCCAACATGTGGAACGTCGAGTTCCAGCGCGTGCTCACATCGCACAACAGTCGGTGAGCTGGCAATTGCAAGCGCTGCTGCAGCATTGCCAGACCGGCTGAAGTTAACGATGACTTGCGAAAATGGGCACACACGCAGCGCACCTTTACAAGTAGCTCAGGCAAATTGGGGTAGGTTTTGAGAAACCACTAGGTTGAACACGTGGGCTAAGCATGGTATGTGTGTGAGCTTGCTGAGCTCCAATGCCGCCACCAAGTTACGGCCATTATCAGACACATTCATGCCTGGTTGTAGGTTGAGTGGCGAGAGCAGTCTGGTTCCTTAAACCTTGCCACAGCTCTGCGGCGGTGTGCTATTTGTCACCTAAGCAGATCAGTTTAAGCGCGGCCTGTTGCCGCTTCCCCACTGCAGAGCTACACTGCTTCCAGCTACTGACTGATGGCTGACTGGTGGTGCAAGATGATTATTCAGAGGTGGAAGTGGAGTAGGAGGAGGAAAAGGTGGGGTTGCAGCCACTAACGTAGGTGGCGGTAGAAACCCTGATGGAATACCCAGTTTCCGTCAGGGAAATGTAGCTTCCCTGGCCAAAAGCACTTGTCCATGTGTCAGTCGTTAAGTGGACCTTCAAAATAACTGCGTTGGTCAGGGCATGGGTGATGTTACAGGACATATGCTGCTGTAAGGCTGGGACTGCACACCGTGAAAAATATTGGCGGCTGGAAAAAGAGTACTGCGGGACAGCCACCGCCATCAGGCTGTGGAAAGCCTTAATGTCCACAACCCTAAATGGCAACATTTCCAGGGCCAGCAATTTGGAAAGGTGCGCATTTAGTGCTATGGTCTGTGGGTGGGTGGCTGGGTATTTGCGCTTTAGTTCAAAGGCCTGGGGAATAGACATCTGTACAGAAGTGAAAGTGCTAGCTGATGGTGCTTGCGAAGGTCCCGGTGTATGGTGGGAGGCATCCGGGCCTGCGTCTTGGACAGGGGATTGGCCAGCACGTAACACAGGGGAAGAGGAGGCAGTGGTGTGACCCGCAGACACTGGTTGTGGACCCAGGCGTGCTTTGATGCCATGTGGCTGATCATGCTGGTGGTGGTGAGGTTGCTAGTGTTCACGCCCCTGCTCATTTTGGTACGGAACAGGTTGAAAATGACAATTCTTTTATCATCCGCACTTTCCTCAAAAAAGCGCCAGACTGCGGAACACCTATGGCAAGGAAGATTGCCGCAAGGGGGTGCTCCGGGGAACAGTTGTGGGCCTGTTTGGTGTGGCCCGCCTTCTCCCTTTTGCCACCCCACTGCCTCTTCCAGCCTGTTGTAGGGCTTGGGATCCCTCCCCCTCTGTAATGCTGTCCTTGCTCGGCTTGCCACCATCCCAGGTTAGTAGAAAGAAAATCCCAGCAGACGTGTCTTCAATGCTAATGAAGTTTATTTTGCAACATCTGTTGAGAAAGGCTATTGAGCCGAAACGCGTCCTATCTATGGACATATTGCTACTTGCAAAATAAACTTCATTAGCATTGAAGACACGTCTGCTGGGATTTTCTTTCTACTACACGTGGTAATTATCCTATCCCGTGCGGCGTGCAACCCTGCGTGTGCCGGCCAAACTTCTTTCCACCATCCCAGGTTAGGTCAGTGACTTCATCGTCCAGCACCTCCTCTTCCACTTCCTCACTCTGGCCATCCTCCTGACTTTTTGACCTAACAACAACCTCAGTTATTGACAACTGTGTCTCATCCTCATTATGAACCTCTAGAGACACTAATTGCGGTTGACTTATTGGCAACTGTGTCTCATCATTATCATCAACACTAATTGCCGTTCCCCACCATCATCTTCTTCTGACTGTGGATGCCCCAGAGTTTGGAAATCAGGGCACAAGATCTCCTCATGTCCCTCTTTAAGCGGGCTTGGCGAGAGGCCAAAATTAAGGAATGGCAATGAAAACATCTCCTTGGAATATTCGAGTGTGGGATCACTTGTTTGCCAGGACTCTCCATGGTGGGTGGAAGGAGTATCAGGGTGAGGATTCTGTTGACCAGACTCTTGGCTACTGAGACTGGACTTTGTGGAAGACAGGCTGCTGTAATCTAACAGACCACCTGGTCGCACTGGTCTGACTTCGAGAGTGGAGTCCTGCGCCGCCCTGAAAAATGGGTCATGAAGCTGGGTATCGTGGATGAGTGTGTTTCTTGTGCTCTGGCAGCAGGCACAGTTTCACCGCTCCCAGGGCCACGGCCTCTGCGTGCACCATCAGCAGCACGGCCACTTCCCCGTCTCTTACTGCTTACCTTGCGCATATTAAATAGTATATATGCTTGCAAGTATGTCACACGTACAGTAGCGCAGGTTTTGTAAGTGTATGTGCAAATAAAGTACACAGAATGTCACAGATATTTTTAGGATGCGCACATGTTAAACAGAAGGTATAGTGCAATTAATGTTGCTGTCACCACCGGCTAATAAAAAATTAAACATGAATGTCACTGATATTTAGGATGCGCACACGTTAAACACAAGGTATAGCGCAAGTAATGTTGCTGTTACCCCCGCCTAATAAAAAACTACACTGATTGACTGTCACTGATATTTCGGATGCGCAAACGTTATACTGGAGATGTAGCGCAGGTAATGTAACTGTCTGCAGCGGTCACCGTCTACAGAAACAGTACACTGGATGTCACAGATATTTTTAGGCTGCGCACACATTAGACAGGATAATGTCGCTGTCTGCAGCGGCCAAACAATTGCAAGCTATTTAGCGCAGGTTGCGCTAAAAATCTATATTGCTGCCACACACAATAGTCCTTAAAAGGACTTTTGTGTCTATAAGTATAAAAACTAAAATATTGCTATTTCAATCCCTACACTATCTCTCCCTTCTGCTCTACAGATCTCACTGACTAATACTGAGCCAAACACGTGTCATCAGGTGCTATATAGCACCCGATGACGCGTTCTGGCCAGCCAATCACTGTAATGCCAGCGGCCAACATGGCTACTGCATTACAGCAAATGGCAGTACTTACCTGCCAACAAACGTGTGGGGAGGAGGCTCAAGCATCGTGCTAGAGCACACGCATGCTCGCCCAACACTAATAGTTACTAAACTAAATAACCCTAATTTTGATAAAGTCAAATTTGCAAAGTGCAGTTCGGCAATTGCAAGGATGGATATACCTGGCTCAGAAGTGTGTCTATTGCCATTTCAACTATGGTGCCTAGTTTTTCAAGTAGCTAGATGATCATGTTCTCTGCATATGTGCCTCTTGGCATCTCTACATACTCCATCCCAAGGCAACTGGATAGACTAAATGGCCGTGGATCATGAGGTGTTGAGTATATGACTGGTTAGTATATAAAATGAGAGTGCTCGGACTGGGAGAAAACGTCTGTATGTGGGTAAGTAACTGGCTCAGTGATAGAAAACAGAGGGTGGTTATTAACGGTACACACTCAGATTGGGTCACTGTCACTAGTGGGGTACCTCAAGGGTCAGTATTGGGCCCTATTCTCTTCAATATATTTATTAATGATCTTGTAGAAGGCTTGCATAGTAAAGTATCAATTTTCGCAGATGACACTAAACTGGGTAAAGTTATTTCCACTGATGAGGACAGTATACTACTACAGAGGGATCTGGATAGATTGGAGGCTTGGGCAGATAAGTGGCAGATGAGGTTTAACACTGATAAATGTAAAGTTATGCACATGGGAAGGAAAAATGCAAGTCACCAGTACATACTAAATGGTAAAATACTGGGTAACACTGACATGGAAAAGGATCCAGGAATTTTAATAAACAGCAAACTAAGCTGCAAAAACCAGTGTCAGGCAGCTGCTGCCAAGGCCAACAAGATAATGGGTTGCATCAGAAGGGGCATAGATGCCCGTGATAAGAACATAGTCCTACCACTTTACAAATGGAGTACTAGTACTAGTCAGACCACACATGGAGTACTCTGTACAGTTCTGGGCTCCTGTGAACAAGGCAGACATAGCAGAGCTGGAGAGGGTCCAGAGGAGGGCATCTAAAGTAATAACTGGAATGGGGCAACTACAGTACCCTGAAAGAATATTAAAATTAGGGTTATTCACTTTATAAAAAAGACGACTGAGGGGAGATCTAATTACTATGTATAAATATATCAGGGGTCAGTACAGAGATCTATCCCATCATCTATTCATTCCCAGGACGGTGACTGTGACGAGGGGACATCCTCTGCGTCTGGAGGAAAGAAGGTTTGTACACAAACATAGAAGAGGATTCTTTACGGTAAGAGCAGTGAGGCTATGGAGCTCTCTGCCTGAGGAGGTGGTGATGGTGAGTACAATAAAGGAATTCAAGAGGGGCCTGGATGTATTTCTGGAGTGTAATAATATTACAGGCTATAGCTACTAGAGAGGGGTCGTTGATCCAGGGAGTTATTCTGATTGCCTGATTGGAGTCGGGAAGGAATTTTTTATTCCCTTAAAGTGGGGAAAAATGGCTTCTACCTCACAGTTTTTTTTTTGCCTTCCTCTGGATCAACTCTCAGGATAACAGGCCGAACTGGATGGACAAATGTCTTTTTTCGGCCTTATGTACTATGTTACTATGTTAATCATCTACAGGATATTATGCTGCCTAAGGTTCTAGGTATCAGGTATTCTAAAAAGTCACTTAATGAGGGCATGTTGGACATGTATCGTGCGCCTCTTTAGTTTTAAATTTTTGATAGCCATGTTCCTTCTTGAAATCTCTGGAGCCATTAATTTAATATAAAATGATTATTCGCAGTCATACATAGTAGAGATGAAACCAGGGGGAAGCTTCCTGATTATTGCCTACAATCTGCATGTTACAAGTACAAGACTGTGGCCATGTGAGTTCCTCGGAGCGTCTGTCATCCCTCCTTCTGCTGAGAGGAGCTGTACTTCTGTTTTAGGCCTATTAATGTTCTCCAGAGACCACAGATTGTGTTTTCTGCAGGTAGAGCTTGTGCTTCACATTGACCTTGACAACATTAATTCTGGCTGACGGCATTTAAAACATGTGCAAAATGAATTCACTAGTGTCCCATATAATGAGAGAAGAACGAGATTTATCATGCTTAGAAATGATTATCAGGCATAGAGATATAAACCACGAAGTCGTTAAAATCACTTATAGTGACCTAATTACACTCTCGAAGAGGAGACTTGATCATAATTACTCACTGCTTCTTTATCCCTTCATCAAGTACAGCAAATGTCAGCTGGTAACTTAAGTATTTAGAACAGCAGGCAGGGGCGTTCCAAGACATCATAGGGCCCCAAAATTTTGAATGGGCCCACTATTAATATCTTTTAAAGGGGTGTAGCTGGACCTGGTGTCGTTTTCTGTGATATTGTATTTCTAAGGCTTCCTTCACACATACAAAAACACTAACTAGAAAAACAGAACAAAAATACTGTGTATGTAGACTTTTCAATGACTGACCTCAGAGGTGATGAGCCCCCAAGCAGTACGTCACTGTTGGGTCCTGTGCCGCTTAAAGGGGGTTTCCAGGCTTTCAATATTGATGACCTATCCTCGGGATAGATCATCAATATCAGGTCTACAGTGGTCCGACACCCGGCACCCCCACTGATCAGCTGCATGAAGAGAAGGCACGCGCCGTGCCCACATGCCGTCTCCCGTCTCTCTTCCTGCCTGCCATAGACATGGCAGCAGCGAGCAGGAAGAGAGACAGGAGACGGCATGTTCGCACGGTGCGTGCCTCCTCTTCATACAGCTGATCGGCAGGGAGGTGCCAGGTGTCGGACCACCGCCGATCTGATATTGATTTATCCTGAGGATCGGTCATCAATATTAAAAGCCTGGAAACCCCCTTTAAGCGGCACATGGCCTAACAGTGACGTACTGCTTGGGGGCTCATCACCTCTGAGGTCAGTCATTGAAAAGTCTACATACACAGTATTTTTGTTCTGTTTTTCTAGTTAGTGTTTTTGTATGTGTGTGTGAAGGAAGCCTTAGAAATACATTTCAATGGGACGGATCGCTCCTATACAAGTGTATGGGAACAATCCGTACCATTGAAAAGAATGGGATGGCTTGGGTGTAATTACATCTGCTCACCGCTGCAGATGCAACGGCGAGAAGGCAAACAGTGAAGAGGAGGCGGCACTGGCACGGCGTGAGCCTTCTCTTCAAACAGCCGATCGGCGGGGGTGCCGGGTGTCAGACCGCGCCGATCTGATATTGATGACCAATCCTGGGTCATCAATAAATATAACTTGGACAACCCCTTTAAGTCCCTGAAAAACGCCTTTAAGGGCATGTTCCCGCCGCAACTTGTTATTATTTTTAGTAGCACGTTCATGCGGAAAATTTACATGCAAGACAGTTCAGGAGCCACAGAGCCTGAATGGAGCGGAAGGGAACAAGTAAGTATAGTTCTTAAAAAAAAAAATTTAAATCCTAGACAACTGCAGCAAGCCCCTGAGGAGCTGGTGCAGAAGATGGGAGTGGTAGTGGGCCCTGATGATGCTCAGGCCAGAAAAATCAGGCCAGAAATATTATTAAAGGGGTTGTCTCATCTCGGCATTACTAAGGTGACATGAGACACAGTGCTGATGTTGCACATATGCTTAAAGTATGGTCAGTAATTCCAATGTGCGAAGGGAGCAGGCTGGGTGAAACCAGAAGTGCTTTTATTGAAACAAGTTCTGCAATGACAAGCATACCTGATTTTGTCATACCTTACACTGACCACCTCCCGGTCTGGAAACAGTGTAAGCCGTGTACCAGGGTGGGCTGCCAAGGATACAGTAAAGTCATGAACGAGGAAAGCAACCCCAACACCAGCTTTTGCCAAAACAGAATTTTACTTAAATGTGGCAATAAACAAATGCTGAGAACATCCAATCAATTTACATACACCCAGCCCGAAGGCTAAGACCCTTGTGCGGCGCCCTCCGATGGATGAAGAAGAAAAGTCAAGTAATTTATCTGCTGGCGGGCACAACTAAACTGCCACACCTTACCTGTTATTACCCTAAAAACAAGAACCACTGTACGGGTGTGTGTTACGGGCTATCCTGCGGTGCAGCATAGCTTACAATCTTAACAAGTTCTACAGTATATCCCCTCCCATAGCTGGTCCTGTAGCACGTGCCTGAGTATTCCTTCTGAGCAAGAAAACGCCAGCCTGGCTTGAGTTCGTGAGATTTTTATCAGCTCCCCAATTTAAAATGTCGCTTTAAGTTATTGTGGCGTGCCAGAACCGCAGGGGCTACACGTGAGGTGGGCCGATGAGGGGCCAATAATAATACAGTTCATCAGTTTACTCAAGGTTAGCAGAGAGCCTCCCTGGATCAGCAGCACAGTGATGAGGAAGACAGCACGAAATCCTCCGGGGCACACTCTGTGGTAGGGAAGCACCAGCCTAGATGGAGGTTGAGGTGCCCTTGATGACAACGGTGTTTAAGGTGCTTGTGGCGGCTGGGTCCCTTGGTGGTATTCATAGGCGTGCGCACGGGGTGTGCCGGGTGTGCCTGGGCACACTCTAATAGGTTCGTCACCTCCATGCGCACTGCCCCCCAGCCTATTTCCCTGTCTGTTTTGCTGGCTGCCGCCGCCCGCCGCGCTGTCAATTCATTTACAATATCTGGCTGTGGGCGGCCGGCGGGCGGTGGCTAGTATTCAAATAGGGGGCGGAGTCCCGGACCCGGCAGAGGCAGAGAGGGAGTGCGTGCTGTGCGGCGCAGGCTGAGTTGACGTTGACGTCACGTCACGCTGCATCTGAATAGTAGTACCCTGCCTGCGCGCCTGGCCGTCTGCTAGCTGGTGAGGTGAGGGCTGGGCATATAAAAAAAGTAGTATGTACCCCCCCGTCCCACAGTGCTACGAATCCTCTGTTGTCGCCTGTATTATCCTGATACCCCTCAGTTATATAATATATCTGAGGAGTATCAGGGTAAATCATACAGGGGATAATATAACTAGGGGTATCAGGGTACATGAGGGGAAATATAACCGAGGAGGGCTAGGCTACTATCACACATTATACAGGGGTAATATAACTTATCTTACCCCTCACCCCTGTATTATGTCCCTGATAGCCCTGCTCACTTGTATTACCCCTGTATAATGTACCCTGATAGATACCCCTTAGTTATATTACCCCCTGTATAATGTACCCTGATACCCCTCAGTTATATAATATAACTGAGGGGTATCAGGTTAAATTATACAGGGCGGGGTAATATAACTAAGGGGTATCAGTGTACATTATTATACAGGGGGTAATATAACTAAGGGGTATCAGGGGACATTATTATACAGGGGTAATATAACTTAGGAGGGCTATCAGGGGACATTATACAGAGGAAATATAACTTATATTACCCCTGTATAATGTCCTTGATAGCCCTCCTCAGTTATATTACCCCTGTATAGTGTACCCTGATACCCCTTAGTTATATTACCCCCTGTATAATTTACCCTGATACCCCTCAGTTATATTACCCCTGTATAAAGTCCCCTGATAGCCCTCCTCAGTCATATGTCATCCACAGATCCCCCATAACAGTGTGTCATCCACAGGTCCCCCATAACAGTGTGTCATCCACAGATCCCCCATAACAGTGTGTCATCCACAGGTCCCCCATAACAGTGTGTCATCCACAGGTCCCCCATAACAGTGTGTCATCCATAGGTCCCCCATAACAGTGTGTCATTCACAGATCCCCCATAAAAATGTGTCATTCACAGATCTCCCATAAAAATGTGTCATTCACAGATCCCCCATAAAAGTGTCATCCACAGATCCCCCAAAACAATGTGTCATCCACAGATCCCCCATAAGTGTGTCATACACAGATCCCCCATAACACTGTGTCATCCACATATCCCCCATAACAGGGCACCTGCGCACTATGGAGAGACTGAAAGGAGGGGAAGATCCGCGGAAGCAAGCAGAGGACGGCACAGCAGACGACTGAATGGCTTCTTTTGTAAGTAAATTATTTTATTATAGTGCTGAAACTGCTTTAAACTCTAAAGAAAAGTTTTGGAGAGTGTTTCTCCCTTTCTCAGGTATGAAGCAATACCGAGGAAGAAAGGAAAACTCTTGAAAGCTTGTCTTTTAAGTATTAGGATAGTACAATAAAAAGGTACCCCTGCATACCGCAATACTCTCCTATTTTGTAATCTTATTTATATATACTTATTTCGTTTTTTTCAGTAGTATGATTATATGGTGGAAATTATTAGTGCCCCCCGCCCCCATTTTTGACTGTGGTATATTATGTGCCCTCCCCCCCCCCCCCTATATATTGTTCCTAGGCGCAGAGGCGGAGTCACGGCAATGCTAGGGTGAGGCCCAGCCTGTGTGTATATGTGTGTGTGTATATAATTATATATATACAGTGTGTGTGTATATATATATATATATATATATA
Organism: Bufo gargarizans; assembly: GCF_014858855.1. NCBI lineage: Eukaryota > Metazoa > Chordata > Amphibia > Anura > Bufonidae > Bufo > Bufo gargarizans. Next base: position 75,310,413 of record NC_058084.1, read on the forward strand.
TATATATACACACACACACACACACACACACACATATATATACATACATAAATACACAAATACACACGTGCGCGGGGCGTGTGTTTTTGTGCTTTAGGGTGCACACCCTAATGCAATAGGCTGCGCACGCCTATGGTGGTATTTGTTGTGACGCCAGTACCGTTTATGGTGGTACAACCAGTTGTAGTAATATTGAAGAATGCAGTAGACAGTGGTAGGATACAACTCACAACTTTTACTGTGGCTGGTTTTAGTTGTGGCATATACATCCAGACAGAATACAGTTTTTTGTTCTTTAGAGGAATTCTGTTGATTCACTGTTAATAGGTTTGGCTAGGTTTTGACTCAAGCTGTGGTTCTGTAGAGGTATTTCTGGTATGCTTAGTCCTATTATTTCTGTATCTTCCAAGCCCTTGAACAGGTAGCTAATCTGTCTTCTATAATGTATGGTGAGGCTGCCGTTAGCTAGATTGTCCTCCACCATGTGCAAAGGTGCCCATTAAGCATTAGGTAGTGGCTGTTATCGCCAATGTCTCTCTTTTTTTGGATTTCTTCCAGGGACGCAACACTATCCTCTGGTTGTAGGATGTAAGGAACTAAGAGGATCACAGGAGAAAAATGCTCTCCTGCCCCTCATACCTTGGCTCTACCTCCGTGCTACTTCAGACTTCATCCACTACTCTGTGGAGTGTAGCCTCAGCTGAACTGAATCACTTCACTAGCAACCACAACAACCCCAACCCTTCCACACTAGGCCTGACTAAGGTATTCATATAAACTAAGTGCTATCCCCATCTAGTGGTGGGATGTATAAAGTGCATCTAACCAGTCTATGAACAGGTATACAACAGGTGATGTAATGCAGAATGACATGCAACACCGTAATGAATAGCCCCCGGACCATTAGGAGGGGGACCCATGGCAGAATTGGCATTAAGCCGTATTTGAACTTGATTTGACCTTAGGTGAGGAGGTTTGTGTTGGTAGGCTAGGAGGGCAGATAAAGATGGATTTTAGGCGGGAAAGTTTCCCGCTGTTTTGGTTAAGGTTTCTGGGCTGATGTGCTCTGCCCAGCAACCTTGAGTTTATTGGTTTTCGGGTGGGCCTGTAGATGCTCTAGGGCTAGGGCAGTTTTCTCTGGGCCCTGGAGATAGGGCTCTGATTGGTCATGTGAGTCCTCTGGGTTTGAATAAGAAGGTGGGAGACACGGGCTGCGGTGCCTTTTGAACTGACCTACGTCTTCAAGCGGACCGTTCGTGCCCCGCCTGCCCTCCCAATTTATTAGTCGATTGTGATAGCATTGTGATTGGGCCATGGACGCTGTGGGTGGTGAGGATAGTCGTCCCCGATATGGGGATGGACTTGATTATGTGTACATTTGATATTGAACTGCTGAAGGTAAGTCCGAGTCTATGACTGGACTTGGTTATGATTATGTTTTAAGTTATAATGTTATTTATTAAGTTAATAAACAGGCCATGGCCTTTAACTCCACTCTCTGTCTATGTGTATTATTATAAAAAAATAAAATAATCATATGTGTATAGGTATGGGTCATTTGTTTGGTGTAAATGTTATGGGCGATCTATATGGCATATTCTGCCATGTAGTTTCACAGTAATTTTGCAGTTCCCACGTGTCCTGAGTGGGACGCTGCATTATGAAGTACTTGAAATGAAAAGGAGTAACACTTGTGGCCTGACACAAACAGAGACCCTAAATACCTAACTACAGGCCTGGTCTCAGTCTCTAGGCGCCAACACTGTTATGAGGTGCGCGCACGATCTTACCTACCCGGGTCTGCTTTGCATCCGCTGGTGACTCTGAACAGAACAAACATCTCTCCAACAAGCATGCGGTACTGCAGTGTATGTTGCTTTGCTCCTCTGCTCTCATCAGAGTTCCTGGCCGCAATCTTCCTTCCTCTGGACAGGATCAGGGTCTTGGACACGATCTGCCTAATTTAACTGCAGCTTTGGTATCTGAGGTATGCTCTCACACGGGGATGCTGTCAGATTCTCTGCTCACACAGTTTCTTAGATTCCCCTCCAAGATGGATGCTCTCTCTTTCTCTTCCTCTGCAGGCTCTGTGGGTAACTCCACCTTTCATGAATATGGAGATATATGTGCAGTCTGTATCTGTGTTTAGGAAAAAGCGGCATCTTGTGGCCGAACAGCAGAATGTCAGTCCAGAACATTTTATTTAATCTACACAAACAGTGTTCAGAGAAGGAGAGCTATTTCCCCATCTCACAACAGCAGGGCGCTCTGGTACTTGCTGTTTCAGTAGCTCCCATTGCAGTGCACGAGAGCTATGGAAACAATACCGTTTCTAAGTTAGGGATACGGTATAGCTTGTTGTGCTACCTTTCTTCCGTAGCTCTCAAGCACCGCAATGGGAGCTACTGAAACAGCGAGCGCCGAAGTGCTCTGCTGATTCTATGTCGCCTTAGTAATGGCGAGATGAGACAACTCCTTTAAGTGCAAAATATAACTTGTGGCACATCTAGCAATGTTAAGTACAAAGTGCAGTTTCTGGCACCAGATGAGGAGGTTTGGTGGCTGGTTGTGTGGCAATTAGATGGCTTTAGCAGGCTCTTGTGGATGTAGATAGAGATGAGCGAATTGAATCCCACAAAGTGGAATTCGATCTGAATTTCAGGATAAATTTTATTTGTCTTGAAGTCGAATTTACTTGTGCTTCGTCTTAGCGAATCGATTTGACCTGAAATAGTTAAAAAAAATATATAAAAATCATACTTACCTCCTACATTTGCTTGCGATGGGCCGCCAGCTGCCATCTTGATTGAAGATCTTGGCTGGAATACCGTGCTTGGTCACGACACCACGCCGACTGGCGTTATGACATAATCTCACGCTGTGAGATTTCGCTTCAGATCTTCAAGCAAGATGGTGGCGGCCGGCCCGTCGCGAGCAAATAGAGGCAGTAAGTTTTATTTTGCACTGTTTTTACAGTCAGATGCCGCGATCATGTATGAATGTGGCATCTGAGGGGTACAATGATGGGGGCGGCGCTATTGCAGCTCCCTGTCATTGCACGCGCTACTTACAAAATAATTTGTCACAAAGCAAATTTTTGAGTAAAATTCGGCGAATCGGCTAAATAGAACTTTTCATAAATTCGCTTATCTCTAGATATAGGTGTCCACTATAGTGTTGGGCGCAAAAATTCGATTAGCAAATATTAATCGCGAATATCGGCATTTCGAGAATTCGCTAATATTTAGAATATAGTGATATATATTTGTATTTTCGAATATTCTAGATTTTTTTTCATCTGAACCCATGATCCCTCCCTGCTTCTTCAATGAGAAGTACTATATAAGAACCTCCCCAGCAGACATTTTCTACAGTTTTTCTGTTCTGAGAGAGACAGCAGTGTAAATGCTGTGCTCTGTGCTTTCCACACTACATTAGATAGATAGTTAGATAGCTGATATATATATATATATATATATATAGTATATATAAAATACAGATAGTTAGTGGGAGATAGTCAGTGCCGGTTAGATAGTGATATAGTGTAGTGTGATAGGTCCTGCTGTCCATACATACATGCTACAAACATAGTGATGGGATGTCACAACAATACATAGTGCACCAATCAGTAATATGTAGTCAGACCTGCTAAAATGTGAAGTTTCACATATTGCGGCAAAATGTGCGCATTATTAATTGCCGATTAGCGCAATCGCGAATATATTGGAGCACTTTATCTGCATATAAAGCCATTTTTAATGTTCTGTCATGCCAACCGTTTTCTCCAGTCTCAGGAAACTTCTAGCAGAGTGGAAAATGTAGCAAAAGTGACCCACGCCTGTATCGCGCGAATTTGCGAATATATGATGAATATTCTACAAAATATTCACAAAATATCGCAAATTCTAATATTGCCCCTGCCGCTCATCACTAGTCCACTACAGGCTTAAGGTTAGTCTGGTCTGGTGGATGTTCTAGGTGATGGGTTCTGACATGTTTTCCCTCAAGGTCTTTGAATCTGTGGTTTTGCTGATGACTCTGCTGATGAAGCACACTGAAGCTTCTATGATGGAAGTAATCCTGACTCTATGTATATTGGGGGACGTGCATCAGCCACTCCCAAGCACTGCAGATTTCTGGTTAATTGACACTTTTTTAAATGAAGCAGAACTGTAATTTAAAAAAATGCCTTTCGTCTCAACCACTTTATCCGACTTTTATGTCACAAAAAGAGGAACAGGTGCTTCAAAATTATGGCATTCATTCCCCATATTTCTCAATGTATTTATACAGACAACTGGCAAAAATATGGTGAGAAGAAGAGAAATCCGGCACAATAGATGCTTTGCAGTAAAATTTTCCTTTTATTTCAGCAACATAACTCCATATACAGACAGTGCAAACACAAGTCTTGGATTCCCTGGTCCTTCCGTGCACACGGAGTATTTATGCATAAGGTGAGCTGGAATTGTAACTCATTACCTAACTGGTAAAAATGCACTAATAAACCTCTCTTGCTTCCCTTCTATCACAAAGCTGTCTGTCTGCAGCCACCACTAAGGGGGGCTGAGTCCACAGGAATGTATGCAATTACCTTGGAAGCTGTAACAACTCCTTTGCATTGAGCTCCCCCTAGTGGCGGCTGCTTGACAATGCATTGTTTTTACTTAGGGACGAGAACAAGTTCTGTGCTGGGCCCCCTTCCCTCTAAGCCTAGAGACAATTGTGTGGTCTGCCTACACTGCACATACGCCTGTCACGGCTGGCGGTGGGGGAAACCCCCAGCCGTGCGGTGCCAGGAGATGGTAGCGTTACCCCTTGGCCGGGACCACAGAGTTAGGGAGCAGGTCACCTCCTACTTGTGTCCCTAACGCTGACCCTGTCTCCTATCAGTATGAGCCGACCTTGATGGTAGGAGGACTCATACGCCGGAACCTTACAGTCCCTACGAGCCCTCAAGTCGGCCCTGTACTAGGGGACAGAGTCAGACGCCCTACTCCTCCTAGGCACGGAGGAGCAGGGGTCTCAACGGCCAAGCAACACAGGGGGAACATCAACAGACATATGGAAATGACAGGTAAGTGAGACTAGTCCTGCACTTACCTGCCACAGACACACAATCCTGGAACCCATGAACAAGTGCTGATGTCCACAGCAACATAAAGGACACAGCACACACCAGACATTACACGGGAAACCAGGAAACCATAAGCTGCACTAACAAGATAACCCCACACACACCTAGATAACACCGTGAACATAGTTTTAACTGACAATGGTTTATGACCAGAAGGATGGTCCCCACCAGGCAGATGGAGGAGACAGGATGCTGCTCCAGCCAGCATGGCTGAGAGCAACCTACTGAGCCCAGCCAGGGACTGAGGCTTTATAGGCCAAGAGGCCCCACCCAACGATCAGCACACACCCAGTGAAGTCACACACACTGGGAAGGGAGTTAACCCTTCCAGCAACACAGAAGGGAAACTCACATAAAGGGGAAAGCACACAACCTCACTCACCTGTCTCCGACGGCAACGGCATGCGTGGCAACCGTGTCCTCCAGAACAGCCCACAGGCCGAGACACTTCCACAGCATGCAAACATCGCCAGACGTTGCCGCGGACAACCGCAGGTGAAGGGAGGAGTCCAGGTGCATATTAAACATCACCTCGTGCACAACAAACAACACAAAGTGCACACAGACATACAAACGGGCATTCACACAAAACCCGTTGCCAAGGGCAACCGCACGCACACTTGTTGTCCGCGGCAACCGCACCTGAGGCAAACAACTAAGTGCCCCAGCTGTGGCTGACGAACTCCCAAACCGCGCGCAACAGCATGCGGCACCCAAGGAGTCACGACCATGACCAAGGGTCGTGACACTCCCTCCCCTCAAAGCCCCCCCCCAACCAAAAAGGGAGGCTGGTGGGACCAAACAACAGGGAGGGGGGGAGGGGCAATGCCTGATAACCACCAGTGTCTCCCTCCAGAGCTGCCGCCAACAGACCTGGACCGTACACAACAGTCCCAGGTCGCCAGCCAACAGAGCAGACTGGAAGAGAGAACACTGGAGGCACTGCCAGACAGATGCCCGTATCTCCCCCCAGGACTGCCGCCAACAGACCTGGACCGTACACAACAGTCCCAGGTCGCCAGCCAACAGAGCAGTCTGGAGGAGGAACACAGGACACCGCGTCCAACTCAGGAGGACGTTCCTACTCCAGGTCGCTGCCAGCAGACACTCCCCAACCAGCACACCTGCCGGAACACCGAAGGAATGCTGCCAGCAGACGACCAGAGATAGGAACCCTGAGAGGGACGAGGGGTCACCAACACGGACACGGTTAGCAAGGTGGCGGGGAAAAGCCACCAACCGTGCCATTAACGGTGAACCCCGTAACGCTCTCCCTCCGGAGAACGCGCATGCACCCCATCGGCCTATGGCGATGCACGCTTTACCCTCTTTCGAGGGAGACCAGGTGAGGTGCCAGTTCTGGTCATACTGTCACGGCTGGCGGTGGGGGAAACCCCCAGCCGTGCGGTGCCAGGAGATGGTAGCGTTACCCCTTGGCCGGGACTGAGGCTTTATAGGCCAAGAGGCCCCACCCAACGATCAGCACACACCCAGTGAAGTCACACACACTGGGAAGGGAGTTAACCCTTCCAGCAACACAGAAGGGAAACTCACATAAAGGGGAAAGCACACAACCTCACTCACCTGTCTCCGACGGCAACGGCATGCGTGGCAACCGTGTCCTCCAGAACAGCCCACAGGCCGAGACACTTCCACAGCATGCAAACATCGCCAGACGTTGCCGCGGACAACCGCAGGTGAAGGGAGGAGTCCAGGTGCATATTAAACATCACCTCGTGCACAACAAACAACACAAAGTGCACACAGACATACAAACGGGCATTCACACAAAACCCGTTGCCAAGGGCAACCGCACGCACACTTGTTGTCCGCGGCAACCGCACCTGAGGCAAACAACTAAGTGCCCCAGCTGTGGCTGACGAACTCCCAAACCGCGGGCAACCGCATGCGGCACCCAAGGAGTCACGACCATGACCAAGGGTCGTGACAACGCCACTGTCTTCAGCATCGGAAATCAGTGCCAGAACGACACAGGTCCATCCATTGTGTAGTGGACAGGGCGAGTTACTGCAGAACTGCTCCTATTCACTTCAATGTGAGAAGCTTTGCAATTACCATCTAGAACTGTAAAGCTCTGCCTCCAACCTCTGGCACTGGAGATACAAGGTAACTGTTGGTTGGCAGGGGGCCGGACACCCGCCAATCTGACATTGATGGCCTATCCTGAGGATCGACCATAGATATAAAAATCCCATACCTCCCAACCTTCTTGGATCCGGCAGGACAGTACCATCACGGTCCCAGTATGACGTAGGTATGTCCCGCTCTCTGGCAGCTGTCGATGCTTCAGCAGAGACAGCTGCCTGTAATGATGAAGCAGAGAGCCATCTGCTCCCTGCTCCACCATTCCTCCACCCCTGCTGGAGCTCCACACTCCTGGTCTGTGCAGGGGGCAGGGCCGGCCGGCAGTCAGCCTCTGCTGCTTTTCCTCCACAGACCAGAGCAGCCGATGTGGATCCTGCTACTGCTGCTAAAGGAGGTGAGTATGTGGAGTTTTTTGTTTTGTTTTTCTGTGAGGGGGCACAATCCTGGCCATATTTCTGTGAGGGGGCACAATCCTGGGCATATTTCCGTGGGGCCACAGCTGGGCATATTTCTGAAGGGGCACAGCTGGGCATATTTCTGAAGGGGCACAGCTGGGCATATTTCTGTGAGGGGGCAAATATCTTGGCATAATCTGTGAAGGGGTCACAATGCTCACAGAAATACTGTGCGGTGGCATAAAGGGGAAATGTGGGGGCATTTGGGGGACTGGGTGGGATTAGGTGTTTAGTTATGGTTTGGGCGGAGTTAGAGGCGTGGCCTAGTGCGGCCGCACATAGTGTCCCTCTTCCTTCTATTCAAAAGTTGGGAGGTATGAAATCCTGGACATCCCATTTAAGGACTTGGGCTCCGTATAGATTTCTGCATCGTAAAATCCATAAGATATTTTCATATTCCTGATTTATTTTATATATTTATAACATTTTAATTGTCCTTTAACTTGATGTTGTCCTGAATGTAACCCGCCAGAAGCCGTCCAGGCAGCAGGACACGTGTGCCAAAAAAGAACCAAATGAAATCTGAATCTATTTTTGTCAGTAAGTGAATCATATTTTGCCTTGGATGTTACAGGAGCTGTGAGCCGAAAAATCCTGTGTCACTGATGACTTCTCTCTGCTGATGCCTAACTCAGTCCTGACATCTTCCAAGTCACGTCCGAGCTGTCCAGCAATAATGTACAAGAACATGCTTTCATGTGGTTTCCTTTTCTTGTGTAATCTTTCCAGACTTACCAATATTTCATCATTTCTTTGGAAGTAAAGTTTTGTAATATAAGGAGTAAATCGTGGACACGACCACCAGTGTATCAAGCATAGCAGCCAGTGGCCCATCTCTACTCAGATTATGTACATGTACAACTTGGGGCTGGGACTACAAGGCAAAAGATCGCACTTATATATTCCGTAGAGCTTTGCATATGCAGCGAGCCGGGACCGCAGGGGGATAACCTGTGAGATCGATGGTGGACCGAGGAATAATAACAGTTAGTTCTTTACTCACAGTTTTGACGCTCCCTGGGCCGAGCTGCAGTGAAGGGGATAACAGAACCAAATTCTCCGGGGCACGCTCTATTACAGGGGACACCGGCCAGGTGGTGATCGAGGTGCCCTTGATGGTGATTGCATTTCCCGGGTGCTTGTGCGGCTGGGCCTCTGAATTTGGTAATGTCGTGACGCCAGCACCTTGGTGGTGCAAAATAATGAGAGTGGTTGTGGTATGGAGATGGAAGAAGGAGACAGAGTTCGAATCCAACTAAGATCTTTACTGTAACCAGGGTCTTGACAGCAATTTACATCCAGATATAAACAGTCTCTTATGAATATGAAGGTTGGATGCTGTAAATCGGGGTAACAGGCTGTATATGTGGCTATGTTTCAGGCCATGGTAGGAGATTGTGTACTCACTGGTAGTCAGCTCTTTGCCTTGTTCTTATCTCAGGAAAGGTGGTTCATGTCCTTATCTTCTACACACAAGTGATGCAACAGATGGCCTGTCTGTCCTTGAAGTAACGGTGAGGCTGCCGGAAGCTAATAAATCCTTCACCTTGATACAAAGGCGACTAAAGCCTAGAATAATGGCTATTGTCCTTCCTTTGTCTTTCCACATAGAAAATGGTAAAATACACTTGAGACTCCGGAAGAGTAGACGGTAGAATAACAGTTTCACCTCTGCCTGTTTTCCTAGCTTGACACTGAGACAAACGAATTGGCTCCTCTGGGCCGTGGAGCCCAAAACAGAGCTGAGAGGAGGGGGTCCTCTCCTTCCCCCTTGCCCCTCACTCCATCTCCTCCAACCAACTACACTAAAAAACTTGCTAACTAGGCCTGAACTGTGGTATATATACTGTGGTGCTACCCCCATCTAGTGGTGGAATATGTGTAATGCACCTAACAGCCTGTTAACAGGGATCTTTATACAAGAGTGCAATACAACATGGTACAACATACAATATAACAAGATTTGCAGTGCCCATGTACATGAGTGGGATGCTGCACATACATGATCATCGGGCTGTCCCCAATGGGGTTAACAATCTAAGGACATTAGCATCAAGCTGGTACCAATGGTGCTCGGAACCTAAGTTCCCTATCTGTAAATCTTTGGAGTGTGGGAGGAAACCAGAGAATCTGGAGGAAACCTACGCAAACACGGGGAGAACATACAAACTTCATGCAGATGTTGTTCTTGTTTGGATACGAACCACTGAGTCAACGTGCTGCAAATAATGTAAGCGAATAAGGTCACATTGCAACCCTCAAGTTGCTGAAACAGCACCACAACAGTCGTAAGAGATCTAACCCTGCTGGGTTTCTTGCATTTGTCGTGTTTCAGCCAAAGTTGCACGTTGCTCCAGACTCACTTACTATATTTTGCAGGCCATATACTGCATATATTGATAAACTATCCTCAGTGTAGATCATCAATATCTGATCGGCACGAAGTCCTTGCCGATTAGCTGTTTGAAAATGAGGTGGCGCTCCTTGCCAGTGCAGCTTCCTTTTCATTACTCTGCCCGTCGTCTCGCAAAGTCTCGGAAGTGCAGTGTAATTCCAATTACTCGCTCTATTTGAATAGTACTTGTAAATACGCTATGTCGCCGGTGCAAGGAAGATGACCAGAGGCGGATTGACCATAGACCTTACAGGGAAATTTCCCTGTGGGTTGATGCCCAGGGGGCCGCCTGAGTCCTCCTCATGGCCGGCCAATGGACGTTTTTGGGGATGTATTTGGTGCTGTTGGCGGCATTATTTTGTGATTGACTGTGGTATTTGGCTCTGTTGGGTTGGTATAATGTGCCACAATATGGTATTGCTGGCCCCGCCTGCTTGTGTTGGCCCTGCCTTCCATCAATTTAGACCTGACTACAAAATGGGGCCACTTTTAGTATTTTTTCTAGGGCCACTTTAGGTTCTCAGTCCGCCCCTGAAGTTGACGGGCAGTGTAAAAGAGGAAGCAGAGCTCGCATGGAGCGCCTCCTCATTTTTAAACAGCTGATCGGCCGGAGCGTCGGACCTGCCTATCAGATATTGATGAACTACAGTATCCTGAGGATAGATCATCACTATAAAACCCCTTTAATGCAGATTGCTGGCAACTAAGGAAAGGACGAAAAGACACAGCAGGGACGAGTGAAATAACCAGGAGCTTTTTATGACATAACCTTGCTGATCTAGGTGGTCTTTGTGGAGATTGGTCCATTTCAGGTTTTGCTTTGGGATCCAATAGTTAGTTACCACTTGTTCTGACCCTTGAGTAAATGTACACTGGAATATCCAAAACTAGAAATCTGATTCCAAGTATTATACAGTATTATAATCTGGTCTGTGATCTTTTCAGATTCTTTGGAGATCCAACCTGCGTTTGATAAGGTTTGAGGTTCCAAGATTTTACAGATTTGTAGGGAAGGCTGGTAGCAGATGCTGACAATGCACCATTTCTCCAAAAGTATTAAAATAATTCTATAAGATTAGAAAGAAGGGTAACAACAGCACCCCTGTCCATGAGCTGTGCAGTATCTGAATCAGGCTGAGATGGAACACCAGGCACAGCCCATGGACAAGATGGTGCTGTCTCCAAAAAAAAAATATCCCAATGGGAATGTCTAAGATCATTTTTACAGGAGTCTGTGCTGCTGTAATTTTCGCTATATTTTTAAAATCGTCCGGCCCGTTTCATTTACTGTTTCAGCCTATAACCTCACTGGCGTAGTTTAAGCCATGTTGCACGGCCGGCTATACCTCACGCCAAAGTGCCTGCACCTCTACATAACTTTGCTGCATCCGCCACCAGCGCAGGGGGATTAAGACCGGTGTATTATATGCCAGTCTTAATAAGTGACCCCCCAAAAGTATCAAGGTCCTATTTTTCTACTTTTTGAAGCCAAAAATTCTTGAGTGCAGGGCTGATAATTCCATCCCTTTATTTTCACTCTCATGTAACCCTTTTATGATTGTGTACGCCGTGTACCGGGGTGGGCTCCCCAGAATACAGCGAAGTCACGAACAAGGAAAACTACTCCACCACCAGCTTTTGCCAAAACAGAATTTTACTTAAATGTGGTAACGAACACAACCACAAATGCTGGGAACATACAACAAACTTACACACACTCACCCTTGTGCTACACAGCACGGCGCCCTCCGGTGGATGCAGGAGGAAAGCGTAGTAATTTACCTACTGGCGGGAACAACTAAACTGCCATACCTTACCTGTTATTACCCTACAAAAACAAGAATAACTGTATGGGTGTGTGGTAGGGGCTAGCCTGCGGTGCAGCACAACAGCTTACAATCTTACAAAGCTCTACAGTATTCCCCCTCCCATAACTGGTCCTGTAGCATGTGCCTGAGTATTCCTCCCGAGCAAAATAGACACCCTATCTAACTAACTACAGGCCGGGTCTCAGTCTCTAGGCGCCAACACTGTAATCAGGTGCGTGCACGATCTTATCAACCCGGGTCTGCTCTGCATCCGCTGGTGACTCTGAACAGAACAAATGTCTCTCCAACAAGCATGTGGTCCCGCAGTGTATGTAGCTTTGCTCCTCAGCTCTCATCAGCGTTCCTGGAAGCAATCCTCGTTCCTCTGGTCAGGATCAGGGTCTGGGACATGATCAGCTTCACTTAGCTGCAGCTCTGGTCACTGAGGGATGCTCTCACACCTGGATGCCGTTGTATCCTCTGCTGACACAGTTCCTCAGTCTCAGCTTCCTCTAAGATGGCTGCTCCCTTTCTCTTCCTCTCCAGGCTCTGTGTAACTCCACCTCTCATGAATATGGAAATATATGCATTCTGTAGCTGTGTTTAGGAAACAGCGGCATCTTGTGGCCAAACAGCAGAATGTCAGTCCAGATCATTTAAAGGGAATCTGTCACCAGAATCATCACCATTAAACTAAAACTATTGTCTTTTAGCACTTCCAGATGTGCTTTTCTTTCCTTTCTGCTTGGTTTCTATCTCCAAGATATGCAAATGAGCCAGTAAGGTGCCCAGAGGAGTGTTATTTTTGTTCAAAGGTGCCCAGGAACACCCCCATTGAGTGCCCAGGCCCACCCTCCAGCAGAGCCCAAGCACACCTCTCATCGGCTCATACACTACGACCCCAGCTGTTGTCCCACCCCTCCACCCCCCACTAAATCACTAACAGCAGAGAACCCCACCCACCCTTGCCTTCAGTGTCACTGACAAATCTCGCCGTGCTCTTCCAGCAGAGGATGAAACCGTCAATGGGCTCGGCGCATGCCCAGTGAAACATTGGAGGCTGATTCCCTCAGTTGAACCGGAAGAGTGGAGGCGCAGGCAGTGTTCGGAACTGAGGTCATCAGCCTCAAATGTTTCACTGGGCATGCGCCGAGCCCGGTGACGGTTTCATCCTCTGCTGGAAGAGCGTGGCGAGATTTGTCAGTGACACTGAAGGCAAGGGTGGGCTGGGTCCTCTGCTGTTATGTGATATAGTGGGGGGGGGGGGGCAACGGCACTGCTGGGGGGCGTAGAGTATGAGCCGAGGAGAGGCGTGCTTGGGCTCTGCTGGAGGACGGGCCTGGGCACTCAATGGGGGTGTTCCTGGGCACCTTTGAACAAAAATAACGCCCCCCTGGGCACCTTACTGGCTCATTTGCATAAGGAATAAAGTGGATTTTTTCAAGATAGAAGCCAAGCAGCAAGGAAAGAAAAGCACATCTGGAAAGGAGGTAGTAAGTCCTACAAGACAATAGTTTTAGTTTAATGGTGATGATTCTGGTGACAGATTCCCTTTAATCTACACAAACAGTGCTCAGACAAGGAGAGACGTTTCGCCATCTCCTATTTCATGCAGCCATGGCCATCAGCTAATTCCACAAAATGTTTTGCTGCGGAAAAAGGGAACTGCTGTTAATCACAGACATTATACTTTAACAAACTACCAAAGCATGAATGACTTTTAACATTTTTTTCGAACTGGAGGAGTAAATGTGTGACCTCTGTACGACTGTGCAGTTTGCGTAGTTATTGCCTGCATTTATAGACAGTAAAGCAAAATTCGTTCTCCTATAAAAGTAAAACTGTATATTATGAGCAAAATATTGGAAAGCACAGAAATGTACAATACCGTACAAAGGTTCATATAAGCGATCCAGGGCACTTTGTGTGAAAGGGCAGTAGCAACGACCACAGTTTATGGGAAAGATGGGATTAAGGACTTGTGTTTGGCAGTAAAACAAAGGCAATGCAATATCAACAATATTCCCACTATCACAGAAACCCCGCACAGTATAAACACTTGTTTCATTACTTACAGTACACTATTAGTTCTTGATATCATGCTTAAAACAACTGGAGTAGAAATGTCTAAGGGCTCATGCACACAAGTAAGCTTCCCATTACAGGTCAGACCACAACCCCTTTCAGACTGACCATTCACTACAGGTAGCTGAAGGCTGAATGCTTGTTTGGCGCACAGATATCCCTCCCGATTCCCTCATAGACACATGTAACGCCCCAGAGTGGCATTACCACTTCTTCACCCCGCTACTGTCTTCAATGGGCTAATATAATGTCATCTATGCATTTTATTCCATGTCCACTACACTGTGCATTTCCAATGTTTGCAACTGTTATGTTCAAATGCCTGGTTCACCAGCAGGTGGCAGCAAACACGGCAGAGCTGTACTTATGTAGTGTCCCACTACGTAAAGGTGGGCACCACTCAAGGGTCAATTGGGTCATGTTGTTCCCCACCTCCTGTGGAACATGGTCATGGTAATTTTATTGCATTGTGATGCATATTTTCATGTAGTTTCCTGTGTACCAGGCCTGTTAGGGGTGTAGTTTCTCCTCCTAAGCTGTAGAGGGAGCTAGGGAACCCCCTAGTATATATAGACAGGCCCAGTCCAGGAAGGGGGGGGGGGGGTTAGATGCCTGTGTTCACTCTAGTCATGGAGTAGCTGAGTATCAGCTTCTAACATGCAGCTAGATAGTTCAGGTTCCTAACCTGCGTCCAGGAGAAGAAGTTTCCTCTGGAGTTATCCTGCACCCTGCAGAATACAGAGCAGTGCTAATCCTGCAGCCTAGTGTGGAAAGCTGAGGGGCAGAAGTTTATTGTCAGCAAGAGAATTGATACCAGAGGAGGTTTCCCTACCCAAGGATAAAGCCAGCTATTAGGCATACGGAGAAAGCCAGACAGGATTCTGCAGAAAGTACAGCCTGATCTGTGAGTTTTATTCCCTCTGAGTTATCTTGCTAGGATTTTACCTGCCACCTTTGTAAAGCCTGTCTGTTACCAAATATTCTTCAAATGGAACTGTCTGAAGCTTGTACATAGTTTAACTGTTCAGTAAAGAAGAATTCTAGCTCACTACAATCGTGTGTACCTCCATTATTCCTCCTAACAATCGGTGTGCCACCGTTACTGGCACTGGCGTCATGAACTGTAAGGGCTCTTGCCACAGGCACGCTAAACCTTCAACACCCAGGGCACCTCACCTATCACCCGGCCTGGTCCCTATATCCAGAGAGTGCCCCCAGAGGATCTACGTGCCAGCCTCTTCATCACTGCTGTATGCCTGCCCAGGGTATCCTACAAACTGTGAGTACTAAGAGCAACCCTCGGTCTGTTAACTGACCCCCGTGACCTCACATTCGCTCACCCTGAAGGACTGGCGTACTGCACTTAGCTATAATGGAGCTTTCCATTCTATTCTAACCCCCCTCTGTGGAGGAGTGGGCGAGTCCCACTTCCTGCAGGAAGGATGGGGATCAGTTTTAGTCAGTCTAGCTTACCCCCCTGCTAAGGGAAGGAGGGTGTGCTAGGCACGTCTCTGCTGGACAATACATGCCCAGGCCAAGCCAAGCCAGTCAGAGCACCTTCAGCTCTGCTAGATGTGGAGGCCACAGCTTAGAGCCTCAGGAGCCAGGAGGAGAGTTCCATGGCATAATTAAGAGACAGACTACAAAGAGAGAAGTTGCAACATAAAGAAGAAGCTAAGTTATACAGCAAGCCTGTCAGCACAGTAGAGCCAGAGAGCAACAGATGTAGCAGAGTTGAGCTTGCCTGCCGAAATTTTAATGCCAAAGCCTACTGGGACCAAGACAAAGTTTGAAGATTGTGTCTGATGAAAGTTTACCAAAGTAAAGCTGCTATTCAACTTCATCACAAGGTCAATTGTTTCTTCAAATTCCTCAACTAATCCCCCCTTTTTGTCTGCTTCGGAGACAACACCTGGGGTCCAACAGTATCCATGTAGGAGAACCGTGACACTCACTAACACACATTAAGGGACCATCCTTCTAATAGGGCCCCAGGGGCGGCCCGCTGCACATGCATGCTCAGCTCAACCAATCTGGATTATAAGGGGTTGTGGAGAGTAGAAAATAAATCTAATATCTATAGCCTGTTTAAGATCGTCTCCCCTGATTCTGGCTTGTTAAAGCGGTTATCCAACTTGTGCTGTGCTTGCGGTCCAATAGTATGCAAATAGCCACTTCTGGGATCACGTGCCATACACTGGACACCTGGTCCTATCCTGTAGTTTAGGACAAACAACTCATTCATGAGAATGAGTTTCTCGCTAGCATTGTGGGTTCTAACCCAGCTAGGATCATATGGCCAATGTACAGCACATGATCCCAGAAGTGGCCGCTGTGTATAATTGGACCAGAAGTGCAGTGCAAGTCGGATAACACCTTTAAATATATTCTTCCAAGATCTGTCATGATTTGGATTTGGATATTACAACTACGTTGCATTTACAGAGTGAAATCCCAGTCAAACTGGGGACTGGAAAATAAGTTGCACTGGTAAATAGGTCATTACTGTTGCCTTGAAAGACTCATGAGTTCAGGCTCAGACTGGCCTACAGGGGTACAGGCGAATCCCCTCTGGTGGACTCCTAGTCTCCCACACTCTGCACAAGTGGAACCTAACACAGTAGACTTACCTCACTACATAGATAGACAGTGTAGAATATTTAAGAAGCTACCAGTTTATTATTATAGACGCGATCAGGTGGGACCCCCATGATCAATCATCTTTTAACATCTTGCTGCTGTGTGGGGAGGTAATATTGAATGTATCCTTAGAGCGGGCCCCCAAAATACATTTTACCAATGAGCCCTAGACACCCTAGTTCGACACTGCATGAGTTTAAAGCTCGCTAGTGTGCAGGGGCGTAACGATCGCGGTCGCAGGGAGTGCGACTGCGACCGGGCCCGGCGGGGGGAGGGGCCCTCTGTACTAACATGTAATGAAGCGCTGTGAGGGGCCCAGCATGAAGTACAGTGACAATGCCGGGCCCCCATCAGGGCGCTCCATCACATGTTTAATATGAAGCAAGGTGGGGGAGGTTTGCGCAGAGGGGGGGAGGAGGAAGAGGGGGGACGCGCGCACTCACTCACATACAGTCCGCCCGGCATTTCTTGTCACTGCCAGGCTGTATCCAGATCATCAGTGAAGCAGGAGCTCTAGAGCTCCCTCTGCTGGCCGCACATCGCGCTGCTGGCTGTGGGAGGAGCTCTGAAGGCCCGGGAAACTGCCTTCAGCACAGCCAGCAGTGCCATGAGAGTGTGGCAGTGCAACATCAGGGAAGAGGGTAAGTATGTGTTTTTTTATTTTCTTTTCCTAACACTGCAGACTGGGGGCAAAGGGGAAGGGGGTTGATGGGCACAACTAGAGTGAGGGGGCACAAAAGTGGGCATCTCTACTGAGGGGGCACCTAATATGTCATAACTACTGTGAGGGGGGCACATATAAAGGCATAACTATGAGGGGGCACATATATCAACTACTGTGAGGGGGGCACATAATCTAGCATAACCACTGTGAGGGGCACATATGTGGGCATATTTAATGTGAGGGGCACATAATCTGGCATAACCACTGTAGGGGGGCACATATCTGGTCATAACTACTGTGAGGGGCACATAATCTGGCATAACTACTGTGAGGGGTAACATATCTGGCCATATCCACTGTGAGGGGCACATATCTGGGCATAACCACTGTGAGCGGGCACATATCTGGGCAAACCCCTGTGAGCGGGCACATATCTGGGCATATCCACTGTGAGGGGGAACTTATCTGGGCATAACTACTTTGAGGGGGCACATATCTGGCATAAATACCGTGAGGGGGCACATATTTGGCATAACTACTGTTAGGGGGCACATATTTGGCATAACTACTGTGAGGGACACATATCTGGGCATAACTACTGTGACAGGAACAAAGGTAGGCATAACTGCTGTGAGGGGCCACAAGAAGGACATAACTTTTGTGAAGGGACCACAAGGTGGGCTTAATTACTGTGAAAGGCCACAAGGTGGGCATTAGTACTGTGAGGGGCCACAATGTAGACATTAGTACTGTGTGGTTGCACTTAGGGGAAATGTCCTAAATTACCCTGCTATACATTGGCATAGCTCAGTCTACCAGGCCAGCACAGCGCCCCCTGCTGGTAGTTTCATAGGGGCAGTCACCATCCCTTCCTTATGTGATTATTCTTTTTTTCTCTATCACCACAGGAACCTTGTTCTGGATCCAGCGGACATCACGCCGACGCCAGAGACACCCTGGATGAGGTAGGACCAGATTTTATTAGGACTGGGTGAGTGTAGCCATGCATTGGGCTTAGGGCTCTTTAACACGAGCGGATCCCGTGTGGCTAAACTGCTGTGTGAAAGAAAGCCAAGCCCCGCTCCGGACAGCAGAGACACTGAGTAGTAACATGATTGATAATGCTCTTTGCCTCTCTGTGATCGTTTTGCTACAAAATCACGGTGACAACTTTATCTCATTGTGATTTTGTAGTAAAAAGGTCACAGAGAGGCACGGAGCTGTCTCTGCTGTCCGGAATGGGGCTTGGCTCTCATTCACGCAGCGGACTAGCCGCACGGGAAAGAGCCCTTAGTAAGAAATTCTGCCGCTTCTTTGTATAAATGGGGGGGGGGGGGCCCCGATCCAAAGTTTGCACTGGGGCCCATAACACTCTAGTTACGCCACTGCTAGTGTGTATCAGTCTGTATGTGTATGATGGTCTTGTGGATATGTTTTACGTAATGTAATATCATAAATTTTTTATTAAAGCATGAGGCTAAGCAATTAAAGAGCACAATCATGAAATGCTGGTGGGGCCTAGGTGGTGTAAACCAACATACAGGTTTCCTTAAAATGATAACATTCTGGCTTCATGCTGCTGCCACTAGAGGGAGCTCACTGCAAATAATTATACAGCTTCTATTAGTCACAAGCACTGATTGCAGCCAGGATTTATTGGCATTTTATGATGGGAAGCAGGGAATTTGGAGCTCGATATGAAAAGTCCCTGTAAAAATATATACAGTGCCATTTCTGAGCACTAAATGGCAAAACAGCCATTCTGCTGACTGGGCTTTTGTGTGTTTTGGGTAATAACAGTGGTTGGTTCAGTCACATTATATAATATTTATGTTATGTCTCATAAAGTAGATTTTTTTTTTTGAAAAAAATCCATATTGCATTTATGTCCAAAATTTACGGAAAAAGAGTCTCTGAAGCAGAGATTCCTTCTGGATCAAAAGGACAGAGAAAAGCAAGAATGAAAGGAGGACATTGGAGACATAGACATCTGTATACACTATATAATGGTAAATCATACGTCCTAGTCCACCCTGCCAGCGTACAGCATTGCAGAGCCCCCAGTCGTCCTCGTGACTCTATTCTCTGCGATGCAGCACTGGAGATACTGAAAGACAATAGACAATGGCATAAATTCCGATGGAAGGCTGAAATCCGCACAAGGTTCCCCGGAGAGCTGCAACCGAGGAATCAATTAGAGCTATTGTCAGATAATACAGAAACCTTGGTGTGACAAGTCTCGCAGTTATTACTTTATAGGTCACTATCCTGGTGCTGCAATTTTTTCAGATTATCAAGGAGATGTCAGGGAGGTTCGTCCCAGTATAGAAGACACTTCTGTGATGTAGTTAATAATGTCTGGAGAGAATCAATATTCTCTCTTTGTTACTCCTAGTTGTGGAGAAACCACCACCTCTCCTCTTCTGAGACTCAGATGTGTTACTTGTAAAGATTACGGCAAAGAGTATATTAGAGATACAGAAACTAACACTACAGACCACAAATCCTGTAAGAAATGAAAATATGCAGAGTAAGGCTAGCCATATACATATTTTTTTTACAAAATGGCCGCTGATGGAAGGTCATGTGACCAGTCGATTCACCAGTGGCCATCACTGACTTACACTGCGGATGGACAGGGAATGTGCATACGCAGGCTATCCGCTGTGTAAGTCAATGGAGGACGCTGAGGGACGTGTCTGGACACATGACCCTCCATCAGCAGCCATTCTGTGACCACAGCTCCAGCATGCAGGTAACAGGAGTTGCTAGTAAATGTGAACTACACATATTAAAGGGGTTATCTGGGAATTTGATATTGATAGCCTACCCTGTCTCCTGAGGCCCCCACAGATCAGCTGTTTGAGGAGGCAGCAGGGCTCCGTGAGCCGATCCTAGGCCACATTACCAATGTACGTGATGTCACTGGCCTAGGATCAAATAGAGATAATCCACGGCACTCCAATTTTTCTTTTTCTTTTGCAAATTTATTATAGGTACAAAAATTTTTTTTCAAAAATGTCAATATATGACTGTTAGCGCCAAAATCATAGTATAAACATTATTCATAAGCCATAGTATGTCCCGACGTTTCGGTCCTCAAGACCTTTATCAGGGGATCATGGCTGGGTTATTTATTTCACGACTCAAGTCCTCTACGAGCACCCTCCACCATTAAAGGTGTGCGGACTCCGCAATCTCTCTTAATTAACTGGCCTAGGATCAGCTCAGTCCCATTCAAGTGAGCTGCAATACCAAGCACAACCACTATACAATGTACGGCGCTGTGCTTGGTCTCCTCAAACAGCTGATCATTGGGTTCCCAAGAACTGGACCCCTGCCAATCTAATATTGATGACCTATCCTGAGGATAGGCCATCAATATCAAATTCCCGGATAACCACTTTGACCCTTAGGCTACCACCGCAGTACATGTACGGCGCTGGTGAGATGTGTAAACATGACTCCCGCTCGTATGTGCAGCAGGCGTCATGGCTGGCAGATCTCTGCTGTTTTATACCTGCGTCTAATTACCGTGACCGGCAATAATGCCGATCACGGCAATTAAATGCTTTAGATCAAGTGAGATCACGGCACCTAAATGTGCGTCCAAACCGGGCATAGGTAGTTGCGCTGAATACTGGTAGCTTTACTGAGTAGACTAACAGTATTCAAACTGCAATTCTTATTTTGGCCACCAGATGAGAAGAAATGAGCAAAAGTGAGCAAAATACGCTAATAAGCTAATAATAAATTCCTGATAAACCAAAATGAAAAATAAAAAAAATGTAATAAGCTCATATAAATAAAAATATATGAAAGTTTAAATCAGCCCCCTTTTAGTATAATAAAAAAATAAATACCTAAATAACAATAAGTATAAACATCATGGGTATCACCACGACCAAAAATGCCCATACAAAAAAATTCCAATACGGCGAATGGCGTAACGAAAAAAAGGGTCAAAATGGCCAATTAGCCATTTTTTCATTGCTTCTCTTACCCCAAAAATGTAATAAAAACTGATCAAAAAGTCACACATACTCCAAAATGGTATCAATTAAAAGTACAGATTGTTCCGCAATAAATGAGCCTCTAAACACCTCAGTAGACACAAGTATAAAAAAGTTATGGTGGTCAGAATATGGTGATATAAGAAAAAAATAAGAACCTATACATATGGGGTGTCGTTGATAATCGTACTGACCCAGACAATGAAGGGCATGGGTCAGTTTTGCCGCAAACAAAACGCCGTGGGAACAAAACCTGCAAAACGGTGGAGGGATTGCGTATTTTTTTCCAATTCCACCCCATTTGGAAAAATTTTTACCGCTTCCCACAACATTTTATGCCATAATTAATGGTGGCATTAGAAAGTACAACTTGTCCCGCAAAAAATAAGCCCTCATACAGCTCTGTGACCAGAAAAAATAAAAAAGTTATAAAATAAAATAGGGAAGAAAAATGAAAACGCAAAAACGAAAAAAACCTCCGGTAGCCAAAGGGTTAAATAAAATATTGGTGCCCAAGGTTTGTCGAGCGTAAATGACTAGCTGCCTTTTTGTATTGTTCCCAGTACATATGCAGTAAGTAATATATAGTGATCAACTCCCGAGAAGACCGGCTGTAATACCGGGGAATTTCAGTGTCCATTTTACGTCCGAAGCTCTTGGACCTCCTGTGGTTTCATTGCATTTAACTTAGACCACCCTAGGGAAAGAGCGGTGTCTAGTCTGCTACAACTCCTCCTGTCCCTGGGCCGCTCATCACCACTGTCCTGCTGATACAACAGGGATCCCACCTTCTTTCTCTCTTGGAACGAGAGTCTTTGCTTTTGCTCTATGATTATATTTTTATGGGATCACTGTCATTTCCCATGACCTGGTTAGAAGCATTATGCCCACATTATGCCAAGCTCTGATGTTCCGCTATGCTGGCGAGAATAAAGCGGTTATACTCTCTTTAATTCTACGTCTTTTAGCGTTCTGTAGGAAATAAAGAAAGTTGGAAATGAGAATTCTGAGTCCTTTTACTTGTACTGACAGAGGATCCAGGGGCTTAGTTAGAATTCTGCTGGTAGCTGCGAGCCTGGCAGGAGTTTTTAGCGCAACCTTTGGATAAATAAGAGCTTCCCATTTTGTATACTAATTAAATTATTCATGAAGCCCCTCCGTATGGAATACGACACACACGTAGCTACCGCGAGGCATGAAATTGTTTTAGATCTCATCCATCACATCCCTGACGATAGCATACTTCTCTGTTCAGAAAGGCAATAAACAGTCCTTGTAGTGAGACCCCCGAGACTGCGTTCATTCCAGTGCCTACCAATCTTCTGTGGAAAGAATCGGTACAAAGATGTCTGCTTTTGTGATGGTGAAATACTTTGCACTGGCAGATTTTGCATCAAACATGAGAAATATCATCAATTTCCAGCCTTATGTATACAGCAAACCTATGAGCACGTACCGTATCCGGTATGGCGGCACATAGAAACCCTACTGATTAGTATTATGGAACCATAGACACTGAGCTCTGATAAGCAATGCTACTAGGGGAGAAGAGTTCCATCATTTAGCATTTCTGTAAGCGATGTGTATGAGACCATACAGAAAATAGAGTAGCACTAAATACAATACCTGTGCACTTTGCATGCAGCGTGCTAGTATTTCTTGCATGTGCAGCATGCACCAATGCATCAACAGGACGCAGAATCTGGAAATGCAAGATCGGCCCTCAGCACTTACTGGGACTATAACTACATTTCCAACATTTGTATGGCTTCATATTTTTCAGTGTGATTACACTAGTGTAAAGACATTGACTGATCTGCTGCACCGTGCAAGCCGGCGTTGTAGTGTTTTAGTAGTCTTCCTACAGTAACAGGTGGCATTGTTTCACTTGGACATCATAAAAAGGTCAATTTTGTAACCAATTTTGTGGCTTCAAACTAGTTACATCTCTGTCCAACATAAGCCCTACCCAGAGGAGCCGTTACATTTTTTAGAACCACCCCTTGCTCCCGTTCAACTGCATCTCCGGACGTGGACACAGTTGAATACAGTGGTGGAGCCAGATCAACAGGGAAAGTATTAATTTTGTAATCTGGCAGAGATACTAATGGAGGCACATATACTTTCTGGTGGACACTAAGGGGCAATTTTTACTCTATGAAGGTCACTATTACTGTGTAAGGGCAGTAAAGGGGCAGCATTGCTGTGAAGAGGGCACTAAGGTGTCACTATTATTGTGTAGGTGACACTAAATAGGGGCGATTACTGCCTGGGAGCACAAAGTGGACACTTTTACTGTCTTCAGACACAAGAAGGCACTTCTACAAATATATAAATGACTGGAGTACTCCAAAATATATATGACCTTTGGCTAGTATTATTTGCGTTTTTGCAGACTTCAAATATATAAAAAGTTTAGTACTGTGTACTATTTTACCGGTTGTTGGAACCGAATGGTTCAAGGAACGTCCTTTTAGCAGCTGTTGGTGTGAATAATACTATATTCAGATGTCGCCCGCTGGTGTTGATCTCACCGCCTTCATCTGATGTTACTCCACCAGCTATCTTTGCGAAATGGGCTCCAACCTCTCTCCACACAGCGTCCCACATGACCTCCCAGAAGATAGCCTGTGATCGATGGCGTAGTGGAAGCTGGTATAGCAGACTTCTTTCAGTATGTGGTCCGGTTTTGATCGCAAAGTTAGTTGCCTTGGTTAGACATATGAGCATAGATCAGTCCAATTTACCGATAGCTTAGCTCAAATCGCTGTTAGGTTTGTTCCTTTTGAAGGTGTATATCCCGTTATTCTTAATGAAGTCCTTTATCAAATGAAATTGAAAAAACGCATCAATAGCCAGGTCTAGTTCACACTAGACGCGTTTCGGAACTATGTTCCTTCCTCAGTAGATGTGAAATTGCAGCATTTTTAAAAAGGGTTTAGATGAATTCTTAAAAGTAAATGACATTAAAGGGGTTCTGCACTTTCATTTAACTGATGATCTATCCTCTGGACAGATCATCAGCTTCTGATCGGCTGGGGTCCGACACCAGGGACCCCCGCCGATCAGCTGTTTGAGAAGTCAGCGGCGCTCCAGCCACGCCGCGGCCTTCTCACTGTTTACCACCGGGCCGCCCGCCCACTGACGTCACGACTAGTATTAACTAGCATGGGCGGGGCTAAGCTCTGTTCACTTGAATGGAGCTTAGCCCCGCCCACGCTAGTTGATACTAGTCGTGACGTCAGTGGGCGGGCGGCCCGGCGGTAAACAGTGAGAAGGCCGGGGCGCTGCTGGAGCGCCGCTGCCTTCTCAAACAGCTGATCGGCGGGGGTCCCGGGTGTCGTACCCCCGCCGATCAGAAGCTGATGATCTGTCCAGAGGATAGATCATCAGTTAAATGAAAGTGCAGAACCCCTTTAATGCTTATGAAAATGTGTAGAAATCTGAGTCTCACTTCCTTCTGGGATTTGCGTCCCTGCTATCCCTTGGTTGAACTTGATGGATTTATGTATTTTTTCAACCGTATTAACTATGTAACTATGTAAGATAATTGCCATACTATGTGTTGGTAATATTTGGCCCGTGTATGGTGGTATTACATTATATGAATGCTTTAATTAAAAGATGAATACAGAATTGCCCGCTGAGCAAGGGATGTGGCCACCTTTCTCCCTGAACACCAGGAG
This sequence comes from Bufo gargarizans, assembly GCF_014858855.1. Taxonomy (NCBI): domain Eukaryota; kingdom Metazoa; phylum Chordata; class Amphibia; order Anura; family Bufonidae; genus Bufo; species Bufo gargarizans. The sequence goes on from NC_058084.1 coordinate 75,335,402, forward strand.
CCACATCTTCTACTGTCAGAGTCTGCTGAATTGTCTCAACTGCCTTGCCCTTCTCAGAGCAAATGTGTGGGGGTAACACTGGTCTTTGTACAGTCTTTTTATTCTGTAACCATATGGCTATCTTAGTCACTATTTAGTGGTATTGATAGTGGTCATGGTGTAGCGTTACCTTGGTAAGAGGTCCATTTAGGCATTGAATGTGTTTTGCCTCCTCCATTCTACGCATCTGTCAATGCAAATATTTTAGAAGTAGCAGACATTTGCAGAGAAATACTTGATCCTACTGTATAATGACATATATCACTATTAGTAATGCAGTGTACATAAAGTAAAGCTGCACTTTTCTATATGGTTAGCTGCAATAACATCTTTTTCCTATCAAGATTATAAAGCACCTGTATAATAGTATGTGCATGTCAGTGGCCTCTGCTCATGCAGAAAATGTGCAGGAAAGAACAATAGCGCTATAGAATAGTGTCCGGTTTCTCCGTGATTTCCCAGTCGTGTCATAGTAACCTTGGCTGTCAGTGGCTATTGATTAACATAGCAAGGGAGGCATGAGAATTCCTCGGCTAAAACAAGAGGTGTTTGTTTAAATAAGGGACTAACTATAGGGGTCATTCCTGAAAAAACCTGAAGTCTGTGTGCCCCACAAGGTCTCTTTACATCAGCAGCTATGATAACTTCTCCTTGCAGGGCACGCAGACAAAGCCTTTGGAAATATAAGCTCCTATGTTCATTGTATAATACTTTGGAAATGTATGTTGTATGTCCTATGTTCGTTGTATACCATTTTGGAAATGTAAGCGTCTATGTTCATTGTATAGCACTTTAGAAATGTAAGCTCCTATGTTCACTGTACAGCAAAACCTCAGAACCCAAGGGAAAAGGCCACAAAAGTAGAATATTGAAAATATTGAAGGGGTGTTCTGGTGATAAAAAAAATGTTCTTGCATTTTGAACCTTAAAGCAAGATACGCTGTACATTTTCATAATGCACCTCTATTTCCAAGGTTTTCCAGTCTTCTTTTAACCTTCCCCATGGTCCGGAAGTTCAGTACCCAACATGGGAGGAAACATCTCCACTCCCTTCTGTGTCTAGATATCATCAAGGCTTGTGACCAAAGGGACATAGGTCTGGTTCGTACACTGCCCAGCTATGCCCTATTGGTCCATCTCCTCCAGCTTCATTCTCCTCCTCCACTTTACTCATAATGCCCCCATAGCTATGTCATATATCATGTGACCTGAGCTATCAGTCACTCTGTATGCCCCCTTTTCAGCTTCTTGCGAGCTCCATTTAGGCATGGTGGGTTGCGATGAGCAGCGACGTACAGGTTCAGCAAGTTCCAACATCAGTTGGTTAACATGTCAACTCTGTTAACAGTTTAACAGGCTTTGCACATAAACCTGAGTGATGAGCTTGTCTGCTAGCACACCAGGACTACTTTAACACACTCTACATTACTGCTTTACTACTATTTCCACTCAATTTTAATTTATGTATTTAATTCATGTATTATCAAGTAAGGGTAGATTCACACCTTCGAAGTGAATGCGGCTAAGCGCGGTACCAAGCACAATATACGGTGCTGTACTTGGTGAGCTGTGAGAAGGCCGCGGTGCTCACAGAAGCGCCGGTGACTTCTCAAACAGCTGATCGGTGGGGGTTTCAGGTGTCAGACACCACCAATCAGATACTGATGACCTATCCAGATGATAGGTTATCAGCATTTAAATCTCGGAAAACCCTTAAGTAAAATGGGGACCGTCAAGTTTCCGTTATGGTGTCCGTCATTCTGCTGAATAAAATAGAGCAGCATGCTGCGGTATTTAGATTTTTTCTTTTTGCTGGAATCTGTGATAAATAGAATCTCCATTAAACATATGAACTTTGCCTAACAGGCCAGGGCCATCTACAGTCACCTCATTGACAAAAGAGAGAGAGCTGTTAGAGAGAAGCAGAGCACCAGGAGTAAACTAATACCAACACAAGGCGAACATACGAACTGCATGGAGATACTGACTACCTATAACCATCGAACATATCGATGATAGTGTGAATATCAGTATATTCTAGAACAGTGATGGCTAACCTCCAGCTCTCCTGCTGTGGTGAAACTTGTGGTAGTGAGACTCCCAGCATGCTCCATTCATTTATATGGAATTCTGAGAACAGCCAAGCGAGTGTACATCTTGGGAGTCGCAGTTTTACCATAGCTGGAAGTGCCGGAGGTTAGCCATCACAGCCCTAGAAGGTCACATTGATTGTCCAAGTTCTAAATGACTAGATATTGACTGAGCGTTAAATCTAACTGTGGAAGCTTCTCGACAAGTTCCCGTTCACTGCTCCAGTCTGCATAGCGCATGCAGGGTAACACATGCCTCTCAGCAATGTCACTGTATTGAATGACATTGCCAAACTCAGAAATTGGAATCACTTTTATTCTGTGCATTGCTAGTCTTTTATAAGTCAAATCCAAAGTAACATCCTACCTACTGTTACCGTACTATACACCTACTGTTACCGTACTATACATCTACTGTTACCGTACTATACACCTACTGTTACCGTACTATACACCTACTGTTACTGTACTATACACCTACTGTTACCGTACTATACACCTACTGTTACTGTACTATACACCTACTGTTACCGTACTATACATCTACTGTTACCGTACTATACATCTACTGTTACTGTACTATACACCTACTGTTACCGTACTATACACCTACTGTTACGGTACTATACACCTACTGTTACCGTACTATACACCTACTGTTACTGTACTATACACCTACTGTTACCGTACTATACACCTACTGTTACCGTACTATAAATCTACTGTTACCGTACTATACACCTACTGTTACCGTACTATACATCTACTGTTACCGTACTATACACCTACTGTTACCGTACTATACATCTACTGTTACCGTACTATACACCTACTGTTACCGTACTATACATCTACTGTTACCGTACTATACACCTACTGTTACCGTACTATACATCTACTGTTACTGTACTATACACCTACTGTTACCGTACTATACATCTACTGTTACCGTACTAACACCTACTGTTACCGTACTATACATCTACTGTTACCGTACTATACACCTACTGTTACCGTACTATACACCTACTGTTACCGTACTATACATCTATTGTTACTGTACTATACATCTACTGTTACCGTACTATACACCTACTGTTACCGTACTATACACCTACTGTTACCGTACTATACATCTACTGTTACCGTACTATACACCTACTGTTACCGTACTATACACCTACTGTTACTGTACTATACACCTACTGTTACCGTACTATACACCTACTGTTACTGTACTATACACCTACTGTTACCGTACTATACATCTACTGTTACCGTACTATACATCTACTGTTACTGTACTATACACCTACTGTTACCGTACTATACACCTACTGTTACGGTACTATACACCTACTGTTACCGTACTATACACCTACTGTTACTGTACTATACACCTACTGTTACCGTACTATACACCTACTGTTACCGTACTATAAATCTACTGTTACCGTACTATACACCTACTGTTACCGTACTATACATCTACTGTTACCGTACTATACACCTACTGTTACCGTACTATACATCTACTGTTACCGTACTATACACCTACTGTTACCGTACTATACATCTACTGTTACCGTACTATACACCTACTGTTACCGTACTATACATCTACTGTTACTGTACTATACACCTACTGTTACCGTACTATACATCTACTGTTACCGTACTAACACCTACTGTTACCGTACTATACATCTACTGTTACCGTACTATACACCTACTGTTACCGTACTATACACCTACTGTTACCGTACTATACATCTATTGTTACTGTACTATACATCTACTGTTACCGTACTATACATCTACTGTTACTGTACTATACACCTACTGTTACCGTACTATACACCTACTGTTGCCGTACTATACATCTACTGTTACCGTACTATACACCTACTGTTACCGTACTATACATCTATTGTTACTGTACTATACATCTACTGTTACCGTACTATACACCTACTGTTACCGTACTATACATCTACTGTTACCGTACTATACACCTACTGTTACCGTACTATACATCTACTGTTACTGTACTATACACCTACTGTTACCGTACTATACATCTACTCTTACCGTACTATACACCTACTGTTACCGTACTATACATCTACTGTTACCGTACTATACACCTACTGTTACCGTACTATACATCTACTGTTACCGTACTATACACCTACTGTTACTGTACTATACATCTACTGTTACCGTGCTATACATCTACTGTTACCGTACTATACACCTACTGTTACCGTACTATACACCTACTGTTACTGTACTATACATCTACTGTTACCGTACTAACACCTACTGTTACCGTACTATACATCTACTGTTACCGTACTATACACCTACTGTTACCGTACTATACATCTATTGTTACTGTACTATACATCTACTGTTACCGTACTATACACCTACTGTTACCGTACTATACATCTACTGTTACCGTACTATACACCTACTGTTACTGTACTATACATCTACTGTTACCGTGCTATACATCTACTGTTACTGTACTATACACCTACTGTTACCGTACTATACATCTACTGTTACTGTACTATACATCTACTGTTACCGTACTAACACCTACTGTTACCGTACTATACACCTACTGTTACCGTACTATACATCTATTGTTACTGTACTATACATCTATTGTTACTGTACTATACCCCTACTGTTACCGTACTATACATCTACTGTTACCGTACTATACACCTACTGTTACTGTACTATACATCTACTGTTACCGTACTATACACCTACTGTTACCGTACTATACATCTACTGTTACCGTACTATACACCTACTGTTACTGTACTATACATCTACTGTTACCGTGCTATACATCTACTGTTACTGTACTATACACCTACTGTTACCGTACTATACATCTACTGTTACTGTACTATACATCTACTGTTACCGTACTATACATCTACTGTTACCGTACTATACACCTACTGTTACTGTACTATACATCTACTGTTACCGTACTATACATCTACTGTTACTGTACTATACACCTACTGTTACCGTACTATACATCTACTGTTACCGTACTATACACCTACTGTTACCGTACTATACACCTACTGTTACTGTACTATACATCTACTGTTACCGTACTATACATCTACTGTTACTGTACTATACATCTACTGTTACCGTACTATACACCTACTGTTACCGTACTATACACCTACTGTTACCGTACTATACATGTATCTAAAAAAAAGAAATATTCATTTTCTGCATTAAACATTAATTACTTAGTTTTATAAATACATTTAGTAAGTATATTCACTTTTATTCTACTGCTTGAATTGAGGGATGCTTCATCCAAGGCATTATGTAGACAATATCATTGTATGGTACAAAGCACACTCAATGTGAAGAAGTTCCGCAGCGCTCACCTGCTAATCGCCCTGGAAGAATAAAGGTCATCACTTTTATTGGAAGCTGGATTTATTTTCTTCATTTTGAAATGCACACTGAATGTATGTAGTAAAGGTATGGGCTGTATACTAATAATACAGTTTAGTATCTTAGCCTTTCTAAGCAGCCATTATAGGTCACGAGGCAACTGATTGTTCTATAATAGGATTACTGAAATCCAGAAAAATGTCTGCCCAGATGGCCACTGCATTAACCCCTATATCTCCAATTTTGAATAAGATAAGCATCTCTTTACTAGCTGCACTTTTATCATTGTATAATAGGCTTGGTAGGCATTTAAAGGGAGGTTGTCCCAGCTGACAGCAGAAGGACAAACATACCATTTATGGAATGTTTATTACCTGGAGTAATGTGAACAGGGGTGGACTGGGAACTTGTCCTGGAAAAAACCTAAAAGTTGTCCCATGTCGTAGACAGGTCCAAATTGACAGAAGGCAGAACAGCAGAACTAGGTGGGGCGAGAGATACCGTAGTGTAGAACAAAATACCTACTCAGAAGAACCAAATACAACAGTGTAGCACAAAATACTGCCACCCATGCCACAGTATAAAATTGTGTAATCGTCCTGAAGACGGTAATACATTTGAATTCAGGAGGGTATCTTTTTCCACTGAACAGGTGCATAAGTGCCTGATGCTCCGACATTAATTAACGCTGAGAGCATCAGATCATTATGTACCTGACTGGCGGCCAACAGGAGGGCTTGGGCGCCCCTCTGGGCATCAACCCACTGGAAAATTTTCCTGTATGGTCAATGACCAGTCTGCCCATGAATGTGAATGTAAAGTTCTGCCAGGTCCTGCCTCCAGGTGTCCAGGACTTCGCTGTGACGTGCTTTCTGCTCTCTGCATTGAGCTGCTTCACAGCCTGTGCCCATCTGCTTTGATAAACAGCTGCAGATGTCTCCTGGTTGGATGCTATAGCTGTCACTCAAAGCTGCGGGGAGGACTTATCAGGCAACTCAATGCAAAGAACACCCCACAGTGAAGCACCACCGCCATTGCACTTGCAGGAGCAGAATATGGCACAGCAAAGGTGGTTGCTACTGAAAACATACTTCCATACAGTACAATAGCTGAAACGTCCAGTCCTCTTAGTGCCCCCACACAAACGTTATATCTAAATTCTGCCCCCTCACGGTAGTTATGTCCACATTCTGCCCCTTCACTGTAGTAATGCCTACATTGTGCCATTCACTGTAGTTATGCCCACATTCTGCCCCTTCACTGTAGTACATTGTGCCATTCACTATAGTAATGCCCATGTTCTGCCCCTTCACTGTAGTAATGCCTACATTGTGCCATTCACTGTAGTTATGCCCACATTCTGCCCCTTCACTGTAGTACATTGTGCCATTCACTATAGTAATGCCCACATTCTGCCCCTTCACTGTAGTAATGCCTACATTGTGCCATTTACTGTAGTTAATTATTTAAAACTAGTCTTTTTTGGACTATAAATTGCCTTATTTTAACATATGCCTATTACCTATTGTCATAAAACATAGCTTTTAATGTAATTTTATTTAAAAAAAACTGTGAGTACCCAGAACAACAGTAAAGATTAAAATGATCAGTTGTGTGGCTTCTATGTGTTCACTTCGTTACTAGAAAGCAACCCTGTTATTCACACAGTGTTACAATGGTAGCAGAGTGGCTGGTAGCTGCGGCCTCTATCTCTCTGACGTACCTGATCACTATTACTGTGAATCGCTACTATTGTTGATCCCTATATTTCATTCAGAACTTAAAGCCACACTCCTGTTTAAAACTTTCCCCTCAGGGGGCAGTGTTTGAGGAGAAATAGTAATAAATGCAAGTTAACAGGAAGAGAAGCGTACACATCCGGTAGGGACTGTGCAACTGCAGTTGGGACAGCGGCATTGACAGAGCAAAGTATAAATCCAAACAGTACTGTACCTCAGAAAATTACAGGTCCTTCTCAAAAAATTTGCATATTGTGATAAAGTTCATTATTTTCTGTAATGTACTGATAAACATTAGACTTTCATATATTTTAGATTCATTACACACAACTGAAGTAGTTCAAGCCTTTTATTGTTTTAATATTGATGATTTTGGCATACAGCTCATGAAAACCCCAAATTTCCGATCTCAAATAATTAGCATATTTCATCCGACCAATAAAAGAAAAGTGTTTTTAATACAAAGAAAGTCAACCTTCAAATAATTATGTTCAGTTATGCACTAATACTTGGTCGGGAATCCTTTTGCAGAAATGACTGCTTCAATGCGGCGTGGCATGGAGGCAATCAGCCTGTGGCACTGCTGAGGTGTTATGGAGGCCCAGGATGCTTCGATAGCGGCCTTAAGCTCATCCAGAGTGTTGGGTCTTGCGTCTCTCAACTTTCTCTTCCCAATATCCCACAGATTCTCTATGGGGTTCAGGTCAGGAGAGTTGGCAGGCCAATTGAGCACAGTAATACCATGGTCAGTAAACCATTTACCAGTGGTTTTGGCACTGTGAGCAGGTGCCAGGTCGTGCTGAAAAATGAAATCTTCATCTCCATAAAGCTTTTCAGCAGATGGAAGCATGAAGTGCTCCAAAATCTCCTGATAGCTAGCTGCATTGACCCTGCCCTTGATAAAACACAGTGTACCAACACCAGCAGCTGACATGGCACCCCAGACCATCACTGACTGTGGGTACTTGACACTGGACTTCAGGCATTTTGGCATTTCCCTCTCCCCAGTCTTCCTCCAGACTCTGGCACCTTGATTTCCGAATGACATGCAAAATTTGCTTTCATCCGAAAAAAGTACTTTGGACCACTGAGCAACAGTCCAGTGCTGCTTCTCTGTAGCCCAGGTCAGGCGCTTCTGCCGCTGTTTCTGGTTCAAAAGTGGCTTGACCTGGGGAATGCGGCACCTGTAGCCCATTTCCTGCACACGCCTGTACACGGTGGCTCTGGATGTTTCTACTCCAGACTCAGTCCACTGTTTCCGCAGGTCCCCCAAGGTCTGGAATCGGTCCTTCTCCACAATCTTCCTCAGGGTCCGGTCACCTCTTCTCGTTGTGCAGCGTTTTCTGCCACACTTTTTCCTTCCCACAGACTTCCCACTGAGGTGCCTTGATACAGCACTCTGGGAACAGCCTATTCGTTCAGAAATTTCTTTCTGTGTCTTACCCTCTTGCTTGAGGGTGTCAATGATGGCTTTCTGGACAGCAGTCAGGTCGGCAGTCTTACCCATGATTGCGGTTTTGAGTAATGAACCAGGCTGGGAGTTTTTAAAAGCCTCAGGAATCTTTTGCAGGTGTTTAGAGTTAATTAGTTGATTCAGATGATTAGGTTAATAGTTCGTTTAGAGAACCTTTTCATGATATGCTAATTTTTTGAGATAGGAAATTTGGGTTTTCATGAGCTGTATGCCAAAATCATCAATATTAAAACAATAAAAGGCTTGAACTACTTCAGTTGGTGTGTAATGAATCTAAAATATATGAAAGTCTAATGTTTATCAGTACATTACAGAAAATATTGAACTTTATCACAATATGCAATTTCTTTTAGAAGGACCTGTATATACAATACAATAAGGGCCTAGTAGCAACACTGAAACGCTCCTACACTCGATCAAAATGAATAACCCAAAATAGACATAGAGTATGATATAAAATATATAACAATTTGTTATAGACTATTCCAACTGATCCCCGTACTGTTTTTCACCTCTAATATTTATACAATTTATGTGATCATGTTTCAATAAATACATTTTGATACATTTTATATCATACTCCATGTGTGTTTTGTTTTGGGCTATTAGTTTTGATCGAGTGTAGAAGTATTGACAGAGCAAAGGACAAGTACCCTGTAAGTAGTAATGAAACCAAATTTCTTCCACGGGTCCTCGGAACACGTGTATTTCTCAGGATGGCTGGACAACCCTTTTAATTTCCTTGTATACCGTATAGCCTTTTAGTTGTCATACATGTCTATAGCGTAATATACTGATTAACCTCATCACCAGCATTCACTGTGAGCTGTAAGGTGATGATAATTACCACCAAAATAATCTAGTTAAGTACCACAAGCCTAAAAATTAAAATAAATCACGGACACATCTATTTTTTTTTTTTATGGACACAGGAAAAAAAATTATCTGTTTTTAATGACTGTCCAGAAAATTCTGGACAATTAGCAACCATGTACAGCGGCAATGTGGTATCTGCTTCCTATGGTTTTCATTGGTTTGCAGTGCGGAGGTCTGCATGGTGTCCACGTGCTGCTTGGCTGTATTCAAAGGAGCTAAGATGCAAGCGGATCCATGGCATCTAAAGTGATCAGAAACCGTGTCAGTTTCTGTTGCGGTATACAGTACATTGCGGATCAAAATATGTCATGTGTACAGGGTACGGGCCCTAAGAGTACAGCATTTTGTAGTAATAAAACTACAACTCCCAGCAGGTGCTGAAGGTCTGCAACTGACAGGGTGTGCTGGGAAATGTAGTGTCCAAAGAGGAGGTGAGTAAAAATGCAGATTTTTTTTTTTTATAGCATTAAATACCTATTAGGACTCTTGCACACGAACGTATGTTCAAGAGGCCTTAGTCTGGAAGGAGACTGGTCTGGGCATACTTCTCAGCTTGCTTTATTTGAAACTTCTCCTTGTGCTTCTCTTCTTTGGCTCTTGGCTCTTCCAATGTCTGCCTGGTCATCACAATCCCACCGCTGCGTTCTGCAATCAGGCAGAATATGGGCAGGCGGCTGGGCTGCTCCCGCCCTGAGTGCGCAGCGTCGTCAGTGTGATGATGCACATACTTACAGGTCAGGAGGCGAGGCCCACAGTTGAAGAAGATGCGCCCCACAGTGCTGCCCAAGCCATACAAGATGACGAGCGGTGAGATGATCTCAGAAATCATGTCTCCACTTACTGCACATTGATGGCCATTCCTGGCCCTGTAGCGAGCGCTGCACTACTTATTACAGTGCAGCGGTGGCGCTTGTGAATATACTACACATATGCACTTACTATGATGCAGGATTCCTGGGGCTCCATCGTGCAGTGGAAGGGGAGTCCTGCAGCTAGAGGGTTGGGCACAAGGCAGGACTGAGCACCCTGTACTGTAGCTGTAAGCACTGCATGACAACCCCCCCCCCCCCCCCCTCCCTCTCCGACCTCGGCCTTGACTACACAACTCCATCATTTACACCAGCCCTGGGAATGTCTGGCTGCATAAACACCAGCTGCTGGATAAGAGGGTAAGGGTTAACAGGCACCACAGCTAGCCAAGGAATAAGAGATGGGAGGGGGAAGGGTGGCTCTAACCAGTAGTAATTCTTACAGCAGTGTCGGCTCCTCTGACCGGGAACAGGCTGGGAGGAGGAGCTTTCTTCTAGGCTGCTGTGTGCGGGACCGCAGGGCTGGCACAGTCTAGCCAGCAAGCACTGAGCTTTCCTGTAGTTCAGAACAGTTGATCACCGTCTGTATCCTGATCTGTGTTGCGACCCTGGAGTCCATGCAGAGGGAGGACTGTAACCCATCCCCTTAGGACACATCTCTGTCTGCACCCAGGCTGACTCATTATAAATATTAGCGTGCAGGCAAGGGGCCCACCGGGGATTTCACCGGCTCCCCGGTGGGCCAGTCCGAGCCAGAGTACAATGCAATAATAATATACATAGCCTTTAACCCCTTAGTGACCAGCCTGCTTTGGGCCTTACTGACTATGCGTTTTTCTTCATTTTTTTTATCATCTCGTTGTTATCTTGATTTTTGCGGGGCAAGTTGTAGTTTTTAATGGTGCCATTTTGGGGTACACATAAATTTAACTTTTATTAACTCTTTCTGGGAGGGAGATGGGAAAAACAGCAATACTGCCACTGCGTTTTTACGTTATAATTTACGTTCATTTTTTGGTATAAATAATATAATATCTTTATTCTCTGGATCAGTACAATTGCAGCGATACCAAATATATATAGGTTTTTTTTTAAGTTTTACTTGCATTGCCACTTCCCAAGACCCATACATTTTTTATTTTTCTTTATATGGAGTTGTGTGAGGGCTTTTGGTATCATTTTGGAGTAAATGGCGCTTTTTGATCGCTTGTTATTAATTTTTTTCGGTGGCAACTAAGAATAAAGTAGCTACTCTGTCATTTAAAAAAAAATTTTTACGGCGTTCATTGTAGGGGATAATTTAAGTGATATTTATGTAGTCCGGGTCATTAAGGACGCGACAATACCAAACATATGGTGAAGATTTATTTTTTGCAATTTTCAATGGAAAAAAAGTTTTTGATTGCTTTTAAAATGCAATGCACTATCCCTATAGTGCATTGCATTGTAATGGCAATGCTATTCTGACACCAGAGAGGCGGAGCCTGCTGGAAATTACTCAAGGCTGGTCTGGGGCCTACATCAGACCCCAGACAGCCTTCACACACATCGGCACCACGCGATCCCATTAGGGAGTCTGCTCCCTCTGTCAGCATTTTACATGAGGCGGGCGCCATTGCCTGCAGCATGTAAAGTGTTAAACAGCCCGGATCAGCACTCCTGACGGTCCGGGCTGTTAGAGAAGGGCCGCGGCTCTCATGTGAGAGCCCAGTACTTGCGCCCCGCTGCACGTGGGACCTGTGCAGCGCTTAGACTGGGCCACCGTAAAAAAAAGTGGCAGCCCAGCCTAAGGCACCTTAGAGACCGTCGTAAAAAGGCGTATGGGTGGTCACTAAGGGGTTAAGCTCTGTCAGGTTTGATGTGAACCACCAGTAGGCAGCCGTTTTCATGTCTTACCAGAGATGTTTGATTGGGTTCAAGTCAGGGCTCTGGATGGGCCACTCAAGGACATTCACATACAGTCCCTTGAAAAAGTATTCATACCCTATGAACTTTTCCACAGTTTTTTCATGTTACACCCACAAACTTAATAGTATTTTATTCCGATTATATGTGATAGACCAACACAAAGTAGTATGTGTGAAGTAAAAATAAAATAAAGTAAAAATCTAGAAAGCGGGGTGTCCATTTGTGTTCAGCCCCCTGTATTCTGACACCCTTAAATAAAATCCAGTATGACCAACTGTCTTCAGAATTCACCTAATTTGTAAATAGAGCCCATCTGTATGTAACTTATTCTTAGTATAACCCAGATGTTCTGTGAAGGCCTCTAGCGGTGTTAAAAATGTACTACACTTAGTTTTTCTGTTACTAAAGAATATTGTATTGTGGGAGTGTAATGCATTCTGGGAAAGAGAAGCCCAGTCTCCAGTTTACAATCACCAAGGACACATCAGCAGAGCTGTCCTTCTGCATATCCTCTTCTTATACTCCACAATCCTTGTGCAAGCATATCTGGTAAGACATCTACCTTTGTTTCAGGGACATTGTGTTGTAAGAGGCAGCCCTGATCATCCAGCAACATTTCCAACACATATATATATAGCAGACTGTCATGTTTCCCTCCAGCCACCAGAGGCCACTGTGGCTGGGTAGGACAGTGAGAGGAGTTGTTTCCAGAGGACAAGGAGTTAAGTGTTTTTCCCGGGCTGAGCAGAGAGCCTGGGCTGAAGGTGTCTGAGTACACAGGAAGAAGGACGCTGTGCACTGAGAGGGAGATCCACAGGGAAGATTAGAGCGATTTCTCCCTGCCTGCTGTGACACAGTATCTGTGTGCTGTCTGCTGTAGTGTGAGGCACTTACCAGAGAAACTGTGAGTGAATTCCAGGCCCTGCCTGATTACACGTCCAGAGCTGCTGATTATCTCTAACCAGAGTTACAGAGACTACAAAGAGAGGCCAGAGCTGAGCCACGCTGAAGCAAGCAAGCAAGCAACCAGATCGGGACCCAGACTGTATCTGCCTGCATGTGCCGGACACCGAGCTGTGAGTGCACTGATGCTCACCTGAGCTAGGACATAGTGGAATAGGATTTAGTTTAGTGCACCGTAGAGGTGCACCCCGGGTAGCGGGGACAGATAGGACTACCTAGAAGAGAGTAGCCTGCTATTGTCTGTACTTGTGTTTGTGATTCATTTGTGTTCTTTATGCAAATTTCCATTATCTTTATTGTGAATTCTCAAGCTGTTCATATTGTAAATCTGCTTCTCCGGCAGTTAGAGTTCTCTTTTAATAAAGCCGGTTTCTACTTCAGCCTCCTTGTCTGCTGCACTGTACTTGAGTCCTGCTCTACGGTCTCTTCCTCTGCTGACCGTTACAAGTGGCGCTGCGAGCAGGGTACAGTCACAGAGATGGAGGCGGCTGAAGGCAATGGTGGAACCCTTGCAAGGGCCCTTCCTATTGGCACGTTGTTCAACTTGCTACCCAAATTTGATGGCCAGAACATGACACTGTCAGACTGGGTGACAAGGTTACAGAGTGCTGTTAGGATTTACAATGTCAGCCCAGAACTACAAGTAGAAATTGCTTTGGCCGCTCTCGAGGGTGAGGCCCGAAGAAATGTTCTCCTACAACCAGAAGCCACGCGCAATACATTGCAAGAGATGGTGAGATTCCTGGAAGAAATATATGGGGAAACAGCCAGTGCAGGGCACCTCCGGGCGAAGTTTTTTTACCGGATTCAACGGGAAGACGAAGGTGTCTCTCAGTACGCTACAGCCCTACAGGAAGTGTTGGCCGAGGTACAAAAAAAAGAGGCAGATGGGGTTACTGGCATGGGACCCATAGACCGGATACTGCGGGAACAATTTATTCTGGGGCTCTACAGCAATCCCCTGAAACAGGCTCTGCGGGAACGAGTCAGAGTAGACCCTACCCTAACCTTTCGACAAATTTTGGCAGAGGCCGTGACGCGAAACAAAGAAGACGGCTATGCTTCTGGAGTAATACGGACCCAGACCGTTACACCCCTCGGGGTTACAAGAAATGAGGAAGCCCTGGTCAGAGTGGTACAAGACTTGCAGAGCTCCCTGAGTGCCATGCACGAAAAGTTGACACACCTGGAGAAACGGATAGAGTCGCGCCATACTACTGAGGCTGCCTATCCAGCCCGACAACAAACCTATCAGGCGACTCCGTGGGTTCCTACACCCGAATGCCCTTATGCTAGTTTACCATACCATCAAGCCCCTCATTACCCTTCAGTGGGGCCATCCAGCCAAGCTCTGAGGGCACCTCCCACTCGCAGGCTAAAAGTGGCCCGTCAAGGGGCACAGTGTTGGCGGTGTGGAGATCTAGGACATTTCGCCAGAGAGTGTCGGAATAATCCAGCTGGACGCCAAGAGCCACCGTTAAACTACCGACCCCTGCAGTAGTGGGGCGTACTGCAGGGGAGGTGGAGAGCCAAGTTACCCAGCAAAGCTCCGAACACCTGGTCGCAGGGTGCCCCACTATACGAACTGAGTTCGAAGGTGTTCCTGTCGACTGCTTAGTGGATACTGGGTCTCAGGTGACAACTATGCCCGAGTCATTCTTCTACCGTTACTTTCAAGCGCTGGCCAAGCCAGAACGAGAGACACTGGTCCGGGTTACAGCGGCTAACCAACAACAGATTCCTGTCACAGGGGTCGTGTGGATGAATGTACGGCTGTGTGGACAGGAAGTGGGGCGGAAAGGTATCTTGTTGGTCCCCGAAACGTTCAAAGAAGATGTGCCGGTGATAATGGGCATGAATATCCTGCGAGAATTGGATCAGATCATGTTCACCAAACGGGGGCCGGGTTACTGGAAACAAGCCACCCCGCACAAACCTACCCAGAAAGCATTTCAACGGCTAATCCGTTTTTGTGGAACACAGAAAAGTGTACCAGCACACCAGGCGGTGGGAACGATCCTGAGCGCCAGGAAAGGCTACCTTCACCCTTCCCCCTGGTCGGGAGACCGTGCTGACGTTACCCGTGGGAACTTTCCGTAATCTTGAAGGCATGGAGGTGTTCGTTGAACCAACAGGCCTAGGAGAGCTGGGTCAGGACGTCCTGGTGGCCCGGACACTGGGAGTGGTCCAGAATGGACGAGTACCCATAAGAGCTGTGAATGTGGGATATCTAGAAGTTCCCTTGACGCCAGGGGTGGAACTGGCTCGTGTGTACCTACATCAGGGAGAAATCCTGAGTCAGAGAGAAGTGACTCTAGCTCCGGTAGGGGATGCTGGTTGGACCCTGGCAGTTACTGCCAGTGCAGAAGAGGCGCCGACCCCAGAATGGAATGGGGGAACCATCTTGGATCAAATGGAGATAGATGTTAAGGCTCTCAGTTTAGACCAACAGCGAGCAGTTGAAACCATGCTGTGGGAGAATCAGGCTGCGTTTGCCCGCCACGCCGATGACCTTGGCTGCACGAATGCTATCACACATGAGATACCGACGGGGGACACTCCACCAATTCGGGAGAGATATCGACAGATTCCGCCCAAGTTGTACCAGGAAGTGAAGACGCTATTGAAACAGATGATAGATTCCGGAGTGGTGCGGGGAAGCCAGAGCCCTTGGGCAGCCCCAGTGGTGCTTGTCAAGAAGAAGGACGGCACTATTCGATTTTGTGTGGATTACCGGCGGTTGAATGCTTGCACTGCGCGAGACTCATATCCTCTGCCACGCATCGAGGAGTCTCTGACGGCTCTAGGACGAGCCAAATACTTCTCCACCCTGGATCTAGCAAGTGGGTACTGGCAAGTACCAGTGGCTGAGCAGGACAAGGCAAAGACAGCATTCATACTCCCCATGGGGTTATTTGAATTCAACAGGATGCCATTCGGACTGACTAATGCCCCTGGAACCTTCCAGCGGCTGATGGAGAGATGCCTGGGAGACCTGAATTTTGAAGCCACTCTGATATACCTAGACGATATCATCGTATACTCTGCTACTTTTCAAGAACACTTGAATCGGCTAGGGCAGGTACTCGAGCGACTGCGATCCCATGGCCTGAAGGTAAAGCCAAAGAAGTGTCATCTCTTCAAGAGGGAGATCGAGTACCTGGGCCATAGGGTGTCCCAAGACGGAGTGCTACCGTCCCAAGACAAAGTGGCTGCAATAGGACAATGGCTAGTGCCGAGAACACTGCGTGAGTTGAAGGCCTTCCTGGGACTGACTGGGTACTACCGGCGGTTCATCAAAGACTACGCAAAAATAGCGGGCCCTCTGAATGAGTTGTTGAGAGGAACGGCTGGGCAACCCAAGGGCCAAAGTATCCCCTGGGGACAGAAACAGGAAGAGGCCTTCCAGGCCCTGAAAGAAGCCCTGACATCGGCCCCCATCTTGGCTTATGCCGATTTTGATAAACCATTCATCTTAGCTACTGATGGCAGCCTCTACGGACTTGGGGCAGTCCTGTCGCAGGTACAGGATGGACATGAGAGAGTGATCGCTTATGCCAGTAAATCCTTGCGAGATACGGAGCGAAACCCCCATAACTACAGTTCCTTCCGGCTGGAACTCCTTGCCCTGGTGTGGGCTATGACGGAGAAATTTGCAGGATATCTGACAGGAGCTAAGATCTTCGTACGGACGGATAACAATCCCCTGGCCCATCTGGGTACGGCCAAGTTGGGAGCCCTGGAGCAACGCTGGGCGGCTCGCCTCGCAAGGTATGACTTCTCAATTCGCTACCGCTCCGCTTTTGAAACTCCAGTAGGGGATATGGATGAACAAAAGGAAGAAGATGAAACTCCTGACTTCCGCAAGTTCACTCCCCCAACAGTCGCGGCCCAGACAAGTGGGGAGGCCCGTAAGCCAGTGTCGAGTGTGTGAACTCACGAAGAGTACAGAACAGAGAGCACCCCTACAGTCCATCCAGACCACAGAACCGCTGGAAGTGTTGATGATAGACTATCTTCTTGTGGGACAATCGTCAAGAGGTCCACAGTATTGCCTGGTCATGATCGACCACTTCTCCAAGTTTGCAGTAGTCACCCCAACTCGGGACCAGACGGCCGAGTCCGCTGCACGAGCCATTTGTCAAGACTTCATTCGGGTCTATGGGTGTCCAAAGCGGATCCATTCAGATCAAGGGGCGTGCTTTCAAGGAAAAGTGATGGAAGAGCTACATCGACTGTACGGCATTGAAAAATCCAGGACAACTCCTTATCATCCCCAAGGAAACGGAGCCTGTGAGCGCTTTAACCGCACATTGCTGCAAATGCTGAGGACGCTAGAGGAAGACAAGAGGGCACACTGGCCTGACTACCTGCCAGAATTAGTCTGGGCTTACAATAATCGTGTCCACACCACCACCGGTTACACCCCATACATGTTACTGTTCGGTAGGGCTGGTCGAGAGATCGTGGAATTAAACCTAGAACAGCCAGAAGACCTAATAGAGCGATCAACCACCTCATGGGTGAAAGAACACCGTCGGCGTCTCCAGACCATTCGCCGGTTCGCAGGTCAGCGGTTACAGGAGAGAGCTCATACAGACCGTCCTCCAGTTCAGGAGGTTCCATTGCAGCCTGGGGATCGGGTACTGGTACGAGAGAAACGTCCCAGAGGCAAGTTGAGTGAGCGTTGGGAAGTACAGCCGTATAAAGTGATCAAGAGAGTGTACCCTAATGGTCCGGTCTACGAAGTGCAGGTTGAGAATGAGGAATTTGCTTCACAGACTCTACATAGGAATATGTTACGGCCATGCCGGTCCAAAGATCCCGCACCTGTTCAGAGGACACCTCCTCCTGCCCCATACTCAGAACTTGTTATCTCTGATGGAGATTATGGTGAAGACTGGTGGACTGCTCCCAACACTGAAGAAGCCTCCCAGGTTACAGGTGATGAAGGCACTGTCACAGAACCATTGCCAGCCCGTAATGGAGAGGGGCCCTCGGACACACCCGAACCTCCTATTGTGGTGGATGATCCAGACTGGCAGTTCCTAGTGGAGAGAGTCAGGTCGTAACAGATAGCCAGGACCTCCGGAGATCCAGTAGGCTTACTGCAGGGGTTCCACCAAACAGGTACGCTGCTGATGAGTTCATTTGGTCCACCTGTATGTATTGTGGACAATGTTGTACTGCTGTATAAAAAGTTACATTAACCATTATTTCTATGGACTATATAGCAAGGACGAGGACGGCCACCTTTAAGTGGGGAGGCATGTAAGAGGCAGCCCTGATCATCCAGCAACATTTCCAACACATATATATATAGCAGACTGTCATGTTTCCCTCCAGCCACCAGAGGCCACTGTGGCTGGGTAGGACAGTGAGAGGAGTTGTTTCCAGAGGACAAGGAGTTAAGTGTTTTTCCCGGGCTGAGCAGAGAGCCTGGGCTGAAGGTGTCTGAGTACACAGGAAGAAGGACGCTGTGCACTGAGAGGGAGATCCACAGGGAAGATTAGAGCGATTTCTCCCTGCCTGCTGTGACACAGTATCTGTGTGCTGTCTGCTGTAGTGTGAGGCACTTACCAGAGGAACTGTGAGTGAATTCCAGGCCCTGCCTGATTACATGTCCAGAGCTGCTGATTATCTCTAACCAGAGTTACAGAGACTACAAAGAGAGGCCAGAGCTGAGCCACGCTGAAGCAAGCAAGCAAGCAAGCAACCAGATCGGGACCCAGACTGTATCTGCCTGCATGTGCCGGACACCGAACTGTGAGTGCACTGATGCTAACCTGAGCTAGGACATAGTGGAATAGGATTTAGTTTAGTGCACCGTAGAGGTGCACCCCGGGTAGCGGGGACAGATAGGACTACCTAGAAGAGAGTAGCCTGCTATTGTCTGTACTTGTGTTTGTGATTCATTTGTGTTCTTTATGCAAATTTCCATTATCTTTATTGTGAATTCTCAAGCTGTTCATATTGTAAATCTGCTTCTCCGGCAGTTAGAGTTCTCTTTTAATAAAGCCGGTTTCTACTTCAGCCTCCTTGTCTGCTGCACTGTACTTGAGTCCTGCTCTACGGTCTCTTCCTCTGCTGACCGTTACAGTGTTATGCAGAGCTGTCCAGCTAGTTCTAACCAGTACTCAGAAGGTTGTAACTGTTAGATGTTAGACATGCAATCCCATGTATAGGCAGCCATTTTGGACATATGCTTTCTCTGTTAGTGTTATATTACTGTACATGTCATTCTATATGTTTTACTTATACAAGCTATTTGTATTCTTGTAGTTTTACCAATCGAATACTCCTGTTTTGACAATAAACAAGTTAGACTACAAAGAACAGTCCTCTTATTTGGAAGACAGGAATGGTTTATGCTGAATGTCAGACTGCACACTGTGTGAACATGTATGAAGACAGAACAAGGAGTATGGCACAACTGCAAACCAATCAAGACATGGCCATCCACCTAAACTGACTTCGCAGTCAAGGAGAGCACTAATTAGAGAGGTAGCCAAGAGGCCCATGGTAACTCTGGAGAAGCTGCAGAGACCCACAACTCAGGTGGGAGAATCTGTCCACAGGACAACTTTTAGTTGTGTACTCCACAAATCTGGCCTTTAAGGAAGAGTGACGAGAAGAAAGCCATTTTTGAAAGCCAGCCATAAGAAGTCCCATTTGCCCATTTTGCCACAAGCTATGTAGGGGACATAGCAAACATGTGGAAGAAGGTGCTCTAGTCATGACACTGAACACACCATCCCCACAGTGATACCTGGTGGTGACAGCATCATGCTTTTTTTCAGCACGGACAGGGAAGCTTGTCAGAGTTGATGGGAAAATGAATAGAACTAAATACAGGGAAATCCTGGAGGACAACCTGTTAGGCCCCTTTCACACGAGCGTGACGGATTAGGTCCGGATGCATTCAGGGTGCGTTCAGTGAAACTCGTACCATTTTGCAAGCAAGTTCAGTCAGTTTTATCTGCGATTGCGTTCAGTTGTTCAGTTTTTTCCACACGATTGCAATGCGTTTTGATGCGTTTTTCACGCATGTGATAAAAAAGTGAAGGTTTACAAACAACATCTCTTCGCAAACATCAGTGAAAAACACATTGCATCCGCACATGCTTGCCGATGCAATGTGTTATTCGCGCAGCCCCATTCATTTCTATGGAGCCAGGGTTGCGTGAAAAATGCAGAATATAGAACATGCTGCGATTTTCATGCAACTCAGAACTGATGCATGAAAAACAACTCTCATGTACACAGACCCATTGAAATGAATGGGTCAGGATTCAGTGCGGGTGCTATGTGTTCACGTCACGCATTGCACCCATGCGGAAAACTCGCTCATGTGAAAGGGGCCTTAGAGGCTGAAAAGGACTTGAGACTGGGGCAGAGGTTCACCTTCCAGCAGGACAACAATCCTAAAAATACAGCCAGAGCTACAATGGAATGGTTTAGATCAAAGCCTATTCATGAGTTAGAATGGCCTAGTCAAAATCTCATTGAGAATCTGTGGCAACACTTGAAAATTGGTGTTCACAGACACTCCCCGTCCAATCTGACTCAGCTTGAGCTATTTTGCAAAGGACATTGGGCAAAAATTTCAGCCTGTAGATGTGCAAAGCTGGTAGAGACATACCCTAAAAGACTTTCAGCGGTAATTGCAACAAAAGGTGATCTTACAAAGTTTTGACTCAGGGGGGCTGAATACTAATTCACACCAACATTTATTTATTAACATTTTTGAAAAGCATGTATAATTTTCTTTTAACTTAATCCATACTTGCTACTTTGTGTTGATAATCACATAAAATACATTTAAGTTTGTGGATGTAATGTGAAAAAATGTCTCTGTAGTTGTCCCTCAGGTATTGTCTTGGCTACAGTATGTTCTTATGGTGATTGTCTTGTTAGAAGGTGAACCTTCTGGCTAGTCTTAGGTCCAGAGCATTCTGTATCAGGTTTTCATTGTCCTTTGCTCCATTCAGCTTTCTCCCTTACCAAGGCCCTTTTAACCAATTACTTAGTTTGGTGGGGCGTCCAGTTCTACGAAGAGTCCTTTTGTTTCAAACTACTTCTATGTAAGAATTATGGAGGACACTGTGCTCTTGGAAACTTTCAGTAGAGCAGAAATTTTTTGTACCCTTCTTCAGATCTGTACCTACACAAAATCCTGTCTCTGATCTCTACAGGGAATTCTTTCCTCCTCATTGCATGGTTTTTGCTCTTGTATGGTATGTTAGCTGTGAGATCTTAGCTGTGTCTTTCCAATTCATGTCCAATCAACTGAATTTACTACAGGTGAACTTTAGTCAAGGTGTAGAAACATCTCAAAGATGATCAAGAGAAATGTGAAGCCCCCAGAGCTAAATTTCAAGTGCCATAGCAAAGGTTCTGGATAGGGGCGTACATAGACATCATTGGGCACCATAGCAAGAATCTGAATTAGGCCCCCTAACCCCGCCCACTACCCTGGCCCATCCCACCTCCTGCCCTGGCTCCTTCACTGCCACCCCCCATTTGCCAATAAAGAAATGTATACATGACCTACTGAAAACGTTAGGGACACTGGCGTAATTAGAAATCACTGGGCCCCACAGGAAATTTCCCTCTGACCGGCAGAGACCCTTGATTTCTTCCCTAATACAGTCCAATTATTGTCCAATAGACTAGTCATGGAAATATATGTATACTGTAATATGATATTTTAACACTGTCTATTGTCTATTGGACGATAATTGGACTGTATTAGGGAAGAAGTCAAGGGTCTCTGCCGGTCAGAGGTGCCGGACAACTGGGGGGCCCATACATTTTTTTGCTGTGGGGCCCATTCAAAAATTTCCTGTGGAGCCCAGTGTCACAACCAGACAGCTGAGAAGCTCTGACAGAAGCCTTTCAGAACCTCCTCCTTGAGTTTTCTTTGTTTTGGTTTTCAGTTCCTCATCTCGTTAGCCTCTCTCAGCTGTCATGTAGTTGGACTGATTGCATCCCTTTAAATTCCTCCCCATAATGCATTAGTGTGCGGTTTATACAGCTTCCTGGAGTGTGTGTGCATGCTGATCCTATTTCCCAGTCTTCTACAAGTTAAGTGTTGTACATTCATTTGTGATTTTCTGTTTGCTGGATCCCAGGTGACCCTGACTCCCTCCGTGTCTAGTGTAGGGAGCCGGTGGTCGTGTCCCTTCACTATTGTAGGGTGTTCAGGTGTTATATAGTCGAGGTACGAGGATATGCGATCATCCACCATTGGGATTATCGCATAGGCTGAGCAGTAAGGGAGAGAGCCAGGTCTGATGCAGGGGTCTCCCTTTTTGTTCCTTAGTTTTGGATCCAGTGAGTCATATTCATTTTGCATTGTCTTGTTTCCTGTACACCTTCCGTGACACCCAGTCATTTCTAATTACGCTAGTGAAATGTAATGATCCGGGTTGGGGTTGGAAAGATAGTGACTGGGGGCTGGGGCAGTCTTACTGTGTGGGTGGGCTGGCAGTGGCACAGGTCTGGACTGGCTCCAGAATGACTGTTTGACTGTCGACACTGGCGAGGCGGGCAGTACAAGTCACTCTCAACTTCTTCCACACTGGGTGCATGCCTGCTGCCTGTCAGCGAAACACTGGGCCAATGTGTGAAACTGTGCAGGCGCATGAGCCGAGGGAGCGCGCAGCCAGAATGGGTACTAGGGAGCGTGCAGAGCCAGTGAGAACTCGGGAAAGGGGGGCGGGCCGGGTGTTATCGTCGGCGCTGGGAGCCGGACCGCCTCTGCCCCAAGCTAAGCCTGCAGTGAGCACAGTTGCCGGGGACGGGGCCTTCCGTGCGCTCCGGGCCCCCCTGTGCCGCGGGCCCCATAGCAGTGGCGTACCCTGCCTATATTGGCGGTACGCCACTGGTTCTGGATACTTATGGCCAGGTGAAATTTTAGTTTTTCCTTTTTAATACATTTTCAAACATTTGTAAAATTCTGTTTTACTTTCCCATTAAGGAGGATTGAGTGCAGACTGATGGGAAAAAGTTTTTTATTTTTTTATCACAAGGCCGCAAATAACAAAATGTGCTGCCTGACACTTTTTTTTTACTAGCTGGGAATAAAACCGGACATCGACTATTGCTGTAGCTTTGTTCAGCTGCCCAAGGAACATTATAATTTAAACATACATTTATTAGCAGCAATTGACAGATATGTGTGGACTACAGAAAACCTTTCTAAGCAAACCTTGACGGCTTTATTCATGTTTTATTGGTTATGACACTTGCTCATTACATCTATGAATTTTTGATTGTGCCACTAAATAATTCATGGAGCATTATCAACTCTCATTAAAAAGCTTGTAATGGAACCTGGGCTGTGTGTTCTGCCTGATGACTGGTCTGATAATGGCCATTTGCTTGTAAATAGTGTTTGTTAAAGACTTCTTGATAGTTGTAATAATCCTAATGACTTCCCAGACACTTCACCAAGTGTTTTTCAGTTCTGTCTGAGATGGAAGTAGTACTCTAATCCCAGTATCAGCAAAATAGTGGTTTCCAACACATGGGTGTTTTTTTTATTTTTTTTGTTATCATGGAATCCTCAGTGACAAGTCACATAATGGTCAGAGTCTGCATCTGCAGTAGGCGGGTGATGGTGTTCACTACTTGGGGTTCTTAAAGGGAAAGTGTTTTTGTCGTGACGCCAGTTGCATTTAAGCAACGAGGGACGGGGTCCCCCTTTTAGTAGATATGGTGGTACCCAGGATAGGAATGCCAGAGTGGGGTAAGGGTGGCCTAATGTCCCTTGGTGGTGTAGCACATGTCAAGGTGCTCCTACCTGGTTACACTGTTTCCCTAAGCGTGGCCGTCCACTGCAGTAAAAAGGGTACTTGAATGGTGGGATGAATGAATAAATTGAGTCCAGACCTTGTGATGAACTTGAGAACAGCTTTACTTGAATAATCTTTCATCAGGAAACAATATTCCAACTTTATCTTGGTTATCAGGTTTTGGCTTAACTTCTGGCAAACACACTCAGCTCTGCTACATCTGTACTCTTTCAGCTCTGCTGACTGGATTAAATAGGAAATGTTACGTTCTGCTGTAGGCTGCAACTTAGCTTTCTGTAGTCTGGTTGTGTCTTTATTGTTGATCTGTATCTTTGTTTTTATCTTTGTTTTTAGTCATTGAATTTTTTCTCCTGACTCTGGCGGCACTCAGCTTAGGCCTCTGGGCCCAGCAGAGCAGGCAGTGCTCCGCTGGCTGGAACACAGCCTTCACCTTGCAGGGGGTACTCTATACACAACCTCTCCCCTAGGATGGGATAGTTAGACTGACTTTCACTAAGTAAACTCCTCCCTCTCTAGAAAGGGATGGAATGGACAAAAAGGTTCCACTTCAGGGAAACTAGCTCTGCCATTATTTCCGCCATCTGCTGGTGAACCAGGCACATTACATATACAATACAAAACAAGTAAAATGTAGAGATGAGTGGCACTGCCGTGTGTCTCTCCATTACATAGCGAACCCCTCTGACACTCTGTCTATCTTCAAACAGTATACGTGGTGCTCAGCCAATATTCAAAGTGCCAACGACAGTTGTGTATAGAGATAAAAGAAAGCGGCACTCAGCACTGTAGAGTATACGTTCCTTTATTCTTCCATATATTAAAATATCGGGGCTGGAGCGACCCGCAAAGTTTCACAGCAAATAGAGAGGCTCTATTTGCTGTGAAACTTTGCAGGTCGCTCCAGCCCCGATGTTTTGTTTGTGCTTAGGATAGGAATATGCTCCAAGGGTGCCAAATAAAAGTTAAGGTGCTGCATGAGAATACTGACATACTAACATTTAAGACAGCTACCTCTAGGTTCCTGTCTGTATGAGTAGGGTGTCCATTCACAGTTTGCCCTCTCGGTAATAACCAGTGAACCAAAAAGACTGCACAAAGCACTCAAATACTCCAGTGTGAATACCGTGGCGTAGTACCACTGGAAGAGTGGGGGGTGTCATTTACTGTAATCCCTCCACGAGGCTTTGAGATGCCTGCAAATAGAACGGTGGCTTTATCCTGTAATCCCTTCCTAGCACCATGGGCTTATAATGCTTTACGCACCTTGATGACTGAACAGGTAGCTACACATGAATTTTTTTAAGGCTATGCACAAGGCCTTAGAACTTTGACAATTAGGAGAGGGAGTAACCGGGCTTATCCCAAAACACACATATTACCCTCTAAACACACATATTAGCAGCGGGTTACCCTTGACGTTGTTAGATCTGCTTGTGATGTAACCACTTGGTTCCCCTGTGTCGCACTAGACCTAGGCTTGCTAGCTAACACAAAGCCACATAAGAACCATTAGTTTTAAATGTCCTCAGAGGCAGTCCATAATGAGCAAGGCGATGTTAGACCTGCTTGGAACGTATATTAGAGGCAGTCCATAATAACTAAGCAATACAGTGCTAACTATCTGGATTAGGTGCTAGTACCATAATCCATACATAAGTGCTGTGGGGATTCGCTCTGGTAGTTGGGATAAGCGGGTGCAGTACAGAGGCAAAGTACAAGTTCGTAATTCAAATGTCCGTGTTTATCCACACATAAGGTCAAACAAAAAACACTCTTTGCAAGGTTGGTGTTTGTTCACACCAAGTAGAAAGTTCGTGCATAACAAAAAAAGTCACCTTGTCGGCGGTTCTGCCTCTAGCAGTCAAAATGCAGGCTTTAGGTGGCCTGCTGTCACGGGTAGTATGGGGAAGGAAAGACAACCAAAGGGAACCTCAACTAAACAACAACAGACTAGGCCTCAAACCTAGGGAGTAAATAGGTCACCTCCTAGCATTCCCTGATACTCTCCCTAAGCTACTAACAACATGTGCAAGTCTCAATGGTAGAAATGCACATGCACCGGAATCTGAGATTGCTGAAACACTGCACCAAACCCTCAGCTTAGGGAACTGGGAATGAGGTAACCAGCTCCTTCAAAACTGAAGGAGCTAGTGTTTTACCTGAGGCCTAGTCAGGACAGACAGACCAAGAAAAGGTAAAAGACTTAGCTTAAGATGAACTGGAACAGGAGAACCACCACACAAGCAGAGCACTCCACAGAAGAGCTATAAGCCACAATAAAACAAGTGAGAGGCGGAACATATAAAGAGCCACCTGACTGATAATGAGCAGCATCTGCGAATGGGTGGAAACCTGTCAGCAACAATGAAAACAAGAGATCTGTCAAATAGACTCCTAAGTCCTCCATCTATTTGAACTTCTAAGATCTCTCCCAGGGCCGGCGGTGACACCTGCTCTCCCAACACACACTTAGCTTTTCAGCCCAGCACAGGGCTCAGTTCCCAAACCAGCGATTGCCAGAGCTCCTCTATCAGAGAGAGGTAATCACCTTCACAGCTGACACTGCTGGCTGGGTTTTTTATAGGCGAGTCAAGACTTGGCCTGGACCGTGAGGAGTAGTCACCCACCTATAACTTTGACTACTCCCAGTAAGAGCCGTCCCGGATCAGCTATACAGCCATACTAAAATAGCAAAGTGTCAATCAGCATTAGCTGCTGCTGACACCTGAAAATACCGGCCCTCACTTCACCAAGGCCAGGAATCTCGGTGACACATACCTTCTGTCAACGACGGACCCTTGCGTCTTCCTACAGCGCATATAGAATCACATTGCTGTATCTGAAAGAGAATACACACAATGGGCACAGTATACTTGAACGTTGCTGTAAATGGAAAATGTTAGTGCAAATATTTAATGAAGGCACATTTTTAATGCAATAAGATGTGCAATAAGTGCAATAAATTAATAAATTCACATTTGAGTTCATTTATTAAATGCTGGTAAGGAAAATGCAACGAACTGGAAATTTAAGTGCAATAAAGTCTCTTAAGGGCGAAAAGAGTCCTTTGTAATCTATAGCAACAAAACAATGTCAATAGTTGTAATCCATATGAGGAAGCAAAAGTCACTTGAAATCCACATAAGGCAATAATGTCAATTGTAATCCACATGGGTATAAGAATAGCAGAATAGCAGGCAAAGAGTCTCCCAAATAACCTGAAAAGGGGGTAAAAGGGAATTTGGCACGGACAAGTTGTGAGAGCCGGATATCCTATATGGCTTCTTTTAGGTCAGCAAGGTCCTCTCCGCAAAGTATCTCTTCCCAATTGGACTTTGTGGCAGTCTCCTCCGGGCGTAAGTCATTCACCATGTTGCTGTCTTTAATGTTGGCACAGACAGGAAATGAAGAAGGGGCTTCAGAGGAGGAGCTTCCACTTCCTCTCTGTTCACTCCCAGATTGTTCCCTGTGGGCAGGGCTAGAGTTTCCCGCTTTAGCTGGGAGCATTGGATTAACCATAAGAGATAGTGATGGGGCAAAAAGAGGGGTAATGCTTCCTAGCGGGGCGTTACACATGGACACAAGCTCATATTTACCAATAGCTTTTTGTGTAATTTGTGCCATGTTACTGGCTCAGTGGTTCTTAGATTCATTATTAATGGGCATTCGCTGTCCAGAATTAAAGAGATGCTGCACTTTGCCTTTTTTTACCATGCTGGTCCATTGGCCATATTTCAAGTGAAGTCCTAATGCAGCAGTAGATCTTGAGTAATGCCCTTCCAGAAAAAGCCGAAGAGGCTGCTTCTCTTTACTGACCTCTAAAGTTAGTTTAGTTTACCCACTGACCCAACTCTTAGGACCCTACTAATCACACTAATCAGACATATATGGCATAATTTTTCAATATGCTGTCGATTCCTATGGTAGAAAAAAATTTGAACGGGTTTCTAGAGAGTTATATTGGAAAAAAAAAAAGGTCAGAGAGTCTCAAAACTAAAGAAGCATTACTCAACTTCACTGATCCCACACCACTGCAGTACGCTCCACTTCGGGTACTGGCTCAACATGCCAGACATGCCAGAACAAGCTCGCTCAGGCCAGTGATTAGCTGAGCCAGGCTTTCCTACAATGTTTGGCATGTTGAGCCAGAACTAGGAAGTAGACAACAGTTGGCACTGCTGGGGGTATATTGCAGGTGAGTAATGCTTCTTCTTTTTTTTTTTTACATTTTCTGGCACATAAAAAAACAAAACTATTCCACCTGGAAAGCCTTTCAAAGGGTATCTGTCAGCAGTTTGACCATGACTGACAGCACTAGGAGGGGGCCCAGAAAGAGCTGTATTTTTATTATCAAGAGTAGTGAGAATATGAACTGCTATTCTGCCCCATTCTGTTTCTCAAGTGCCCAGGAGGCAGAGCTTCATTGTAAAGTGCTCTATACATTGAATTGCTTTACAGTCCCTCTCCTCGGCTCTGAATGACAGCTCTAGTGGTCTCCTGGTTGCACTGATGCTGCACACAGTTATGTGACTGTGCAGTGCAGGTCTCAAGAACATCAGGAAGCTGTGTATGCCTGAAGAGCACGCCAAACCTGGAAAGTAGCGGAAAAGCAGGAGAGGTAAGTTAACTTATCTATTTTGGATGGGGTCTAACATGGAGTTCTAAAGGGAGTCTTACATGGTAGTGTAATGGGGGTCTGATCTAAGGTCTGATGATGGCTTGACATACAGTTGCAAGAAAAAGTATGTGAACCCTTTGGAATAATATGGATTTCTGCACAAATTGGTCATAAAATGTGATCTGATCTTCATCTAAGTCACAACAATAGACAATCACAGTCTGCTTAAACTAATAACACACAAAGAATTAAATGTTACCATGTTTTTATTGAACACACCATGTAAACATTCACAGTGCAGGTGGAAAAAGTATGTGAACCCCTAGACTAATGACATCTCCAAGAGCTAATTGGAGTGAGGTGTCAGCCAACTGGAGTCCAATCAATGAGATGAGATTGGAGGTGTTGGTTACAGCTGCCCTGCCCTATAAAAAACACACATCAGTTCTGGGTTTGCATTACACAAGAAGCATTGCCTAATGTGAACGATGCCTCGCACAAAAGAGCTCTCAGAAGACCTACGATTAAGAATTGTTGACTCATAAAAAAATAAAAATAATAATAATTGTTGACTTGCATAAAGCTGGAAAGGGTTATAGAAGTATCTCCAAAAGTCTTGCTGTTCATCAGTCCACGGTAAGACAAATTGTCTATAAATGGAGAAAGTTCAGCACGGCTGCTACTCTCCCTAGGAGTGGCCATCCTGTAAAGATGACTGCAAGAGCACAGCGCAGACTGCTCAATGAGGTGAAGAAGAATCCTAGAGTGTCAGCTAAAGACTTACAAAAGTCTCTTTTATGCTAACATCCCTGTTAGCGAATCTACGATACGTAAAACACTAAACAAGAATGGATTTCATGGGAGGATACCACAGAGGAAGCCACTGCTGTCCAAAATAACATTGCTGCACGTTTACAGTTTGCACAAGAGCACCTGGATGTTCCACAGCACTACTGGCAAAATATTCTGTGGACAGATGAAACCAAAGTTGAGTTGTTTGGAAGAAACACTCAACACTATGTGTGGAGGAAAAGAGGCACAGCACACCAACATCAAAACCTCATCCCAACTGTGAAGTATGGTGGTGGGGGCATCATGGTTTGGGGCTGCTTTGCTGCGTCAGGGCCTGGACGGATTGTTATCATCGAAGGAAAAATGAATTCCCAAGTTTATCAAGACATTTTGCAGCAGAACTTAAGGCCATCTGTCCACCAGCTGAAGATCAACAGAAGATGGGTGTGTCACGACCATGTTCATGGCCGTGACTCCTTGGGAGCTGCATGCAGTTGCCCATGGTCTGGTGTTGTGTCAACCGCAGCTGGGGGCACTTTGTTGTTTGCCTCAAGTGCGGTTGCCGCAGACAACAGGTATGCGTGCGGTTGCCTTTGGTTCTGTGAGGAAAATACCACAGCCCTCACCTGTGATTGACAACCAAACCAAAACCGCTGACAACCGCATGCGGTTCAGTAGTCACAACCATAACCATGGCCGTGACAGGGTGCTGCAACAGGACAACGACCCAAATCATAAAAGTAAATCAACAACAGAATGGCTTAAACAGAAGAAAATACGCCTTCTGGAGTGGCCCAGTCAGAGTCCTGACCTCAACCCAATTGAGATGCTGTGGCATGACCTCAAGAAAACAATTCACACCAGACATCCCAAGAATATTGCTGAACTGAAACAGTTATGTAAAAAGGAATGGATAAAAATTACTCCTGACCGTTGTGCACGTCTGATCTGCAACTACAGGAAACGTTTGGTTGAAGTTATTGCTGCCAAAGGAGGTTCAACCACTCATTAAATCCAAGGGTTCACATACTTTTTCCACCTGCACTGTGAATGTTTACATGGTGTGTTCAATAAAAACATGGTAACATTTAATTATTTGTGTATTATTAGTTTAAGCAAGCAGACAGAAATCCATATAATTCCAAAGGGTTCACATACCTTTTCTTGCAACTGTAAAGGTCTAAAGGGGGTCTGACATGGAGGTCTAAAGAGGGTCTTACATGGTGTCTAATGGGGGTCTCATCTGAGGTTGGATGGGGGTCTGACATGTAGGTCTAAAGGGGGTCTGACATGTTCTAATAGAGGTCTCATCTGAGGATCTGCTATGGGGGTCTGATCTGAGGTCTGATATGGGGGTCTGAATTGATGTCTGATATGGGGGTCTGATTCGAGGTCTGATATGGGGGTCTGATTCGAGGTCTGATATGGGGGTCTGATTCGAGGTCTGATATGGGGGTCTGATCTGAAAGGTAAGGGGGTATTGTTTTTTACTGGCGCACATTATAAAGGGGTATTTTTTGTCTTGGTACACATCATAAAGGGGTATTATTATTCTGGCACACATTATAAAGGGGTATTTTTGTAGTGCCAAAAATTATAGGGGGTATTTTTTACAGGCACACATTATAAGGGAGTATTTTTTATAGGGGTGCACATTGTAAGAGGATTTTTTTATACTGGCACACATTATAAGGGGGTAGTTTTGTTTTGTAATTGCACACATTATAAGGGGGTATTTTTCTACTGGCACACATTATAAAAATAATTATTACTCCCTGGGTTCTATGGTGAACATGATTACTTGTATGGGCACTATGGGGGAATTATTACTATTGTGGGCACTGTTAACACTAAATTATTTCTATTGGCAAAACTTTGAGGGACACTATTACTGTGGCGGGCACTCTGGCACAGTATCAGCTTAGCACAATTATTTTTGGGGGACATTATGTTTACATAGGGTAGGTAACCGATTGCCTACCCTATGTGAAGTTTTCTTGTAAAATTATTTTTATTAAATTTTTTACAAATAAAACAAAACATACTTTTCAATGTTGAAAGATAAGAAGAAAATATATATAATATGAATATAACCAATCTTATATAATTGCAATGTTAAAGGGAGAACTTACATATGTAATACAATTTGCATGTGAA
Source organism: Bufo gargarizans (assembly GCF_014858855.1). Taxonomy (NCBI): domain Eukaryota; kingdom Metazoa; phylum Chordata; class Amphibia; order Anura; family Bufonidae; genus Bufo; species Bufo gargarizans. Next base: position 75,367,134 of record NC_058084.1, read on the forward strand.
CGTCTTCCATTACTGGCATAGTAAAAATATAGTAGCTATCTATATTGGTTGTTATAGTAGATTTGTATCTAAGTTTTCAAGGTACATACATTATTATTGTGCTTGTACTTGAAATTAGTTCAACAAAGATCTATGTGAAGTTTTCTGTTAAGTTTGGTCACCAATGTAATTATATGGTTTAGACTATAGCGATTTAGTCGTGTGATACTTTATTATTGGACATTATGTTTACCCTATAAGCCCCCTTTCAGACGAGTGAGTGTCTAGCTGCGGACTCGAGGCACCCGGCCTGAACTCCCAGCACTGCCAGCGTCACAAAGCATTATATTGATTTATGATGCTATGTAACCCTTACAGTTCTAAAATGTATTGGATAACACTGACAGCATTATGTCAGTGTAATCTAATATATTCCAGAACTGTAAGGGTTACATAGCATCATAAATCAATATAATGCCATGTGACCCCGGCAGTGCTGGGAGTTAAGGCCGGGTGCCTTGAGTCCTCAGCGAGACGCTCGCTCGTCTGCAAGAGGCTTTAGTGTCACAGACACTATTTGCTGGGTGCAGTTACTTTTTAGGGCACTGTGTGCCAATAATTATTGAAAGGGGCACTATCTGTGAGGCACTAGTATTTTCAGGGGGACTGATTCTGTTTAGTATTGGGGAGCAAAGTGGGCACAGTATTGATGGGTGGCAGGATGGGGTGGTGAGAAGGTAGAAGGATGATGGAAATGTAGATAACTAAGATGTCTATTTGTCAAACTCTTCAGAGACAAGAGATGGCTGAAAGAAATCATCATGGCGGTGTGGTTTGAAAGGAGAAGATAAGGAAAGTCATAGGAGACATAACTGGATATAAGAGGTATGTGGTGCTGAATTATCCTGTATGTTTTGTACTGCTGTATGTAATGTTTTCCAAGTATGACTTTAACAGTAGGGCTGGAGGGTTCAGGTTGAGAAGTTGGCATGGGGGAGTGCCATTTCAATGTTTGCCACAGGCAGCAGAAAGGTTAGGTTTACCACTGCCCCTTGCCACAAAGCGCTGAGGGAGGGGGTACCCAAGCTTAATTCTTGCACTAGGGCCCATGAGACTTTAGCTATGCCCCTGAATGGGGGTTAGAGGAGTAGGAATCTTTAGGTATTAAGTGTTAAGGCTGTATTACACCTGACGATTTTAGCGATCATCTTGTAGAGTAATACTGCCGCCGATTGCCCGATGAATGTTCATTGGGCAATTGTGATTTTTAAACATGCTTAAAAATCATCATTTGCCAGCGGCAGATGGTGCTGTCTAATTACGATCTGCCATGGCAAACCACTAGTCAGCATATGGATAAGCGATGGCATAACGATCACTCCTCCCCATGCTGCAGAGGAGATCGCTGCATGTTATAGCATTGGTCTCCTCCACTGGCTAGCAAGCGATTCCCGGGAGGTATCTCTTCCCTCCCAACAATCGCTTGCTCAATCGGCCTATGTAATGCAGGCTTTACCCATTTTTCTATTCTAAAAGCCACATGATACATACTGTTCGGTGCCATTAAAATGCATCTGCTTGTCTACGAAGTTGGAAACAAGATACAAACCGGATTCCAAAAAAGTTGGGACACTATACAAATCGTGAATAAAAACTGAATGCAATGATGTGGAGGTGCCAACTTCTAATATTTTATTCAGAATAGAACATAAATCACGGAACAAAAGTTTAAACTGAGAAAATGTACCATTTTAAGGGAAAAATATGTTGAATCAGAATTTCATGGTGTCAACAAATCCCAAAAAAGTTGGGACAAGGCCATTTTCACCACTGTGTGGCATCTCCCCTTCTTCTTACAACACTCAACAGACGTCTGGGGACCGAGGAGACCAGTTTCTCAAGTTTAGAAATAGGAATGCTCTCCCATTCTTGTCTAATACAGGCCTCTAACTGTTCAATCATCTTGGGCCTTCTTTGTTGCACCTTCCTCTTTATGATGCGCCAAATGATCTCTATAGGTGAAAGATCTGGACTGCAGACTGGCCATTTCAGTACCCGGATCCTTCTCCTACGCAGCCATGATGTTGTGATTGATGCAGAATGTGGTCTGGCATTATCTTTTTGAAAAATGCATGGTCTTCCCTGAAAGAGATGACGTCTGGATGGGAGCATATGTTGTTCTAGAACCTGAATATATTTTTCTGCATTGATGGTGCCTTTCCAGACATGCAGGCTGCCCATGCCACACGCACTCATGCAACCCCATACCATCAGAGATGCAGGCTTCTGTACTGAGCGTTGATAACAACTTGGGTTGTCCTTGTCCTCTTTGGTCCGGATGACATGGAGTCCCAGATTTCCAAAAAGAACTTTGAATCGTGACTCGTCTGACCACAGAACAGTCTTCCATTTTGCCACACTCCATTTTAAATGATCCCTGGCCCAGTGAAAATGCCTGAGCTTGTGGATCTTGCTTAGAAATGGCTTCTTCTTTGCACTGTAGAGTTTCAGCTGGCAACGGCGGATGGCACGGTGGATTGTGTTCACTGACAATGGTTTCTGGAAGTATTCCTGAGCCCATTCTGTGATTTCCTTTACAGTAGCATTCCTGTTTGTGGTGCAGTGTCGTTTAAGGGCCCGGAGATCACGGGCATCCAGTGTGGTCTTACAGCCTTGACCCATACGCACAGAGATTGTTCCAGATTCTCTGAATCTTCGGATGATGTTATGCACAGTTGATGATGATGGATGCAAAGTCTTTGCAATTTTTTGCTGGGTAACACCTTTCTGATATTGTGGGAATTGGTGATCCTCTACCCATCTTGGCTTCTGAGAGACACTGCCACTCTGAGAAGCTCTTTTTATGCCCAATCATGTTGCCAATTGACCTAATTAGTGTTAATTGGTCTTCCAGCTCTTCGTTATGCTCAAATTTACTTTTTCCAGCCTCTTATTGCAACTTGTCCCAACTTCTTTGGGATTTGTTGACACAGTGAAAATTTGAATCAACGTATTTTTCCTTTAAAATGATACATTTACTCAGATTAAACGTTTGATCTGTCTTCTACGTTCTATTACAAATAAAATATTGACATTTGCCATCTCCACATCATTGCATTCAGTTTTTATTCACAATTTGTTTAGTGTCCCAACTTTTTTGGAATCCGGTTTGTACGTATCCATGTAATCTGATACCTCAAATAAAGCTATATATATAAAGGACGTATATATGTGTGTATGTATGTTCCGCGATCACTCAAAAACGCAGCCATCGATTTCAATGAAACTTGGTATACACATCCCTTGCTACCTGGAAAGAAATCTTGTGGTGGTTACAGCTCTCTAGGACGTACCGTTCCTGAGATATTCCCAAAAAAATGACCTGTGTTAGCCAATACAAGCCTGCAAGTCTTTCTCTTTATATCCCAGCTACCAGACACACGGTCACATGTCGCTTAGGAGGCGGGGCACTGTGGGGGGTCAGTGTTAAGGGGTTGGGGGCACTGGAGGTCACTGTTATGGGGGATACTGTCTATCTTTTAACAACACACACAAACAGTAAATGATATAGATGAAATATACCCGTGCAAAGCCGGGTCCTTCTGCTAGTGTAGAATAAAATATGCTGCTTTATTATCCCATTAGTGTAACCTGCCAAGTGGTCATTTAAAGTCCCTTAATCTTTGACTTTTAATTAAGTTAGGCTTAAAGTGACTGTAAGCTGACAAATACACTATCAGACTGGTTAGTAATGTAGTTTATTGTGTTACTGAGGCAGAAAATTCATTCAACTGCAATGTGATTGTGCTAGTGGAGGAAGCCAGCAATGTAATCTGATAGGAGGTTAGTGTGATGGCCTTCAGTATTAATATTCTCGGTGTATGACATGTAAGGTGCAATATCACAGCAAACCATCCGAGACTTGTTTAACTTTGTAAATCTATATTTACGCATTATTGTAATGTATTTTTTGCCTTTAGTTAGAGTTGTTCACTTTACAATTATGAGCAAGCACTTGAATCGTGGGCCCCTCTATGCAACACGTGTAACAAAGCCCCCTAACCATTATGTGCTAGTTACTGGTGATTTTTTATGTGGCAGAGCAATCCCTATAGCTAAAAGGAGTTTTCCTTAGGTTTAACCATCAAAAGGTTATTGGTGGTGTGTGGGTCTGCTGTGGTAGGAAGGTGGTAGCGCTGCAGTGAGATAAAAATCCAAAAACAGTGTTTTATTCAAACTTTCACAATAATATGCAGCCTTAAAGGGGTATTACCATCACAGAGAATAGAGGCCTATTGCTAGAATATGTCCCCATTGTCTGATAGGTGCGGGTCCCATAGAACGGAGTGAGGAAAGGTGGTGGAGGTTGCACTGTGCATGCGCAGCCGCCCTCAATTCATTTCTATGGAGCCACCGACAATAGCTGAGCACTGGCTCTGTTATTTCCATCGGCCCCATAGAAATGAATGGGACCGGTGGCCGCACAAGCGCGGGGCACTCCCATTCACTTCTATGGGGAGAGCGCTTGGCGGTGGCCTGACCCCAGGAAACTCGGGGTCCTCCAGCCACAACTCTCCCTGCTCCGTTCTCAGAGTAGGTGCAGGTCCCAGAGGTGGGATCCACACCTATCAGACAGTGGGGGTATATCCCATTGTCTGTGATGGGAATACCCCTTTAACTCGGGCACAAAAAAAATACTCGGCTGTCCAGCCACTAGCCAATACCCAGTATCATACGATGGCCCGCCTGCCAGCTATGTATAGCGCCCCCAAGTGGCATTACCACTCCTACACCCTGCTTCTGTCTGTATATGCAATAACCATGTCATCTTATGCCTTTATTCCAGGTCCTTTATATAGTGTGCATTTCTTCCTATGCATTTGTATTGTTCATGTAATAACCTGGTTTCCCAGCGGGTGGCAGCAGACTTAGCAGTGCTACTTAACAGAGAGTGGAACCTGGCTTTCGAGTTCTGATATACTCTCCTCCAAGGAGCAAGTACAATCTTAGTAGAACCAGTTAGTTCCTGTACTCCATGCTGTAGGGAAAGAAAGCAGATGCTCGTCCCTCTGGGGCTGAGCTCTCCCTTAAAAGCCAGCCAGGACAAGAAGTTCATAGGATCACAGTGGGAGACAGACTTAGAACAACAGCATCAAGCAGGAAGGAAAGCATTCCTATTTAATACTGCTGACCTAGCAGAGCTGAGAGAGTACACTACAGATTCAGCAGAGAGAAGTTTGCTTTGCAGAAGTAATTTGCCAGGCAAAGTCCTGATAAACCTAAAATTTCCTAATTTTCTATTGCTCAATAATGTTTGCCTCTGAGTACAATGTGAACTAATGGCCTTAAACCAAGTGGTATTGTGCTAAGTTAGAAAGTACATGTAGAACGAATTGTCTTAAGGCAAGTAGTTATGTTCCAAGCAAACTTAACACCGTCAAGGGTAACCCACTGCTATTATAAAGTTTGGACTTGTAGGAGAAAATGTTCAATTGGAGTGTTTTAAGTATGACTAGTCCTCCTTGTCCTAAGGCCAAATGCACCAGGCTTAGGAAAAAATAAAATTTTGCTGCCTGTTCTAATCATCAAGGTGACAAAGCGTAAAGCATAATTAGACCTTATTGCCGGAAGGTAACACCAGATAAAGCCACACTTCTATTTGCGGGCGTTTTCATTGCACAGTTGTGGGTTGATGGAGTGAAGTCACCCCTACGCTTCCTTTGGTATTTGACGGCCAGAATACACAAAGTCAGTTAGTAATGATCGCTTAGTGCACACTATTTTGGTTCTCTGGTTATACATGCCGGACACCCTACTCTTATGGGCAGAGATACATTTTGGTAGCCGTCTTATATGTCAGTATTTACCTTGCAGCATTTTGACTATTTATATGGTACCCTTAGAGCATTTATTTAAATCTTCGCCTCGATACAAGCCGAGGGCAGCTTGCCTTTTAAGTAAGGGGGAATGTAACGCCCCCAAGTGGCATTACCACTCTTACACTCTGCTTCTGTCTGTATATGCAATAGCCATGCCATCTTATGCCTTTATTCCAGGTCCTTTATATAGTGTGCATTTCTTCCTATGCATTTGTATTGTTCATGTAATAACCTGGCTCCCCAGCGGGTGGCAGCAGACTTAGCAGTGCTACTTTACAGAGAGTGGAACCTGGCTTTCCAGATCTGATATACTCTCCTCCGAGGAGCAAGTACAATCTTAGTAGAACCAGTTAGTTCCTGTACTCCATGCTGTAGGGAAAGAAAGCAGATGCTCGTCCCTCTGGGGCTGAGCTCTCCCTAAAAGCCAGCCAAGACAAGAGGTTCCTAGGATCACAGTGGGAGACAGACTTAGAACAACAGCATCAAGCAGGAAGTAAATCATTCCTATTTAATATTGCTGACATAGCAGAGCTGAGAGAGTACATTACAGATTCAGCAGAGAGAAGTTTGTTTTGCAGAATTAATTTGCCTGCCAAAGTCCTGCTAAAACCTGTTGGGAACCAAGACAAGTTCTGTGGATTGTTTGGATTATCATTTATGCAAAGTAAAGCAACTGTTGAACTTCCATATAACCAAGTCTTGACTCAACTTTATTTCTACACTATCCAAGTTAACTACCCTTCTGCACTTGTCTGGGATCCAACTGTATGTAGGTAAGGAGCACCGTGCCAAAGTGCTACACAACATCTCCAGGGATATTGTGGCCTATTTAACGCCATTCTGGCCTTCCTACACTAGGTACCAACACTACCACCTACAAAGGGGACTCCATGTCCTTGTTGCTTAACTGCAACTGGCGTCACGTTTACTTGCTCTATAAGAGGAACATATTTCGTAGAAACCTCCTAAGAGGCAAGGGATCCCCCAAACGCTGAACCTGTCCGTTGCATATGGTTCCGTTGAACCAGGTGGCACACGGTTACCTGGGTGGTACATCATCAGTCCCCAGGTAGTGCACCTCTCTGATTCTCTGAAGGAGATTATATCAGGCTCCTAACGTGACACATGACCCATGGCTGTGAGCTAGGGAAAGCCCCTATTCACTGAACAAAAATGCACCAAAATGATGCACAACTGACAATACTAGCTAATTCCTCAGGCCGATGTTAAAAGCTGAGAACTTTGCCAATATCTTCCAGTCAGGAACATATCGGAGCCCCTCATGCACCACGTCACGGTGTCTCAGCACGCATGGGGCACTACAGCTTATTCTCCTACCACTAAACTGCCCATGGTGTGTGAACATGGTGTGAACAGTGCAATTAACTCAAAGCCAGGCTCTCACATGCCTCCATAGTGGTATCACAAATGCATTGTGAGGTAAAATAAAGCAGTGAGCCGCACCCACAACAGACCACGTGACACAGAAGCTACCAGGTGCAAAAGAATGTTACCAACAATATAAAGTGGCACATTCCATACACATAAGGACAAAAACTCACTGAAAGAAGTAGCCTAAACGGGTGAAAATGCTCCAAACCCAGACACCGTGGCGTGTTCATAACCGGGGGAGCAATTCCTCCGCATGTGGTCCGCAGACAACGGCAATCCCCAGCCAAAAATGCGTACAATGGAGGATGCTGATGCGGACTGCATGCACCACAAGAACATCTTTCACAAAATTATACATTGAAAATCCCTGGATGGAGTGAAGAGTCCCACTGCCAACCTACCCTTCAATCCATAAAAAGCAGGCTATGGCTGACATAGATCACTACTCTTTCCTGCTTTCCACATCTGTCTCACAGGTTGAGGCAGACAAATCCTGGGTTTCAGCACACACAATGCAATCTGCTGGTCGGCAGATACCTGTTTTCCCAGACCATTCCCTTCACCTTCTCACAGTTGTTTTCAATACCCAGCAGTATAAATGGCCATTATAGAGAAAAATATATAACTGAATTAGGCAATGGCTCACTCTCCCATATATATGGATTGGTGCTCTAGTCCAATTGAATCACCCTTCCAATAGTATGTAAAAGTATTAAAATATTGAATGGACTGGCACTCAAACATAGGTGATTTACATGGATAAACGTATATTTAATATGGTGTAAAAATCTGTATATAAAAAAACAGCTATTATAACAATAGTAAAAACAATAATAAAATCAATGCTAAGAATATGGAAGCTAAAATCATAAATATGGGCGAGTATACCCAAATCTGGTGAAAATAAACACAGATTCACTCCGTAAATGTTCCATATTTGCACATATAGAGCGCTTATATTCCTATAAATTGATGAACTTTAGTGTGTTTATTCAATTTAGATATATTCAATTCAATTGTAGGTACTGTTGTTAAGGTGATATAGTAAATTCATAGAGAGTTCATATCTATAATAGACCAGGGATGCAGCTTATACTTTCGTTTTTAGTATTTATCTGTTTCTTAAATCGATATGTCTCTTAGATCTAATTATGCCCGCTTAAATGGTTACTCACAGTTTGGTCGGTCAGCCCATTGTGGCGTCCCACTTTAGTGGGCTTACCTGACACTGTACAGAGTATTTGCTATATTCGGTGTTATCAAGTGAAAAGATCGGGTCTCAGCACTGTGTTTCAGCCTAGGATGCAGTCGTATCCAATCTTGGCCTTTGGCGCTGTGTCTCGGCTATCTGCTGGGCGACAGATACCTGTTTTCCCAGACCATTCCCTTCACCTTCTCACCAAGGCTGTTTCTTGGACCGGGCGGCCGCCCGGGGCGCTGTCAGAAGGGGGGCGCCGGCAGGGCATAGCAGGAGATGAGCGCTGCGCTTCCATTGTGGAAGCTCTCACTCATCTCCAAAGTCATATCATCTGTATCGCCGTCCTCAGGACGGCGATACAAATGTCCTGTGCTGCTGCAGGGCAGGGAGAGGTGTGTACCCTCCCTGTTCCTCTTATAGGCTGCCAGCACTAGGCTGGCAGCCTATCAGAGGCCGATGCAGGCGGCGCAATGACATCATCGCGCTGCCTGAGCCAGCGAGGGACACAGGCCAGAAGAGGCCTGCATCGCATCCTGGAGGAGGTAAGTATAAGTTTTTTAGTTTTTTTTTATATGCAAAAATTACAATACTGGCACATAAGGGGGGCTGCTGGCACATAAGGCTGGCTGCTAGCACATAAGGGGGGATACTGGCACATAGGGGGCTACTGGCTCATAAGGGGGGCTACTGGCACATGAGGGGGGCTACTTGCACATAATGGGGCTACTGGCACATGATAGGAGGCTACTGGCACATAAGGGGGGCTAATGGCACATAAGGGGGGGCTACTGGCACATAAGGGGGGCTACTGGTACATAAGGGGGCTACTGGTACATAAGGGGGGCAACTGGCACATAAGTGATAAGGGGGGCTACTGGCACATAAGGGGGGCTACTGGGACATGATAGGAGGCTACTGGCACATAAGGGGGGCTACTGGCACTTGATAGGGGGCTACTGGCACATGATAGGGGGGGCACTCTGGCTACTGGCACATGATGGTGGGTGGGCTCTTATTACTGGCACATGATTGGGGGGCATCTATGGGGGCTCTTATTACTGGCACATGATTGGGGCACATCTTACTGGCACATGATTAGGAAGCATCTATGGGGGCACATCTTACTGGCACATGATTGGGGGGCATCTATTGGGGCACATATTACTGGCACATCATTGGGTGGCACTATAGGGGCATCTACAGAGACTAAAAAGAAGGGGTATTTTATATGGGAGGCTCTGTATAGGGGCATTTTATACTGGGACATATTATGGTGGGTACTATAGGAAAGGGGGGAGAGGAGCACTATGGGGTCATCTACGGGGGCACTGAGAAGGGGTATTTTATATTGGCACATTATGGGAACATTAGCTCAACTGGGGGCATTACGAGGAGGTATATTTTGCACATTATAAAGATAATTATTTCTACTGGGGGGCATTATGGTGGGCTTTATTACTCCCCCATGGTATGAGCCCCCTAGTAGCAGCACCATCCTCTCCCTGCTCTGCTATTCCTCTGCCCCTTCTCCAAATCCTTATTATGAAATCTTTCTCATTAGGATAAAACACAACATCAGCTCCAACGAGCCTCCGGCCAAAGTGTTGAAGTGGTGTCCGAGATCCCCAAGGGCCAAGCCAAGTAATTGTAAGTGTTTATGTGAAATATGCTTATGTTATACACATATAGCATACACTGTGCCACACAATATACAGTATACACACAATATACAGTATACCTCTATTCTACAGCATGGCACAGAGGTTATATTGTCCGGCATGGTGTAACCTCCATATATTTTATGTACAGTATACAGTAATCCGCCTTTCCATCTATGCTTTGAATCTGGTTTTATATGTTACTTGGTTTTTGTAAATTTACTTGCGTGTGCTAGTTGAGACCTGCTGTGATTGGGTTTTAGTTCGTTATTAAATGTTAACATGACAGTTTTTTTGTTTTGCACATTATTGATGATTGTATTTCATGACTACTCTTCTAAGGGTATTGCCTTCCTTTATACTGCAGTTCTCCTTACTAACGCTTTTACCCCGCTACCATCTGCTTAGGGCATCAACACGGTTATTTGATGGGATTTCCTCATGTCATTCACCACTGTGCAGTTGAAACCATTTTAAATGTGATATTTTCTTTGTAATGTTTCAGGTCTACCAGCAGGTGGCGGCATCTTTGGTAGGATTAGTTTTAATGTTATGGCCATTCAGAATGGAACGCTCCAGTTCTGTTCTGCCCCCCTGCTTAACGGAAGTGGAGTTTACCACACCCTGCAGCAAGGGAGGGAAAAACCAGTTAGATCCAGTGTGTGCCAGCTCTCCCTGCAAGGGGAAGGCTATGCAAGTAGGAGCTCCCAGAAATAGGGATCCCAACCCAGGATCAAGTCTCGGCTGAGACCAAGGATCTTCATCCCCAGTCTGAGACTTCAGCCTCAGCTGGTGACAAGCAAGCAGCCACCTCCAGGAAGAGCCATTCCCTATGAGCTAACTGTGAGTAACTATCCAAAGACCAGGAGAAGCCAAATTCCTCCTCAGCTAGTCAGTCCCATATCAAGCAGAAGACAGATTCCTGCCATATTCTCCAGGTACATGATAGAAGCAGAAGAGATATTGATCCCTGCCATACATTGCCAATAGCTGCTGGGACCCAAGACTATTGCTGTAACTCATGTGGATTGATGCTGCCTCCAGTAAAGACAAGTTAAATTATATTTCAAGTCTGGATCTCATTCATTACTACCAAGTTCCTCAATTACTCCTACTAGCAACACACTCATTTATTGCAAGTGAGCCAGGATCCAGGAGTCCAGCTGTACCAAGGTTGGAGACACCATTGACACTATACCTACTACTACACAAAGACATTACACCACTCTGGCATTCCTCACCTGATAAGTGAGTTGCAACACCTTAAAGGTCCCTGAGACTGTACCCTGCGCACGCTGCAATTGGCGTCACAAACAAAAACTATAGACTTATATACCCATATCCGGACCCACTGCATATTTTGGCGTCCACCTAACTGTACCACGGTCCTGCTCATTGCAAGATGAGTCAGGACTCATCTCAGTTTAATTTGCATATGGATCAAATCGTTTTTTTTACACAATAAAAGCACACAGAGCTATGGGAACTGGGTATTGCGGATGTGCTAGCGGCCATCTAGAAACCCATGTCCGCAGCTCTATACACAAAATATGGTGACACGTTCTCTTTAAGCATAAAACCTTTTTTTTTTTTTATATATATATATATGGTGAGACGGTTGCAAGTACTCTTCTGATATGATTTCATCGAGCAGTTTTGACATGGGGGTGGGGAGTTTTTTTGACACTCGCCCTGAGAGAAATTTGACCTAGAAACTGCACTGCTTCTGACAGTGGTTTTCAATACCCAGCAGTATAAATGGTCATTGGTACTCCAGAAAGTGATGTGTCCCCTTTGTTTACTCAGGAACAGCCACATGCAGTGTCCCACTTAGTGATATTTGTGGACACTTTAAACTTATGTATTTGCCAATGTAATGTAATGCTGTATGTACCCTGTCTTTTCCTATCACAGGCTGTTAGGATGTTATTCCAACGTTTTACCCCTAGGTGGTGGTGGCATCACTTAGATCAGGGATGCCCAACCTACGGCCCGTGGACCAAATGCGGCCCGCAAAGCCGTGTCATGCGGCCCTGCGCAGTGACCGGACTTTATCAGCGCAGGGAGCGCTGCGAACGGCACAGGCAGCAAAGCGATGCTGCCTGTGCCTGCAATCTCCCCGCCCAGCCCCGCCTCGTAGCTAATTTATTCACTGCACTTGCCTCTGTCAAATTGAAGAGAAGCGCCGTAATATCGCACAGGCACACTGGCAGAGGCATTGAAGTGCGCATGCACCGTCTTCCTGGCCTCTGCGAGATTACGGCGCTTCTCTTCATTTTCACAGAGGCAAGGCAAATGCAGTGAATAAATTAGCTAGGAAGCGGCTCTGGGTGGGGGGGATATCTGTGGATGACACTGAGGGGGGTATATCTGTGGATGACACTGAGGGGGGTATATCTGTGGATGACACTGAGGGGGGTATATCTGTGGATGACACTGAGGGGGGATATCTGTGGATGACACTGAGGGGAGGATATCTGTGGATGACACTGAGGGGGGGATATCTGTGGATGACACTGAGGGGGGGATATCTGTGGATGACACTGAGGGGGGTGTATATCTGTGGATGACACTGAGGGGGGGTTTATATCTGTGGATGACCCTGAGGGGGGGTGTGTATCTGTGGATGACCCTGAGGGGGGGTGTATCTGTGGATGACACTGAGGGGGGTGTATCTGTGGATGACACTGAGGGGGGTATATCTGTGGATGATACTGAGGGGGGGTGTATCTGTGGATGACACTGGGGGGGTGTATCTGTGGATGACACTGAGGGGGGGTGTATCTGTGGATGACACTGAGGGGGGAATATCTGTGGATGACACTGAGGGGGGATATCTGTGGATGACACTGAGGGGGGATATCTGTGGATGACACTGAGGGGGGATATCTGTGGATGACACTGAGGGGGGTATATCTGTGGATGACACTGAGGGGGTATATCTGTGGATGACACTGAGGGGGGTATATCTGTGGATGACACTGAGGGGGGGATATCTGTGGATGACACTGAGGGGGGGATATCTGTGGATGACACTGAGGGGGGGATATCTGTGGATGACACTGAGGGGGGGATATCTGTGGATGACACTGAGGGGGGGAATATCTGTGGATGACACTGAGGGGGGGAATATCTGTGGATGACACTGAGGGGGGGGAATATCTGTGGATGACACCGAGGGGGGGAGTATCTGTGGATGACACCGACGGGGGTGTATCTGTGGATGACACCGAGGGGGGGTGTATCTGTGGATGACACTGAGGGGGGTATATCTGTGGATGACACTGAGGGGGGGGGATCTGTGGATGTAATGCTCTTCTAAAGGGTTAAATGACTTCTAAAGGGTTAAATGCCTGTGATCTGCGTTATGGACGATTACAGACATTAGCCCCAGACGTCTGCTGTTTGAAACAGCAAAGACCCGATAGCTATGGTACCTGCTGCTCTTGCGAGCGGGCTCCATATTTAAAACTCACCCTTCCGTTGTACATGTACGGGGCTGGGACTCAAGGGGTTACTAATAGATAGATAGACTTTGCTGCATTCACTGAACAGGTAGAACAGCCAGAAACCTGCGGTGGGGAGCAAGTAAGTATGCTTCTCTCTGCATGACTAGTGATGTGGACGGTCTGGCTGATAGGACCCCGAAGGTAGATAACCCCTTTTAGGGTGAGATAATTAGGGGAATTGTTATAGTCAGCTTTCCAGGAGTCTGGAGTTTGTGCCAAATTTATCAAATGTCACGTGATGTTTTATAAATTTGGTGACTCTTTAAAGGCGTTGTCCATCCTTTTTTGAGTGATAGCCTATCCTCAGGATAGGCCATCACTAAATGATTGGCAGGGGTCCGGAAGCCAGCACCCTTTTAATCAGCTGTTTGAGCATAGATCCGTCACTGGAATTCGGCACTAGAACTATACTGAACGGTCAACATTGCCGTCACAGTGCTCATCACTGCACTGAAGTCAATGGGAGCAGCGCTGCAGTAATGAGCGCTGTCAACTAAAACGCTGACAGTGCTCGGCCAACTTCCGGCTACTGAGCTACACAGAACAGCTGATTGGCGGGATTGTGGGATGTTGGACCCCTGCCAATATCCTGAGGTTAGACTATCACTTACAAAAAGGCTGGAAAAAACTTGAAAAAGGGGTATTACTCTTATAGAAAGTAATTGCCTATCCACTGATATCAGATCAGTGGAGGTCCTAAAATTGGGACCCCCATCGGTCATGAAAACGGGGGACACGTACTCCGTGGAGCTCCCCTGAAACGGACAGGGTGACTGGTCACATGTTGTGATTTGTTGTTAACCCCTTTGCAACCTCCACCATATATGTACAGCGGAAGTCCCGTCTTTAAACATGGCGCCCATTCACGCATGCAGCGGACTTCATAGCTGCCAGATTTCTGCTGTTTCAAACAGCAGAGACCCATAGCACATGTATACGATCAGCCACAAGGCTGATCACATATATTTCACCCCTCAGATGCTGTGGTCAAATGTGATCACAGCATCTGAGCGGCCCAGAAGCAGCTATGTGAATGGAAAAAAAAAAAAAGTTATGCCTCTGGGAAGGTGGGGAGTGAAAAACAAAAACTGAAAAATCGCCTGGTCCTCTAAGGGTTAAAGCACTTAATTTTATATGCACTGTATATCCCAAAAAGCAATGTGTGGGCAAAATATAGTTAACACTGGCAGATGTGGTTAGGTTACCAGGGTGATGAACTAAGTATACCCCTTGGCTAGTTAGTAGAGTTACAGACAAGACCTACATGTGAAAGCTCCTGCATACTAAGCTGAGACTACAGCTGAAAAGAATCAACTTTGTCAACAGATACCCCTGAAAGAAGAGGACCCGACATCTTAGAGGGTCCAGAACCATAAAGGCCGTGCAACATAAAGATAGCAAGGTATTCGCTCATTTATGGCTTAAAGACTTTACTGCTGTGGAAAGGGTTCATTGCCCACCATACTTTGAGACGGACTGGCCATCCGGATCTAAAATTCTGCATCCCTCAAGCTGAGGAATTGCAGAAGTCAACAAGTACGGAACAGCACGCTTGTGGCTATCTTGGAAAGTCGCAAAGTGTATTTAGAGTGAGACGCAAGGACTACTACTACAATCATTGCTGCTGCCCATACAAAACTATCGGGGAGAAGTAAGTTCTGTGATATATCTCAGAACTGTACCAATTGCTGGTGCCTGTACTACAACTCTCATCATCAATTCAGTAAAGATAGACTTTATTTATTGCAACAACAGGCCTCCACCATCCGCTCACCCCTACATCTACCCAACCTACCTTGTACCCTGCCAAGCACCTAACATCAAGGGCACCCCGACAACCATCAGACTGGAGCCCCAGAAGGACTGGCAGGGCCCTGTGCTCCCTCCAATCACTGCACGGCCCAGAAAAGCTTATTTTTCCAGTAGCTATGATCATACAGTATCAACACAGCCAATGAACATGACACCTCACCCGTAATCACAGTCTGTCACACTTCATCACGTTACTATCGCCATTTACTTTCTCCAGCACGTCTTGCATCATAATTGAAGGGGAAGAAATATCCTTCTACATAGAATCCATTGTCTTTCTGCTTAATTACACCATTACTTAGCGGATTCAGCATTCCACCTAATTGGGAGACTTATTCCATTTATCACAAACAAAGGACACCAGGCCGTACCTATGGGATCCCCACGGCAGAGGGATTATTTTTTTTCCTGTTGACATTTTATTAATAAACCGATAGAACGCATCCAGTAGCGGAAAAAAACAAGTCATTCCGGACACTTAATTAAATGAAAACTCTCCACGGAGAACGCCGTGAGGAAAGAAGGAAGGAGCGATGTTCCATGAGGACTTTTATACCTGACAGGACAGTTTACAAGGCATTACGCTCAGAACAAATCGATGCCTCAATTATGAAGAAAATGCATCACTGCTGTTTTGTTCATTTGAATCCTAATTAAAGGGCTATGCGGCTTATATTAAAGCGGTCATCCCACAAAAAAATATTCTACATTTTTCAAACAACCGCCTGGATCTGAATACTTTTGTAATTGCATGTAATTAAAAAAAATTGTATAGAGGTTGAGTTATTCACTGAAATCTATCTGTATAGCGCCACCTGCTGTTTGCTCCTTTTCAAAATTCTCTGTGCAGCTCACTGAGATAGAAGCACATGCTCAGTTCCATCCAGCTGCAGCAGAAAAGACACTTCTCCTTAGCAAGGACACGTCCCCTGAGCTGCCAGCTTGAAATGAATCTATCAGAGCAACTGGGGCAATGAATAGTGAGGTACAAGGCTGGTTCTTAGTTTGTAAAAGAATGTCATGATTTATGGGATTACCCCTTTAAAGGGGTTTTCCAGGTTCAGAGCTGAACCCAGACATCCCTCCATTTTCACCCAGGCAGCCCCCTGACTTGAGCATCGGAGCAATTCATGCTCCGATGCTCTCCTTTGCCTTGCGCTAAATCACGCAGGGCAAAGGCATTTTTTGGAGATCCGGTGAGGTACCAGGCTCTCCATGGGGCTGCCAGGAAGCCCAGTGGCATCACCGGCACTGATGGGCGGGATTTAGCGCTGCCCTAGCCAGTAAAACGGCTACAGCAGCGCTAAAGCACGCCCATCAGAGCCGGTGACGGCACCGAACACACTGCCGGGTGGAAGTTTCCACCCGGCAGTGTGTTATGATAAACAAAAGAGCCCGTGCCCTGCACGATTTAGCGCAGAGCAAGGGAGCGCATCAGCACATTAGATGCTCCGATGCTAGCCTCAGGGGGGCTGCCTGGGTGAAAATAAGGGTATGTCCGGGTTCAGCTCTGAACCTGGACAACCACTGTAAGTGATGGCCTATGCACAAGATAGGCCATCGCTAGCAGTTCAGCAGGTGCCCGACACCCTGTCGCCCCCATCGATCAGCTGTTCAGGTGCCTAAAGTTGGAACCTGGTTCCATAGCTGTGTAGAGGAAGCAGCTGGCTCCCATTGAAGTTCTGCAGTGACGAGCTCTGCCCAGTGGATGGAGCTATGTAGTACCTGCTCTTTATCTTCCTCAGATCTGGCTCCTTGACTGCTTATTAGTTCAGCTCCATTAGGGCAGTGTGGTGACCTGTGACTTCAGCTTAGCTACAGTGCCTACCGGGAGTCTGAGGTAGTCTGAGGCCCACCTCCTGTCTCATCATTGGTTGGTGCTGCTGGTCTCCCTACCCACTACAGATCTGCCTCTTCTGGTTTCTATTAGAGAAAGGGCAGAATGATAAAAAAAAAAGTACAAAAAAACTAAACCAGAAGTGAAAAGAGAAGATTATTAGGTGATAATATATTATATATTCAGCAAAAGAGAATCCAGGAGGCCAGGTCCTTATTATACAAGAGGCTGGCACAGTCCTGCAAGTGACACCTAGGTAGGGAATGTTGTGGTAGCAGTTGCCGCTCGTAGACCAATAGTGGTTTGGAAGATGTAGTGAAGAGCCATCTTGGGTGCAACCTAACTAGAGATGAGTGAAGTATTCACAAATTTGATTTGGCTGCTTCACCGGATTTTACAAAAAAAATCGCTTTGTGACGAAGGGCATTTCTTTGGAAGTACTGGGTGCAATGACAGGTAGGGGTGATTGCACCGCTCCCCATCCTTGTACCCCCTCAGATGCTGCGTTTATACATGATTGCGGAATAGGGTGTAAAATAAAAATCATACTTCATCCATTTGCTCGCAACGGGCCGGCCGCCATCTTGATTGAAGATCTAGCGTGAAGTCTCACACGGCCCGTGATGACATCATACGTCACCGCGCACGGGATTTCGTGCTTGATCTTCAATCAAGATGGCAACCACCATCACGTTCAAATGGATGAGGTATGTTTTTTTGGTTTTTTTTACACTATTTCAGGAAAATTTGATTCGCTACTGCGAAGCATGACGAAATTTGGCTTCTCTGCAATTTTCCCTGAAATCCGGATCAAGTCAATTCGCTCATCACTAAACCTGACCTCTATAGGATTTGTGGTGTGGCGCACAGGTCTCAACAAGAGACTGTTAGCCAAGTGTGGGAGAAACCATCAAGCTGGTTGTACCTCTGCAAGCGTCTGTAACTAATATGCCCACCTACAACCTCAAGCGACTGCGACCATAAAGAATGGGATCATAAAGCTTCTGTGCCTCCACATGAAGAGGAAAAAAAATGTTCTTCTTGTTTGCACCAAAAAGCATCTGTGACATTCCAGCAGGGCTCAGCCTCCCTGCGATGCACAAAGGGACTGATTCTTCCAGGAGGATTAGGTCAGGATTGTCATCTCTACATATAATCCTGTTAATATTTTTAGGAATGCAGCCTCCTAATTCATCCAGTTATAATGAAACGCGAATCAAAATGACTGCGAGTGCACAGCCGTGTCATGTACAAGAGCTCGACGGCACGAGCCAGAATGCCCGGGGCAAAGCACTGGAATGTGAAATCATCTCAATGCTGACAGGAAATCAATAACCTAAAGGGACGATGGGATTTAATAACACTCCGAAAAACGGACTCCGCATTGACCGCCAAGCAGGCCGCTCTGAAAAGCTGGTTGCAGTGGACGGTTTATGTTCCAGTCCGCAGTCCATGTAATGTTCTTCTTTCCTGCAAGTGTCAGAAGACCACAGCGCCGTACACTGCATAGTGGCTGTTCTCAGGTATTGCACTTCACCCCCCATTAAAGGGATCATCCCATGATTAATGTAAAAAGGCAGTCTAGTACAGGACAACCTCTTTCTAACAAAGCTAGAACCATCCCTGCACCTCACGTGGGTCCACAGATCCCCCCATTCATTGCTCCAATTGTTCTGCCTGATTTATTTCAAGCTGGCAGTTTAGAGGGTGAGCCTTTTCTCAAGGGCGTGTCCTTTATGCTGCAGCTGGAGGCAGTTGACAGATGGAACTGAGCATGTGCGGCCATCTCGGTGAGCAGGACAGAGGAATTAGAAAAAGAGCAAACAGCAGGTGGCGCTATATTGATAGAGTTCATTCAATAACTCAGTAGCTATAATACATTTTTAATGACATGCAATTACAGAAGTATTCAGATCCAGGTGCTGGTGTGAAAACTGTAGATTATTATTTGTGGGACAACCTCTTTTCCTTGAACAGGAGCATGAGCTGCAGTACCCGAAAACGGCCACCACACAGTATACGGCGCTGTGGTTTTCCTGAACTTGCCACTGCCTACGGATAGGTCTTCAATATGTTGGTGGCAGAAAACCACGTTAACCTCTTACCTCCCAATGTATTATGGCAGCCGTTGGGGGGTGACGTCTAATGTGCTGTAAATACCCAACCAGGAGGTAAATAGCGGAGCGATTGCCCTGCAAAGATGGACCCCAGTACCTAAAGAGCTCTTGTACTGTAGGGGCATAGCAGGAGGCTTTTAGGGAAACGTTCCTGAAGAATTGGGGTTGTCCATTTCAGGATAAAATTGTCCTTCTTTTTACCACCTCGTCGGGCAAGTTACATGGGGTCGCTCTAGTTCAGGGATGGGCAAACTGAGGCTCTCCAGCTGTTGTAAAACTACCCAGTATGCCAGTCTGCCTACAGCTATCAGCCTACAGCAGGGCATGATGGGATTTGTAGTTTTACAACAGCTGGAGAGACGCAGTTTGCCCATCACTGCTCTAGTTCATTAGAGCTGAGTAGGTGCTAGGACAGTTCAGCCTTGAATACGCCTTCCAACAGACACCTGACTGTATATAGGACGCTACCTAGAAACATATCCCGCCAGGGCAATTCCACTCCATTATGGCCATGCTGTGACTAGTAGTACTGTGTATTTTGCACTTTAGATATATTAATAAAAGTTACATTTTAGTTTTCTCCTCTCTACTCCACTATTCAAAATGGAGAAAACTAGTTTGGTGTCTCAGTCCTAGTGACCATTGAGCATTCACTGTGACAAGGTCACTCCACAGCAGTGTAAGGGCTCATTCAGACAGCCCTATGTAAGGGTTCCACAAATTTGCGGAAGGGGTGCGAACCCATTCATTTTAGTAGGGCTGCAAAAGATGCGGAGAGCAGCACGGTGTGCGCATCCGTAGTTCCGTTCCGCGGCCCCACAAATAATATAGAGCATGGTCTATTCTTGTCCGCAATCGTTGACAAGAATAGGCATTACTTTATAGCGCTAGTCGTGTGCATTCCACAGAATGCAGAACGCACACGGCCGGTATCCGTGTTTTGCGGATCCCCAATTTGCAGACTGCAAAACACTTAGGGCCGTCTGATTGAGCCCTAACTAAGTAAAGGATGTTGAGTGGCTCATTGATGTCAGTGTCATGATTCATTTCCCCGGCAGGGAACTTAAACATTTGCTCCTGGGTTCCTCCACAGATTGCTGAAGGTTTCAGCTGCAGGAGATCATGGGACCAGTTACTGTTGATGGATCCTTCCAAAAAAAATAAGGAATGCTACTTCCCACTGGCGGCACTACGGACCAGTCGACTGATCCGGCAGACAATGCTGGGGATTGGATGGACATAAGCCACAGCATGCAGCGGTTTATGTCCGGCCCATTCTCTGCATTTTTGCCGGAATGCAGCCAAATCTCTGCCGGACCCCATTATACCGTACTTGATGGGGCAGTGCCATATCCGGAGAATTCTGGCAGGCTGTTCTTTGCTGGAGCAGCCTGCTGTAATTAACGATGCCTTTGTGAAAGTAGCCTAAGGTGTATTAATTTACTTATCGTAAGGAAGCTTTGGAGGTCTGAGGTCTATTGTTTCTGAACCTGAACGCGTTTGGTGCGGATCCGTCATGGATCTGCACAGACGGATCCGTTCAGATAATACAACCGTCTGCATCCGTTCAGAACGGATCCGTTTGTATTATCTATAACATAGCCATAGAAAACGGATCCGTCCCCATTGACTTACATTGTGTGCCAGGACGGATCTGTTTGTATTATCTATAACATAGCCATAGAAAAGTTTCGTCACCATTGACTTACATTGTGTGCCAGGACGGATCTGTTTGCCTCCGCGTCGTCAGGCGGACACCAAAACGCTGCAAGCAGCGTTTTGGTGTCCGCCTCCAGAGCGGAATGGAGACTGAACGGAGGCAAACTGATGCATTCTGATCGGATCCTTATCCATTCAGAATGCGTTAGGGCAAAACTGATCCGTTTTGGACCGCTTGTGAGAGCCCTGAACGGATCTCACAAACGGAAAGCCAAAACGCTAGTGTGAAAGTCGCCTTATGCAACTATGTAACAGTTTTTGTCCAGCCAAATCCCAGCATTCATGAGGCCGGATCCCATTATAGTTTATGGGTTCTGTCTGTGATCGGCAGTATCTGGCAATGTCGGATCTGGTGAACTGCGGCAGGCTGTTCTCTTCCAGCACAGCCTGCCGGATCAGGTTACTGGTGATGTAGCCTAATACATATATAAATGATTTATGGAACCTTCTATGACTTTCAAGTAACCAACAATAACTAGTCATTAAAAGAATGGAGGAAATCTGCCACCTGCCTGCTAGAAAAGGTAGGACATGGACACTTTATATTGGTGTATTTAGTGGAATGTCCTGTGAGACATCCTGTGCAATTATTTTAAACGAATACGATAGATAAGCTGTCTTTGTCAGCTGGTACAGAAACATATGGTGTGATTTGTGTAATGTACAATACTTGTGCTGTGGAGCACGAAGATCCTAAAGAGTCTTTGAACCGGTCTGCTGAATACTCTTTTTTTTTTTGTTAATGATTTAGAAGCTACACTAAGGACAACATAGTGAAGTGACAGACCCGCTGTCTGTCACTGCTGGGATGGCATTCTGTAGTTTTAAAACACAGCGTGCAGCAGCGCTGTGAGAGAGATGAGTCTGGTGCTGCCCCAAGCCTTTGCCATGGACAAAGGCAGGGCCAGTGTGCTGCATCAGACTCATCTCTCTCGCAGCACTGGTGCGAGCTGCAGACTTTGGCAGCTCGGCATTCTCAAACTACTAATTGCTATCACAGCAGTGGCAGAGCTGTGAAATCAGCGGGTCTGTCCCTGCAGCATATCTATCCGTGTCAGGAAAAATGAAAGTAAATGACAGGTCAGATGTAAGGTGCAAATTGTGGCTGTTTTTTAACAACCTGCTCCATTTATCATGTTGTCCCCTCTCTGGTTTAGTAAATACTTATATTCCCCATGAAATACCTATTCTGTTTCTCCTAATCTTATTACTCTCATACTGTTCTTCCCAATTGTTTATGAGTAAATTGACAACTGGACGTTTTCTTTCCATTCATCAAAAAGGGTTTGCCCCTACACATCCTGACTCTGACAGCACTGACGACAGTGTCAGCAGATGGAGGGACACTCCCCCAACTGGTAACACCCAGCTGTCAATTTATTCATGCATTTTAGTAGGAGTAACAGAGGAACGCTACAGTGCAGTTAGAACTGTTATGGGGAAAGAAGAATTTACTAACGCGGACATGTGAATAAGTGATGACAGGTTTTGTTGAAGTATATTTTTCCACATTATATCCTCCATCGGACTGGGCTTCACTGGGTCCACCGGATGAAATTATTCTCAAGGCTCAACCCTTATATTATCAACAAAATCTAGGTTTTGAATCAAAGAAATAGACCTTAGTGGTAAGTGACTGGCCTCAAATGTTTTTTTCTCATGGATCTTTTGGGCTCACTATGGAATTACAGCCTAGCCCCACCGGAGGATAAAAATACTACAGGGCAGCGCAAAATACCGCCCCAGCAGACCTAAATACTACAGAGCAGCACAAAATACTGCTACCCCAGTTAAAGTATTCAACTGGGAGGATGGCAATACAGTTGAATTCAGGGGGTGCCACCTAGTTGCATAAGTACCTGATGCTCTCAGTATTAGGCCTCATGCACACGACAGTATTGCTTTTTCAGTGTTTTGCGGTCCGTTTTTTACGGATCCGTTGTTCCGTTTTTTGTTTCCGTTGTGTTTCCGTTTCCTTTCCGTTTTTCCGTTCCGTTTTTCCGTATGCCATATACAGTATACAGTAATTACATAGAAAAAATTGGGCTGGGCATAACATTTTCAATAGATGGTTCAGGAAAAAACGGAACGGAAACGGAAGACATACGGATGCATTTCCGTATGTGTTCCGTTTTTTTTGCGGACCCATTGACTTGAATGGAGCCAAGCACCGTGATTTGCGGACAAGTATAGGACATGTTCTATCTTTTCACGGCACGGAAATACTGAAATACTGAAACGGAATGCACACTGAGACACTTCAGTATTTTTTGCTGAACCATTGAAATGAATGGTTCAGTATATGTTCCGTATACTGAGCTCAAAAAACGTCCAGTATACTGAACGCAAAATACTGTCGTGTGCATGAGCCCTTAATTAATGCTGAGTGCATCTGATCAGTTTGTCCCTGGCTGGTGGCCATGAGGAGGGCTGGGGTGGCCCACTTGGCATTGGCCCACCTGGAATTTCCCTGTATGGTCTATAGCCAGTCCACCCCTGCAATCAGCTCTGCTACAACTGCGTACAAGAAAAGACACAATCAGCCTTTGTGTTTCAGTCACTGAGCCCTGGTCAGGAAGGACACAAAAAGTCAAAGACTTGAGAATTTTTGTCATAAAAAGATTGAATGACACAAAACCCGTCAGATGCCGAGTGAGCCGCTATTGTGCTGGAAACTGAAACTCCGGATGAACCTAAAATGTCCTTCTATTGAACTTTCCAGGGGAGATGGCTTCTGGGTCAATGACTATTATTTTGAGCCACTTCCTCCGATGACTTCGTCATTGTTCATGCTATAATTAAGTGATATTGCTAAGAATGGCTGTTTATGTGAGGAAGCAGCAAAGAAAAACAGTCAGCAGGCCCCGCAGGCTTCTCTGCCGCTGATTTTCAGAATAAAGTATTGGCGTTCTCCCGGACGGTCTCTGCTCATTCACAGGACACAGACATTTGTCTGAAACAACCACTATTGTTCTACTTCTCCCACACAGCTCATTATGGTTTCACAGTGTTAGCTTACATCGCCATCTAGTGGCAGAAAAGAAGAACTACCTGGGCAGATCTAAAAGCCTCATTCACACATCAGTGTTTTGGTCAGTGATTGTGAGCCAAACCCCGGATTAGAGCCTCCACAGACATAAGTTATATTGTCTCTTCTGTTGTTTAGAGCTGCACCTGGTTTTGGCTCACAGTCACTGATGGAAATCACCAGTGGCATAACTAGAAATGACTGGGCCCCACAAAAAGTTTTGGAACAGGCACCACACCACTTCCTGCCAGCAACTTCTTCTCAAACCCCTCCTCACGTGTAACCCCAACTTCTGTGGCTAGTCAAGGTCGCTCTCTCAGACCAGGCCTGGCAGCCGATCTGTCCATTTCCTATATGTATATCCTGTATGATATGTCCCTGCATATACTGTCACTTTCTATAATGTCATTGTATAATACTGTTGAGGGGGCCCGGACAATAAAATCTTTTAGTCCTCCTCCTCAGTGGGCCCCTTCTGAGTTTGGGCCCCAAAGCAGCCGCTTCCCTTATAGCTACGCCCTTGGAAATTACTGACCAAAATAATGACGTGTGAATGAGACAGAAAGCCCTAGTTCACACTTCAGTGATTTGGTCATTGATTTCCATTAGTGATTTTTAGCCCAAACCAGGAGTGGAGCCTCCACGGAGATAAGGTATAAGATTGTTCTGTGTCTTTGACCCACAACTGGTTGTGAGTGTGAGCTTCAGAGAGAAAGTCACCCTCCCCCACCTCTGCAGCTGACAGAAGTAGATTTTTAGCTTTATTTTTTCAATCCCTTTTGGCTGAGGCGTGGGGGGCGTGGCCTAACGGTATCAGGGGCGTGGCTTAGCTGGACCTGGGGGCAGGGTTTTAAGTTCGTCTTTTGAGGGTGGACACATTGTGGTAGGGAGCGTGTTTGGGCTCCTTCCTGCAAGAGTGACCCACTTTACTGGCTCATTTGCATATCAAATAAACTGGATTTTCCGAGAATAAAAACATCTATTGCTGGAACAAAGGCAGATCTGGAAATAAGCTACTAAGTGCTATTAGGCCATGGCTTTATTTCAATAACGATTATCCTGGTGACAGATTTCCTCTAAAGCTCTCCTACAGCAGTGAAGAAAAAAAGCTGTGTCTGTGGAGGCTAACGGCCTGCAAGCTTCAATTGGCTGATAAGGGTCATGTGACCAAGCTTCTATTGGCTAATGCATTTTTTGGAGATATCTCAGGAGCGGTACGCCCTAGAGAGCTGGTCTAAAACCTTCCCAGACACCTGATGTACCTGTGTGCCAAATTTTGTGATTGTAAATGCGACGGTGCGGATTCCTTTAGCGGATATACATACATACACACATACACTCAGCTTTATATATTGGATGGAAAGTTAATACAAGGCACTTACTAATGTATTGTGATTTCCCAGGGACGAATTGCCCAGGGGCCCACCTGAGCCCTCCTCACAGCCGGCCAGTGGAAATTTTTGGGGATGTATTTTGTGCTGTTCCCAGTCCGCCCCTGGTGATTGTCCTTATTGCCTCTTTTGCTGGCTTGATTAATTTTTCCATCACATTATACACTGCTTGTTTCCATGGTTATGACCACCTTGTAATCCGGCAGCGGTGGTCATGCTTGAACACTATAGGAAAAAGCGTTGGTCTCTCTGGTGGCCTGAACTGTGGAAGTGTACATAGGCACGCATGCGCAGCAGTTCCCGTCCCTGCGCTGCAGCGGTGCTCGTAAACCCCTGGATATGAGCAGTGTATAATGTGATTGAAAATGAATGAAGCCAGCAAAGGAGAGAACATAACACAAATCTGTATTAACACAAAAAGACACACTGTCTTAGTCTTATCTATAGACTACATATGTTTGATGCGAGTACCATGGGTGACACGGCAGATGTCTAGGTGGTGGTCCAGTTCTGTCCAGGTGCATGCCAGCATCTTCTTGGATATGGACTCCGCTCTTTCAGTGATGCTTCGTGTCAGGACATTCAGCTCCTGTGGCAGTTCTTGATCTAGTCCCACAGAAAGAAGTCACAGTGATGATGGAGGCCAGTGCAACATTGGTGAATCATTTATTCCAGCACGGACAATCCAATGTTCCAGTAGAGCTTCATTCAGATATCCAGCTGGAAATGAGGAGACGCACCATACTGCTGATAGACTACGTTTGGTAGATCTTCCTCTATCTGGGCCATTCCCTTAACATTTCCCGGTTGGAGTGGCCTTATCCTCAAAAAAGAAGGGACTATAGATTTTGTGGGGAATTCACGTTGACTGAGCTCCCCATGTGTCGATAAGGGTCCATTCACACTTCCATGTGTGTTTTGCGGATCCGAGGATCCACAAAACACGAAGACCGGCAATGTGCGTTCCGCATTTAGCAGACCGCACATCGCAGTCACTAATAGAATATGCCTATTCTTGTCCGCTACTGCGGACAAGAATAGGACATGTTCTATTTTTTTCGGGATCGGAATAGCGGACCCGGAAGTGCAGGTCCGCAATTCCGCATCCGGGCCGCACATCGTGCGGCCCCATAGAATGGGTCCGCGATTACGTTCCGCAAAATGCAGGACGAAATTACGGACGTGTGAGTGGACCCTAAGACGTGGGTTTTCTGAGACTCAGATACTAATGTTGTGGCACTTGATCTTCTCACTGAGGTGAAATGTAGTCTCAGCACTGAACACCAGCTTTTCAGCAAATTCGTCTTCGAAGCGCCCCTGCAAGTCAGTGCGAAAGTCACAGCATTTCAGTTTGTCATCCAGTTTTTGTTCCTGAAGAATCTGTAATTATTATGGCTTACAACGCAGACGTCTTCATAAGATAAGCCAAACTGTGGTTTGTGGCCCTTCTCTACTAGTCAGGTCTATACTTGTACTCATATAATAACAAACGCCAGCTTCTGCTCGGACCTCCGGGGCACGGATGCTGCAGGACTGCACTCCCACAGCGATAAATGTAAGCGATTTCCATCCACCGGTATTGGTAAAATCCATTCAATTTTAATTTTTCTCCATTAAAAGTAGTTACAAAAGGTAAATACAAAACAGGCCTCACATCTTTCTGACGCGTTTCGGGTACATGCTTGTAGCACCCTTAGTCATAGAGTCACTAGATGACTACACCAGTCAGGTTTTATGGTGGAAGGGAGGGAGAGGACACACCCAGCGGGTGTGATTGGCATAGAGGAATACTAGCCACTTCCAAATTAACTCCTTGACCACCATAAAAACTGGACTATGTGAACAGAGCCTTAAAACGACATTGCCAAATACAGTAAAATTAATAATGTAAGATTAGATCTTGTTTTCTATACAGTCTATGGGGGACACATGATTCAAGCTTGAATATCCAAAAAGCCTCACGATTGTGACAGTGCACAAAGTTTTAAATTTTATGTAAGAAAATGCTTTGTTGTATTTTGTGTTTATTTGGCAATGTCGTTTTAAGGTTCTGTTCACACAGTCCAGTTTTTATGGTGGTTAAGGAGTTAATTTGGAAGTGGCTAGTATTCCTCTGCCAATCACACCCGCTGGGTGTGTCCTCTCCCTCCTTTCCACCATAAAACCTGACTAGTGTAGTCATCTAGTGACTCTATGACTAAGGGGGCTAAAAGCGTGTACCCGAAACGCGTCAGGGAGATGTGAGGTCTGTTTTGTATTTACCTTTTGTAACTGCTTTTATTGGAGAAAAAAATAAAATTTTATGGATTTTACCAATACCTGTGGCTAGAAATCGCTTACATTTATACTTGTACTCGGCTCCAATCCTATTCACTGTCTCTTTGCAGTCTTCGGGCGGCCCAGACTTTTCCTATGACATAAACATGACTTCACCCAATGTGAAATGCAGTTCCTATGCGGAGCACATTTACCAAATTTATTTAGAAATTTTCTGTGTACTGTGTACTTGCAAATTCCAGCACACAAAAAGCTTTTTCTTGCTGCGATGTCGCCATCTTCAACCTGCCCTTAGGTGTACAGGTTTAGGCCCCATTCAAACGACCATATGTTCAGTCCGCATGCAAAAAATGCAGATCAGATGCGGATCATTTCAAAGGGTCCATAAAAAATGCGGACAGCACGCCAAAGCTGACTGCTGAATAGTATTTGTCCGGTTAAATTATTTAATTTATTTATTAATGATATTGAGGACGGGATTATTAGCACCATTTCTATTTTTGCAGATGACACCAAGCTGTGTAGTACTGTGCAGTCTATGGAAGATGTCCATAAACTACAAGCTGACTTGAACACTCTGAGTGATTGGGCATCAACTTGACAAATGAGGTTCAATTTGGACAAATGTAAAGTTATGCATCTTGGTAGTAATAATCTCTGTGCTTCATATGTCCTAGGGGATGTAACTTATAGAGAAGATTTGGGTGTCCTTGTGGATGGTAGATTAAATTATAGCATGCAATGTCAATCAGCTGCTTATAAGGCCACCAGGATATTGTCATGCATTAAACGAGGCATGGACTCTCAGGCAGGAATGTAATACTACCACTTTACAAAGCATTGGTGCGGCCTCATCTGGAATACGGAGTCCAGTTCTGGGCACCAGCCCATAGAAAGGATGCACTGCAGCTGGAAAAAGTACAGAGGAGAGCGACTAAGCTGATAAGGGGCATGGAGGGTCTTAGTTATGAAGAAAGATTAAAATAATTGAATTTATTTAGTCTTGAGAAGAGACGTCTAAGGGAGGACATGATTAAGCTGTACAAGTATATAAATGGGCCATACAAAAAGTACGGCGAAAAGCTTTTCCATGTAAAATGTGTTCAAAAGACAAGGGGGCACTGCCTCCGACTGAAGAAGAAAAAGTTCAGTCTCCAGAAGCGTCAAAGCTTCTTTACTGTAAGAACTGTGAATCTGTGGAATAGACTTCCTCAGGACGTGGTCACATCAGGAACAGTGGACAGTTTCAAAAAGGGTTTAGACGAATTCTTAAAAGTAAAAAACATAAATGCTTATGAAAACGTGTAGAAATCTGAGTCTCACTTCCTTCTGGGATTCGCGTCCCCACCTATCCCTTGGTCCAACTTGATGGACGTTTGTCTTTTTTCAACCGTATTAACTATGTAACTATGTTGGTTAGAACATCATATAATTTCTGGTGATTTAGACAATGTTCCAACTATTAAAGGAGTTTTCTGAGATTGAATTACTGATGACCTATCCTTTGGATAGGTCATCAATATCTGATCGTTGGGGGTCCAACACCCATCCCCACACCAATCAGCTGTTTGAGAAGGGACAAGCAATCCTGTGAGCACAGCGGCCTTCTCACAACTTTTCCCAGGCAAGTGACAACATGTCATGTGGTCTAAGCGCAGCTCAGTCTCATAGAAGTGAAATGGGCTGAGCGTGATACCAAACACTATACAATGTATAGCGCCGCTGCCTTCTTGAACAGTTTTGGGTGTCGGACTTCCACCGATCAGATACTGATGACCTAGGTTATCAGTAATGAAATCTCAGAAAATTTGAATACCCTTTGTCTAAATCACCAGAAATGATATGATATCCTAGCCTGACAAATAAGTCGTCAGTAGTAAAATATCCACAGATACTTCCACAGAAGCCCTACAACATAGCTAGAATTGAGCGAATCGAAATCCAATGAAGTGGAATTTGATCCGAATTTCAGGATAAATTAGATTCCCCATGAAGCCGAATTTCCTCGTGCTTTGTGGTAGTGAATTAATTTTACCTGAAGTAGTGTAAAAAAAACTAAAGAAATCATACTTAGCTCCTCCATTTGCTTGTGATGGGCCGGCTGTTTGAAGACCTAGGGACAAAATCCTATGTGTTGTGACATATGACGTCCCCACGCCAGCCGCTGTGACAACGTCATCTCGGGCCGTGCAAGATTTTGCACCAGATTCTCAAGTAAGTTGGCGGCACCCGGCCCGTCGCGAGCAAATGGAGGTGGTAAGTATGATTGAATTTTTTTTCTGTTAATTTTACACTGTTTTTACTCTCAGATGCCGCAATCATGTATAAACGCGGCATCTGAGGGGTACAATAATCGGGAGCAGCGCAATCACAGCTCCCTGTCATTGCACCCACTTCTTACAAAAAAATGCTCTTCGTGGCAAAGTAATTAGTCACAAAGCAATTTTTTCGTAAAGTTCGGCGAAGCAGCCGAATCGAATTTTTAAGAAATTCACTCATCTCTAAACATAGCAGTTGACTGGTTCCCAGCTGGTGTGGTGATGTTTGAGGTGGCATTTTGGAACACTAGGCAGATAAGTGAAATGGAGCCCCTGCTAAGCCATAAACTTACCGTAATTCAAAATGATTGGTGATTGGGTCATCGGCAAAGAAAAAGCTTATAGGAACAACACTGGTGGTTTATGGAGGAGAATGGGTTAATGGGCACTTTTCACATTTTCCAATGATGTTGGCAAGTTATAAAGCCAAAAGAGGAACTAACAACACAACATCCCAGGTGATTAAATGTAACCGAACTGCTCAAAACTAAAGGACATTCCATCACAAAGAGATGAATAAAGCTCCACTTTACAGACCATTACTGGAATAAGAGATGGAAAAAACAGCAATATTCTGTCATAATATGGTTATTATTTCTCCAGTGATACAATACATGAAGAAATATTAAGTTCTGTATATTCATCAGCAGATAAAGCCCATTTTATAATAGAGTATTGTATGAAGTCTATTGACAAAGCTGCTGCTTATTGTCTGCTGATGGCTCTACAAGACATTGTTTTTTCAAGTCTTTTGTAAGTTCAAATGCCTCTTTATAAGAATTGGACCATTATTGATCCTTAAAAGCAGCTGGAGTCAATGAAGATTCTACCAAGGACATGACAGCTGCCAACTACACCTCATGATAGAACAACCAATGCTTCTAGATTGTATTGACACAGATTGTTCGAAAAACATTAGAACTGGACTTCACCTATAGCAGTCACCTTTCCCAAGTACAGTGTCTCCTGGTATTTAGATACCGCCAGGACGTACAAAAGGGCAGAACTGCATAACAACCAAAACAGCCACAAGAAAAATATATGAAGCACATACTGTATCAACACTGGCAGACAGCAAAGAGAAATGACAGAAATAACTCACCGATAAATGACAGGAACTGAATGATGGCAAAGGACGAAGGAACTGGAAATCTAGCAATGGAGCAGATAAAAGATGGTATAGGTACTCAGGTAGAGTATGGTGAATGACAATGAGTAGTAATAAATCAGTGAGCAGAAATGTCCCTGCTCTACAATATAACGCAGCAAGACAGCCAAGACAAATCAAAACCAAACAGCAAACGCAAAACAGATTCCACAAGAAACAAAACTACTATGCTAGCAGCAATGAAAGACAGTAGAGCCACAGGCCACGAGAATCACTAATACAATACCAATGGACTAAAGTTTGATGCAAGAATCTGGAAACACATGTACAGAGCTTTCACTAGACCTGCCAAAGAAGTGCAGAAACTCAACTTAAAGAAATGTTAACCAATCAAAAACCCCTCCCAAAATTACCCAGGCTAGTCCTGAATGAACCAGATTCAGTGTAAGGCATATGCATAACAACTGGTTAAACAATATTATTGAGCAGATGAATAACAGGCATCAAGGAATTTCCTGTTGCTAGTAACATAGATGGCAGGTTGTTTCCTAGTTCTTCAGTTACGGTTCCCTGGAGGTTTCCTCCACTAAGTGTTTTTCCTCTCCTGAGTGCCGATGGTGAGGACAACAGAGAAAAATGCAACTTAGGATACTTTCACATTAGCTTTTTTGCTGGGTCTGGCAATTAGGGCTCATTCACACGAACGTTTTTTGGTTCCGTATACGGGCCGTCTTTTTTGTTCCGTATAGGTCGGTATACGTAACCATTCATTTCAATGGTTCCGCAAAAAAAATGGAATGCAATCCGTAAGAATTCTGTTTCCGTGTTCCATTCCGTTCACAGATAGAACATGTCCTATTATTGCCTGGAAATCACGGTCCGTGGCTCCATTCAAGTCAATGGGTCCGCAAAAAAAAAACAACACATACGGAATGTACTCCGTATGTCTTCCGTATTCATTCCATTTTTGCGGAACCATCTTTTGAAAATGTTATGCCCAGCCCAATTTTTTTCTATGTAATTACTGTATATGCCATACGGAAAAACGGAACGGAACTGGAAACACTATTGAAACAAAAAAACGGAATAACGGATCCGTTAAAAATGGTCCACAAAACACTGAAAAAGTCATACGTTTGTGTGAACGAGCCCTTAGGATAATACAACCAGCTACATCTGTTATAAACGGATTTGGTTGTATTATCTCTTAAATGGCCATAAAAATTTCCAAGGATCCATCTTGCTCCGTATTTCATGACTCCCTCAAAAACACAGCGTTTTTCTGTCCGGCATGGGAACGCAACCAAATGGAACGGAATGCATACTGCTGCACTCCGTTCCTTTCAGTTCAGTTTTGTCCCCATTGACAATGATTGGGGACAAAATTGAAGCGTTTTCCTTCGGTATTGAGATCCTATGATGGATCTCAATACCGCAAAGGAAAATCGCTGATGTAAAAGTATCCTTATTTGTCTTTCATACCAACCCCCTGGCATAGCGGGGCCTATGAGGTCGTTTACTATCAATAACAGTACCATCCACAACCAATGCATACTTTTTTCAATATCAAATGTATAAAATAAACATTTACCTTTACTATTATATACAATAAATATAATTCTAATCAGCAAAGGATCTGGTTGACTTTATTATTTTACTCACTTTTATAGCGCTGACATATTCCACAGCACTTTACAGACATTATCATCGCTTGCTGTCTCCATTGGAGCTCACAATCTAATGTCCCCTATCAGTATGTCTTTGGAGCGTGGGAGGAAACCGGAGTACCCAGAGAAAACTCACGCAAACACGGGGAGAACATACAAACTCAATGCAGATGTTGTCCTTGGTTGGGTTTAAACCTAGGACCCCAGTGCTAACCAATGAACCACTGTGCTGCTGGCTTTTAAATGATGACTCGGCCTTCATTGGCATAATGGATGCTCCAGGGAGATTTTTTATATTATGGAAAGTATATAGACTGTGTAATACTTGGATATACAGCATGAGTCAAAAGTCTCAGAGCACCCTTTTATTTCAGAAATGAAATATCTGAATACCCCAGCAAGTAATAGGTGACGGGGCCTATCTTTTAGGCTATGTCCGGAAT
This sequence comes from Bufo gargarizans, assembly GCF_014858855.1. NCBI lineage: Eukaryota > Metazoa > Chordata > Amphibia > Anura > Bufonidae > Bufo > Bufo gargarizans. The sequence continues at coordinate 75,400,466 of NC_058084.1, forward strand.
ATAGCCACCATCTTGAAAGCCGCCATATTGTATCAAAGGCAAATTTTTCCAATAGGAAAATTTTCCCAGAAATCGATTGCCACCATCACATTTGCAATATCTCTTGCGGTTCAAAACTTATCAACGCAGAAAGGTGCAACAACAACGGGGAACGTTCTCTGTGATGCACAACTATTTGACGTGTTCAATGTGTTGTCCCTGCAATTGAACACAGAACTTTGAAGTTTTTAACTTTCTGTGTTCATAACTTTTGAACCACAAGAGATATTGCAAATCTGATTGCGGAAATCGATTTCTGAGAAAATTCTGGTCTTCTTTGACCAATTCAAAATCATTCACTGTCCATTCTTGTAGAGAACCATGTACCATTGGTATGCATCTTTCAATAGGTGGACACAAACTGCAGAGGGTTCCTTGCTCTCCAGTAAGTCATAATGGAGCACTTCCATATATCTCTAACAATTCTCCAGTAATTCATTGGCTCATTCATTTACATGGTATTTAATAGACAGCAGGAATCTGTGACTGCTTTTCATGTAAAAGGACCCGCTTACTTACTGGGCCCCTGTGTAACTGCATAGATTCCACACACAGTTTGTCTGTACCTTCTTATACCATAATACGACATTTATATATGGAAATGGAGAAAGCAATTTTGGCAATAATGACCTTGAATGTAAAAATAGATTGCCCATTTGATTTGTAGAGGAGCTCGCATCAACAGGTCGATGACTCTATGTGTGACTGGTCAATACTCACTGTAACAGATCATCCTTCAGTCAATAATATATTTATTGAGATACAGAGCAAGGACAATGAGTCTTATGTAATAATATAATCCCATTTCAAGTGTCACAAAGATTTATTTCACATCTTCTTGGTATTTGAGATTTATCCGGATTTATCCTAGTTGTTTCTGCATAGCCATAGCTGCGAGTCGTCTCTATTAGAGCAGCTGATGTAGTAGGATTAATTAAACAGGATTTATTCTTCAATATACCTAGTAGAGTGCAATATTTGGATAAAAACTAAATGGTTACAGAGGGAACATCATGCATCTAGATCAGGGATCAGCAACCTCCGGCACTCCAGCTGTTTTGAAACTATAACTCCCAGAATCCTCCTTTCACTTCTATGGGAGTTACAAGAACATCCGTTTTCATGCTGGGAGTTGTAGTTTCACAGCAGCTGGAGTGCCGAAGGTTGTTGACCCCTGATCTAGACAAAGAAACAGTTATGCCTTGGCTTTGCTGCCTGGAGTAATTGCGCCCAGATGTAGATTGCGCCCAGATGACGTAAAGCAAGATGGCAGCGGCCGGCCCGTCGCGAGCAAATGGACGCAATAAGTTTGATTTAAAAAAAAATATATGTTAATTTCACACTGTTTTTACACTCAGATGCCACGATCACCCGAATCAAACTTTAGAAAAATTCGCTCATCTCTAGCAATAAGTTACGGTACATTGGAACAAAAAAGTACATAAAGAAATCTCCTAATACCCCTACTTAAATAAGTTGTGCCATAAACTACTTTTCAATCCAAAGTTTATTTTTATAAGGTACTCTAGCTCCCATTCCTCCTTGGAATGTTTTTCTTTTTTTTTTCTTCTTTTTTTCAAATTGATCTCATTTGCCGTTTTCGCTTATCCCCCATGCTTGAATCCTACTTCCTGGTTGGTCATGTGACTGCTGTCCCATCATGCCTTAGAGCAATGAGATGTATATGAGCAGAACATATGACACTAGTTTATTTTCTACTTCCACATATTCAAAATGCTCTGTGTAACTGGATTTTGTAACAGACACAACTTGTGCTAATGTCTATCATTGTTAGAACAAAATGTATCTTTATGTTTACCTGTCTGTCTATTATCTAACGGTCTGTCTGTCCATCCGTCCATTCATAACTGACATCTAACTGACACTGCACATAGAGGAGGGGTTATTGAAGGGAAGGAAAAGAAGCGCTGTGAGCATGTGCGTCCTGTATCACAAGACTCCACTGCAGGACGTAACCAATAGCAACTGAATTCAAAACTGATTTGCCACAGGGCTCGATGGTAGGCTAATAACTTTAGAATAAGGCAGTTTTGATAAATGAAAGTATTTAGGGAAAGTGGTATAAGAGCTATAACTGTTGGGCGGGATACATATTTATTCAGAATCATGGCACAATCCCATTAAGTCCATTATTGTGCAAATATATAAAACCTTGAATAATGGATATATTTCCAATCCCCCACCCCCATTAAACACACACATAGTGACATCCGGTACATGCCAAGTAGTAAATATACATTATTTGCAGGGATAATTCAGCAACATTAGTGACAAGGATGGGGCTATTGTTTTTTTGGGGGGTTCTCATCATCGTGTTGAGTTTTTATATAAAAAGTCTATGAGTGAAAAGTAAACTATCAATAAAAAATATGTGGAAGAGGTATAACAATGTGTGACATGCTTAGTGCGAGACCTCATGGCTCACGACGTGTGCATGATAACGCATATTGCGTTCCATAATTTCTTTCATCCTCCGGGACTTGTTGGAGTTACCAGACTTCATTGACTGCTCGGACATGGTACTCTGACATCGAGATGAGACTCTTCTTCTTAGGTTTTGGGAGATTGACCTATGAAGGTTCTTCATGGATGATGAAGCCGCCATGGTTTTGATCCACAGATGTTGGATGGCATCACTGGCTGACAACCGGTCTTTGGCGTCTACAGTGAGTAAGCGGTCTATAAAGTCCTTTGCAAGATTGGAAACACTTGGCCATGGCTGAAAAGAGACAATGACATCTTCATTCTTTGGAAAACATTAGTCATATCACGTAATATAGTAATAATATGAATATAGCTATACAATGGCTATATCAGAGTCTAAAAGAGGAAACACTGAATAGGGGGATAAGTATGATAAAGAACAGAGAAAACAGTAACAATTATTTCTAGGTTTGTTAAAGGGAACCTGTCAGCAATTTCATAAAATACTGACAGGCTCAATGAACTGTATTTTATTCCGTCTGTTTTCCCACCAGCTTCTGGTCACCCAGCTTGTCTTGACTGACATGTCTGTCTTTATGTCAATAAAGCCAAGCCAGGGGGGTATTGATGCTGGATGGGAGCAGCTTAGTGGACATTGCTCCCCAAGCCCAGCACTTAAAAACGCTGTGGCCCACATCAGGGTCAAAGTTCACATTTCTGGAGCCCCAAGCAAAGATATATCTTGGGCGCTAAGTTCCTCCTTGTAGCACCACTAAGGTCCTGTCACGACCGCTATCCCAGCAGCAGTCGTGTCGCACCAGACGGAGGGGAAATAGAACGGCCACCCCTTACTAACCCTAAGCTGGCACCTGTCTGCCCTGATACCCTAGACGGGGTGTGAACCCGTGCGGCGAGCAGGATGCCTAAACCCTCAGTCACCCTAAGAAGACTAGACTGGGGAAAGGCAGATGGGAGCACTAGTCACCATCACTCATGTCTAGGAGAACAACAGGGGAAGACAGCAACAAACAAACAATCTCCAGCAGAGATAGACTTATCCAGTCACGAGCAGAGAAGGTGATCCCAATAACGACAGTCCACGCCAGACAAGAGCTCCACAGCAATACCGTCCAACGATCTCCTTCAAAGGTCAGAATAGCACTGGAAGTAAGGACTATATCTGGCAATGACTGCAAGTGAAACTGAAACTAATATAGTAGCTGGGAGTGACAGACAGGACTCACCTGAGAAGGATGCCTACAAACTCCCAGTCAGGACAAAAAGGTTCATAAGGCAAAACCCAGATGACATACCCTGAACCACGGAGCAAACTCACAAGCTATCGCGAGTAGCAAGTTGCTGCGACCTTCTCCTCCCAGACCTGTCTGGGTCAGTCACAGTCGTGACAGTACCCCCCTTTCTACGAGGGGCCACCGGACCCTCAAGACCAGGCCTCTCCGGATGGGACCTATGAAAAGCCCGAATGAGTCTGTCCGCCTTTATCTCTGGCACCCACATTCTCTCTTCGGAACCATAACCTTTCCAGTGCACCAGGTACTGAAGAGAGCGGCGAACATATCGTAAATCAATAATCTTTTCTACCTGAAACTCAAGACTGCCATCAACAACCACTGGTGGAGGCGGTAATGGCAATGGTTCAGGAGGTTCTACATATCTCTTAAGCAGAGATCTGTGGAAGACATTATGGATCCTTAGAGTCTGAGGTAGCTCCAGACGAAAAGCCACCGGGTTAATGATCTTAATTACCCTATAAGGACCAATAAATCTCGGACCTAATTTCCACAAGGGAACCTTCAACTTGATATTTCTGGTAGACAACCACACCAAGTCATTCACCCCAAGGTCCGGACCTTCAGAGCGCTTCTTATCAGCCACACGTTTGTATCTACCACCAATTCTCTTCAAACTTTCTTGCACACTCTGCCACACTGATGAAAGTGAAGACGCAAATCGTTCCTCCTCTGGAATCCCAGATAGCCCCCCCTCACTAAACGTACAAAACTGAGGATGGAAACCATACGCACCCAAAAATGGTGACTTATCGGTGGATTCTTGACGACGATTATTAATGGCAAACTCGGCTAACGGTAAATAAGATGACCACTCCTCCTGATTTTCGGAAAAACAAAGCATCTCAAATATGTCTCTAGGTTTTGATTGGTATGTTCAGTCTGACCGTTAGACTGTGGATGGAAAGATGAAGAAAACGACAGATGAACCCCTAAACGAGAACAAAAAGCTTTCCAAAATTTAGAAACAAATTGGGTACCACGATCCGAAACAATATCGGAAGGGACCCCGTGAAGCTTCACGATGTGGTCAATAAAAACCTGAGCCAGTGTGTTAGCATTAGGCAATGCGGTAAGAGCAATAAAGTGCACCATTTTACTGAATCTGTCAACAACTACAAGAATAACAGTCTTCCCCGCTGATACTGGTAGATCCGTAATGAAATCCATTGATAGGTGCGTACAAGGCCTGTTGGGGATGGCCAGAGGTAAAAGACGCCCTGCCGGACGAGTATGATCTACCTTAGAACGAGCACAGGTAGCACATGCAGACACAAAATTCAACACCTCCTGGCGCCACTTAGGCCACCAGAACCGACGAGACACTAATTCAGAGGTTGCCCTACTACCTGGGTGTCCTGCCAGTGTGGAGTTATGGTGTTCTTTTAGTATTTCCAGGCGTAAATTTTCTGGCACAAACAGTTTACCCGAGGGGCAGGAGGCCGGGGCGTCCCCCTGAGCTTCCAACACCCTCCCCTCTAAACCTGAGTGTAATGCAGAGACCACCACCCCCTTTTGCAAAATAGGCTCTGGTACATCAACATCACCCCCTCCAGGAAAACTTCGAGACAATGCATCCGCCCTAGTATTTTTTGCCCCCGGGCGATAGGTTATTACAAAATTAAACCTAGTAAAAAATAACGACCACCGAGCCTGTCTAGGGGTGAGACGTTTAGCAGACTCCAGATATAAGTTTTTGTGATCAGTAATCACCGTGACGGGATGAACCGCCCCCTCCAAAAAATGACGCCACTCCTCAAAAGCCAACTTAATAGCCAAAAGTTCCCTGTTGCCAATATCATAGTTCCTTTCTGCAGTAGACAATTTCTTCGAAAATAAAGCACACGGACGCCATTCACCAGGGGACGGGCCCTGAGATAGTACCGCTCCCACCCCCACCTCTGATGCATCAACCTCTACAATAAAAGGAAGCGAGACATCTGGCTGTACGAGAATAGGGGCCGAGGTGAATCTCTCCTTCAGAGATGTAAAGGCAGTTTTGGCTGTATGTGACCATTTGGAAAAATCGGAACCCTTTCGGGTCATGTCCGTCAGTGGTTTGACCACCAAAGAATAGTTCTTTATAAACTTTCTATAAAAATTGGCAAACCCCAGGAAGCATTGCAATGCCTTCAGGTTCTCAGGCAGATCCCAGTCCATAATCGCCCGGACTTTCTTTGTATCCATGCGGAAACCTGAATCTGACAACACATACCCCAGAAATGGCAGTTCTTTTACGGTGAACACACATTTCTCTAATTTAGCAAACAATTTGTTGGCCCTTAATATCTGCAGCACTTGTCTCACATGGATCTTATGTGTATCCAGATCCGGAGAATAGACCAGGATGTCATCAAGATATATCACAACAAATCTCCCGATAAGGTGACTAAAAATATAGTTGACAAAATGTTGGAACACCGCAGGCGCATTAGTAAGACCAAAAGGCATAACCAGATTTTCATAATGCCCTTCTGGAGTATTAAAAGCCGTCTTCCACTCATCCCCCTTTTTGATGCGAACCAGGTTATAGGCTCCTCTAAGATCCATCTTGGAGAACCATTTAGCACCAGCAACCTGATTAAAGAGGTCGGGAATGAGAGGAAGAGGATAGGGATCTCAGATAGTTATCCGGTTTAATTCCCGGAAATCCAGGCAAGGACGCAGGCCCCCATCTTTCTTTTTAACGAAAAAGAACCCTGCAGCCACGGGTGAAGAAGAGGGTCTGATGTGTCCCTTAGCCAAACTCTCCGAGATATAATCTTGCATAGCCTTCCTCTCCGGGCCGGAAAGATTGTATAACCGGGTTTTAGGTAGTTTTGCCCCAGGTAATAGATTAATTGGGCAATCATATGGACGATGAGGTGGTAACCCCTGACAACCCTTCTCAGAGAACACATCCATAAAATCTGACAGAAAGGCAGGTAGAGATGTTACAGAGAGTGTAGAGCACCTACTACTCAAGCAGTTGTCCTTACAATGTTCACTCCACTCCACAATCTCCCTGGCCTGCCAATCCACCACTGGATTGTGAGTCACTATCCAGGGAAGCCCCAATACCATAGGAGCCGGAAGACCGTCCAGGACATAACAAGAGATATGCTCTTTATGGAGGTCCCCTACCTGCAGATGGATGTTATGGATGATCTGAGTTAACTCTCTCTGAGTAAGAGGGGAGGAGTCGATGGCAAAAACAGGAATAGTTCTGCGTACCGGTTCTGGAGTAAAACCCAGAGCCTGAGCAAACCGTGAATCCACCAAGTTGACCCCCGCCCCACTGTCCAAAAAGACGGAACAGATCTCAGTCTTATTGCCAGCCTCAACGGTAGCGGACAACTAAAACTGAGACATGCGTATGGAGGAAACGAATACGCCCAGACTGTTATCCTCCGCACAATCTGGGGACTCTAGTTTTCCGGCGGCTCCTTTGTTTGTTCTCTTGGGTTCTGAGGGATATACCTTTACAAAATGACCCCCTCCCCCCACAACGAAAACAAACCTCTGACCTACGGCGGACCTTCGGAGGATTCACCCGTCTAGTGGCGCCCCCTATTTGCATTGGTTCGACTGGATCATAACAAACCGATCCCTGCCCTATAGAGGCCTCTGTAGAATTTAATAGTCTCTCCTTGAGTCGTCTGTCGATTCTTATGGACAGAGACATAGCAGCCTCAAGAGACCCAGGGACCTCGTATACCGCCAGCACGTCTTTTAATTTTTCAGACAACCCCTGGCAGAACTGACTCCTAAGGGTCGAGTCATTCCATAATGTATCAGTAGCCCACCTACGGAATTCAGAACAATATAGTTCAGCAGACCGGTTCTCTTGCCGAAGTCCACGTAGCTTAGACTCAGCCAGTGAGACCCTGTCCGGGTCATCATATACGAGACCCAGGGCTTCAAAAAACTCCTCCACTGATCGTAAGGCCGGAGAGTCTGATGGTAGGGAGAAAGCCCAAGACTGCGGATCTCCTTGCAGGAGAGAAATTACAATGCCCACCCGTTGTTCCTCGCCGCCGGAGGATCTAGGGCGTAACCTGAAGAACAATTTACAAGCTTCTCTGAAGGTTACAAATTGGTCTCTCCCTCCTGAGAACCTATCAGGTAAAACCACTTTTGGCTCAGGAGTACCTTGTTTTCCCGTAGCAACGGTGGAACCCAAGGATTGCTGCTGCTGCTGCAGCACTGTTGCTTTTAATCCTGCCACTTCAAGGAATAACCCCTGTAATTGTTTCGCCAAAACCGTAACCAGATCCATAGTGGAACAGAAAAATACAAAACAAAACAGCAAGCAAAAAAGAACAAAAAAAAGAAATGTCTCTTTTTTTTTTTTTTTAAAGGCCAGATATACTGTCACGACCGCTATCCCAGCAGCAGTCATGTCGCACCAGACGGAGGGGAAAGGGGACCCTTATCTACGGATGGGAAATAGAACGGCCACCCCTTACTAACCCTAAGCTGGCACCTGTCTGCCCTGATACCCTAGACGGGGTGTGAACCCGTGCGGCGAGCAGGATGCCTAAACCCTCAGTCACCCTAAGAAGACTAGACTGGGGAAAGGCAGATGGGAGCACTAGTCACCATCACTCATGTCTAGGAGAACAACAGGGGAAGACAGCAACAAACAAACAATCTCCAGCAGAGATAGACTTATCCAGTCACGAGCAGAGAAGGTGATCCCAATAACGACAGTCCACGCCAGACAAGAGCTCCACAGCAATACCGTCCAACGATCTCCTTCAAAGGTCAGAATAGCACTGGAAGTAAGGACTATATCTGGCAATGACTGCAAGTGAAACTGAAACTAATATAGTAGCTGGGAGTGACAGACAGGACTCACCTGAGAAGGATGCCTACAAACTCCCAGTCAGGACAAAAAGGTTCATAAGGCAAAACCCAGGATGACATACCCTGAACCACGGAGCAAACTCACAAGCTATCGCGAGTAGCAAGTCGCTGCGACCTTCTCCTCCCAGACCTGTCTGGATCAGTCACAGTCATGACAGTACCCCCCTTTCTACGAGGGGTCACCGGACCCTCAAGACCAGGCCTCTCCGGATGGGACCTATGAAAAGCCCGAATGAGTCTGTCCGCCTTTATCTCTGATGCTGGCACCCACATTCTCTCTTCGGAACCATAACCTTTCCAGTGCACCAGGTACTGAACAGAGCGGCGAACATATCGTGAATCAATAATCTTTTCTACCTGAAACTCAAGACTGCCATCAACAACCACTGGTGGAGGCGGTAATGGCAATGGTTCAGGAGGTTCTACATATCTCTTAAGCAGAGATCTGTGGAAGACATTATGGATCCTTAGAGTCTGAGGTAGCTCCAGACGAAAAGCCACCGGGTTAATGATCTTAATTACCCTATAAGGACCAATAAATCTCAGACCTAATTTCCACGAGGGAACCTTCAACTTGATATTTCTGGTAGACAACCACACCAAGTCATTCACCCCAAGGTCCGGACATTCAGAGCGCTTCTTATCAGCCACACGTTTGTATCTACCACCAATTCTCTTCAAACTTTCTTGCACACTCTGCCACACTGATGAAAGTGAAGACGCAAATCGTTCCTCCTCGGGAATCCCAGATAGCCCCCCCTCACTAAACGTACAAAACTGAGGATGGAAACCATACGCACCCAAAAATGGTGACTTATCGGTGGATTCTTGACGACGATTATTAATGGCAAACTCGGCTAACGGTAAATAAGATGACCACTCCTCCTGATTTTCGGAAAACAAAGCATCTCAAATATGTCTCTAGGTTTTGATTGGTATGTTCAGTCTGACCGTTGGACTGTGGATGGAAAGATGAAGAAAACGACAGATGAACCCCTAAACGAGAACAAAAAGCTTTCCAAAATTTAGAAACAAATTGGGTACCACGATCCGAAACAATATCGGAAGGGACCCCGTGAAGCTTCACGATGTGGTCAATAAAAACCTGAGCCAGTGTGTTAGCATTAGGCAATGCGGTAAGAGCAATAAAGTGCACCATTTTACTGAATCTGTCAACAACTACAAGAATAACAGTCTTCCCCGCTGATACTGGTAGATCCGTAATGAAATCCATTGATAGGTGCGTCCAAGGCCTGTTGGGGATGGCCAGAGGTAAAAGACGCCCTGCCGGACGAGTATGATCTACCTTAGAACGAGCACAGGTAGCACATGCAGACACAAAATTCAACACCTCCTGGCGCCACTTAGGCCACCAGAACCGACGAGACACTAATTCAGAGGTTGCCCTACTACCTGGGTGTCCTGCCAGTGTGGAGTTATGGTGTTCTTTTAGTATCTCCAGGCGTAAATTTTCTGGCACAAACAGTTTACCCGAGGGGCAGGAGGCCGGGGCGTCCCCCTGAGCTTCCAACACCCTCCCCTCTAAACCTGAGTGTAATGCAGAGACCACCACCCCCTTTTGCAAAATAGGCTCTGGTACATCAACATCACCCCCTCCAGGAAAACTTCGAGACAATGCATCCGCCCTAGTATTTTTTGCCCCCGGGCGATAGGTTATTACAAAATTAAACCTAGTAAAAAATAACGACCACCGAGCCTGTCTAGGGGTGAGACGTTTAGCAGACTCCAGATATAAGTTTTTGTGATCAGTAATCACCGTGACGGGATGAACCGCCCCCTCCAAAAAATGACGCCACTCCTCAAAAGCCAACTTAATAGCCAAAAGTTCCCTGTTGCCAATATCATAGTTCCTTTCTGCAGTAGACAATTTCTTCGAAAATAAAGCACACGGACGCCATTCACCAGGGGACGGGCCCTGAGATAGTACCGCTCCCACCCCCACCTCTGATGCATCAACCTCTACAATAAAAGGAAGCGAGACATCTGGCTGTACGAGAATAGGGGCCGAGGTGAATCTCTCCTTCAGAGATGTAAAGGCAGTTTTGGCTGTATGTGACCATTTGGAAAAATCGGAACCCTTTCGGGTCATGTCCGTCAGTGGTTTGACCACCAAAGAATAGTTCTTTATAAACTTTCTATAAAAATTGGCAAACCCCAGGAAGCATTGCAATGCCTTCAGGTTCTCAGGCAGATCCCAGTCCATAATCGCCCGGACTTTCTTTGTATCCATGCGGAAACCTGAATCTGACAACACATACCCCAGAAATGGCAGTTCTTTTACGGTGAACACACATTTCTCTAATTTAGCAAACAATTTGTTGGCCCTTAATATCTGCAGCACTTGTCTCACATGGATCTTATGTGTATCCAGATCCGGAGAATAGACCAGGATGTCATCAAGATATATCACAACAAATCTCCCGATAAGGTGACTAAAAATATCGTTGACAAAATGTTGGAACACCGCAGGCGCATTAGTAAGACCAAAAGGCATAACCAGATTTTCATAATGCCCTTCTGGAGTATTAAAAGCCGTCTTCCACTCATCCCCCTCTTTGATGCGAACCAGGTTATAGGCTCCTCTAAGATCCATCTTGGAGAACCATTTAGCACCAGCAACCTGATTAAAGAGGTCGGGAATGAGAGGAAGAGGATAGGGATCTCAGATAGTTATCCGGTTTAATTCCCGGAAATCCAGGCAAGGACGCAGGCCCCCATCTTTCTTTTTAACGAAAAAGAACCCTGCAGCCACGGGTGAAGAAGAGGGTCTGATGTGTCCCTTAGCCAAACTCTCCGAGATATAATCTTGCATAGCCTTCCTCTCCGGGCCGGAAAGATTGTATAACCGGGTTTTAGGTAGTTTTGCCCCAGGTAATAGATTAATTGGGCAATCATATGGACGATGAGGTGGTAACCCCTGACAACCCTTCTCAGAGAACACATCCATAAAATCTGACAGAAAGGCAGGTAGAGATGTTACAGAGAGTGTAGAGCACCTACTACTCAAGCAGTTGTCCTTACAATGTTCACTCCACTCCACAATCTCCCTGGCCTGCCAATCCACCACTGGATTGTGAGTCACTATCCAGGGAAGCCCCAATACCATAGGAGCCAGAAGACCGTCCAGGACATAACAAGAGATATGCTCTTTATGGAGGTCCCCTACCTGCAGATGGATATTATGGATGATCTGAGTTAACTCTCTCTGAGTAAGAGGGGAGGAGTCGATGGCAAAAACAGGAATAGTTCTGCGTACCGGTTCTGGAGTAAAACCCAGAGCCTGAGCAAACCGTGAATCCACCAAGTTGACCCCCGCCCCACTGTCCAAAAAGACGGAACAGATCTCAGTCTTATTGCCAGCCTCAACGGTAGCGGACAACTAAAACTGAGACATGCGTATGGAGGAAACGAATACGCCCAGACTGTTATCCTCCGCACAATCTGGGGACTCTAGTTTTCCGGCGGCTCCTTTGTTTGTTCTCTTGGGTTCTGAGGGATATACCTTTACAAAATGACCCCTCCCCCCACAACGAAAACAAACCTCTGACCTACGGCGGACCTTCGGAGGATTCACCCGTCTAGTGGCGCCCCCTATTTGCATTGGTTCGACTGGATCATAACAAACCGATCCCTGCCCTATAGAGGCCTCTGTAGAATTTAATAGTCTCTCCTTGAGTCGTCTGTCGATTCTTATGGACAGAGACATAGCAGCCTCAAGAGACCCAGGGACCTCGTATACCGCCAGCACGTCTTTTAATTTTTCAGACAACCCCTGGCAGAACTGACTCCTAAGGGTCGAGTCATTCCATAATGTATCAGTAGCCCACCTACGGAATTCAGAACAATATAGTTCAGCAGACCGGTTCTCTTGCCGAAGTCCACGTAGCTTAGACTCAGCCAGTGAGACCCTGTCCGGGTCATCATATACGAGACCCAGGGCTTCAAAAAACTCCTCCACTGATCGTAAGGCCGGAGAGTCTGATGGTAGGGAGAAAGCCCAAGACTGCGGATCTCCTTGCAGGAGAGAAATTACAATGCCCACCCGTTGTTCCTCGCCGCCGGAGGATCTAGGGCGTAACCTGAAGAACAATTTACAAGCTTCTCTGAAGGTTACAAATTGGTCTCTCCCTCCTGAGAACCTATCAGGTAAAACCACTTTTGGCTCAGGAGTACCTTGTTTTCCCGTAGCAACGGTGGAACCCAAGGATTGCTGCTGCTGCTGCAGCACTGTTGCTTTTAATCCTGCCACTTCAAGGAATAACCCCTGTAATTGTTTCGCCAAAACCGTAACCAGATCCATAGTGGAACAGAAAAATACAAAACAAAACAGCAAGCAAAAAATAAAAATAAAAAGAAATGTCTCTTTTTTTTTTTTTTTAAAGGCCAGATATACTGTCACGACCGCTATCCCAGCAGCAGTCATGTCGCACCAGACGGAGGGGAAAGGGGACCCTTATCTACGGATGGGAAATAGAACGGCCACCCCTTACTAACCCTAAGCTGGCACCTGTCTGCCCTGATACCCTAGACGGGGTGTGAACCCGTGCGGCGAGCAGGATGCCTAAACCCTCAGTCACCCTAAGAAGACTAGACTGGGGAAAGGCAGATGGGAGCACTAGTCACCATCACTCATGTCTAGGAGAACAACAGGGGAAGACAGCAACAAACAAACAATCTCCAGCAGAGATAGACTTATCCAGTCACGAGCAGAGAAGGTGATCCCAATAACGACAGTCCACGCCAGACAAGAGCTCCACAGCAATACCGTCCAACGATCTCCTTCAAAGGTCAGAATAGCACTGGAAGTAAGGACTATATCTGGCAATGACTGCAAGTGAAACTGAAACTAATATAGTAGCTGGGAGTGACAGACAGGACTCACCTGAGAAGGATGCCTACAAACTCCCAGTCAGGACAAAAAGGTTCATAAGGCAAAACCCAGATGACATACCCTGAACCACGGAGCAAACTCACAAGCTATCGCGAGTAGCAAGTTGCTGCGACCTTCTCCTCCCAGACCTGTCTGGGTCAGTCACAGTCGTGACAGTACCCCCCTTTCTACGAGGGGCCACCGGACCCTCAAGACCAGGCCTCTCCGGATGGGACCTATGAAAAGCCCGAATGAGTCTGTCTGCCTTTATCTCTGGTACCCACATTCTCTCTTCGGAACCATAACCTCTCCAGTGCACCAGGTACTGAAGAGAGCGGCGAACATATCGTAAATCAATAATCTTTTCTACCTGAAACTCAAGACTGCCATCAACAACCACTGGTGGAGACGGTAATGGCAATGGTTCAGGAGGTTCTACATATCTCTTAAGCAGAGATCTGTGGAAGACATTATGGATCCTTAGAGTCTGAGGTAGCTCCAGACGAAAAGCCACCGGGTTAATGATCTTAATTACCCTATAAGGACCAATAAATCTCGGACCTAATTTCCACAAGGGAACCTTCAACTTGATATTTCTGGTAGACAACCACACCAAGTCATTCACCCCAAGGTCCGGACCTTCAGAGCGCTTCTTATCAGCCACACGTTTGTATCTACCACCAATTCTCTTCAAACTTTCTTGCACACTCTGCCACACTGATGAAAGTGAAGACGCAAATCGTTCCTCCTCGGGAATCCCAGATAGCCCCCCCTCACTAAACGTACAAAACTGAGGATGGAAACCATACGCACCCAAAAATGGTGACTTATCGGTGGATTCTTGACGACGATTATTAATGGCAAACTCGGCTAACGGTAAATAAGATGACCACTCCTCCTGATTTTCGGAAAACAAAGCATCTCAAATATGTCTCTAGGTTTTGATTGGTATGTTCAGTCTGACCGTTAGACTGTGGATGGAAAGATGAAGAAAACGACAGATGAACCCCTAAACGAGAACAAAAAGCTTTCCAAAATTTAGAAACAAATTGGGTACCACGATCCGAAACAATATCGGAAGGGACCCCGTGAAGCTTCACGATGTGGTCAATAAAAACCTGAGCCAGTGTGTTAGCATTAGGCAATGCGGTAAGAGCAATAAAGTGCACCATTTTACTGAATCTGTCAACAACTACAAGAATAACAGTCTTCCCCGCTGATACTGGTAGATCCGTAATGAAATCCATTGATAGGTGCGTACAAGGCCTGTTGGGGATGGCCAGAGGTAAAAGACGCCCTGCCGGACGAGTATGATCTACCTTAGAACGAGCACAGGTAGCACATGCAGACACAAAATTCAACACCTCCTGGCGCCACTTAGGCCACCAGAACCGACGAGACACTAATTCAGAGGTTGCCCTACTACCTGGGTGTCCTGCCAGTGTGGAGTTATGGTGTTCTTTTAGTATTTCCAGGCGTAAATTTTCTGGCACAAACAGTTTACCCGAGGGGCAGGAGGCCGGGGCGTCCCCCTGAGCTTCCAACACCCTCCCCTCTAAACCTGAGTGTAATGCAGAGACCACCACCCCCTTTTGCAAAATAGGCTCTGGTACATCAACATCACCCCCTCCAGGAAAACTTCGAGACAATGCATCCGCCCTAGTATTTTTTGCCCCCGGGCGATAGGTTATTACAAAATTAAACCTAGTAAAAAATAACGACCACCGAGCCTGTCTAGGGGTGAGACGTTTAGCAGACTCCAGATATAAGTTTTTGTGATCAGTAATCACCGTGACGGGATGAACCGCCCCCTCCAAAAAATGACGCCACTCCTCAAAAGCCAACTTAATAGCCAAAAGTTCCCTGTTGCCAATATCATAGTTCCTTTCTGCAGTAGACAATTTCTTCGAAAATAAAGCACACGGACGCCATTCACCAGGGGACGGGCCCTGAGATAGTACCGCTCCCACCCCCACCTCTGATGCATCAACCTCTACAATAAAAGGAAGCGAGACATCTGGCTGTACGAGAATAGGGGCCGAGGTGAATCTCTCCTTCAGAGATGTAAAGGCAGTTTTGGCTGTATGTGACCATTTGGAAAAATCGGAACCCTTTCGGGTCATGTCCGTCAGTGGTTTGACCACCAAAGAATAGTTCTTTATAAACTTTCTATAAAAATTGGCAAACCCCAGGAAGCATTGCAATGCCTTCAGGTTCTCAGGCAGATCCCAGTCCATAATCGCCCGGACTTTCTTTGTATCCATGCGGAAACCTGAATCTGACAACACATACCCCAGAAATGGCAGTTCTTTTACGGTGAACACACATTTCTCTAATTTAGCAAACAATTTGTTGGCCCTTAATATCTGCAGCACTTGTCTCACATGGATCTTATGTGTATCCAGATCCGGAGAATAGACCAGGATGTCATCAAGATATATCACAACAAATCTCCCGATAAGGTGACTAAAAATATCGTTGACAAAATGTTGGAACACCGCAGGCGCATTAGTAAGACCAAAAGGCATAACCAGATTTTCATAATGCCCTTCTGGAGTATTAAAAGCCGTCTTCCACTCATCCCCCTTTTTGATGCGAACCAGGTTATAGGCTCCTCTAAGATCCATCTTGGAGAACCATTTAGCACCAGCAACCTGATTAAAGAGGTCGGGAATGAGAGGAAGAGGATAGGGATCTCAGATAGTTATCCGGTTTAATTCCCGGAAATCCAGGCAAGGACGCAGGCCCCCATCTTTCTTTTTAACGAAAAAGAACCCTGCAGCCACGGGTGAAGAAGAGGGTCTGATGTGTCCCTTAGCCAAACTCTCCGAGATATAATCTTGCATAGCCTTCCTCTCCGGGCCGGAAAGATTGTATAACCGGGTTTTAGGTAGTTTTGCCCCAGGTAATAGATTAATTGGGCAATCATATGGACGATGAGGTGGTAACCCCTGACAACCCTTCTCAGAGAACACATCCATAAAATCTGACAGAAAGGCTGGTAGAGATGTTACAGAGTGTAGAGCACCTACTACTCAAGCAGTTGTCCTTACAATGTTCACTCCACTCCACAATCTCCCCGGCCTGCTAATCCACCACTGGATTGTGAGTCACTATCCAGGGAAGCCCCAATACCATAGGAGCCGGAAGACCGTCCAGGACATAACAAGAGATATGCTCTTTATGGAGGTCCCCTACCTGCAGATGGATGTTATGGATGATCTGAGTTAACTCTCTCTGAGTAAGAGGGGAGGAGTCGATGGCAAAAACAGGAATAGTTCTGCGTACCGGTTCTGGAGTAAAACCCAGAGCCTGAGCAAACCGTGAATCCACCAAGTTGACCCCCGCCCCACTGTCCAAAAAGACGGAACAGATCTCAGTCTTATTGCCAGCCTCAACGGTAGCGGACAACAAAAACTGAGACATGCGTATGGAGGAAACGAATACGCCCAGACTGTTATCCTCCGCACAATCTGGGGACTCTAGTTTTCCGGCGGCTCCTTTGTTTGTTCTCTTGGGTTCTGAGGGATATACCTTTACAAAATGACCCCTCCCCCCACAACGAAAACAAACCTCTGACCTACGGCGGACCTTCGGAGGATTCACCCGTCTAGTGGCGCCCCCTATTTGCATTGGTTCGACTGGATCATAACAAACCGATCCCTGCCCTATAGAGGCCTCTGTAGAATTTAATAGTCTCTCCTTGAGTCGTCTGTCGATTCCTTTGGACAGAGACATAGCAGCCTCAAGAGACCCAGGGACCTCGTATACCGCCAGCACGTCTTTTAATTTTTCAGACAACCCCTGGCAGAACTGACTCCTAAGGGTCGAGTCATTCCATAATGTATCAGTAGCCCACCTACGGAATTCAGAACAATATAGTTCAGCAGACCGGTTCTCTTGCCGAAGTCCACGTAGCTTAGACTCAGCCAGTGAGACCCTGTCCGGGTCATCATATACGAGACCCAGGGCTTCAAAAAACTCCTCCACTGATCGTAAGGCTGGAGAGTCTGATGGTAGGGAGAAAGCCCAAGACTGCGGATCTCCTTGCAGGAGAGAAATTACAATGCCCACCCGTTGTTCCTCGCCGCCGGAGGATCTAGGGCGTAACCTGAAGAACAATTTACAAGCTTCTCTGAAGGTTACAAATTGGTCTCTCCCTCCTGAGAACCTATCAGGTAAAACCACTTTTGGCTCAGGAGTACCTTGTTTTCCCGTAGCAACGGTGGAACCCAAGGATTGCTGCTGCTGCTGCTGCAGCACTGTTGCTTTTAATCCTGCCACTTCAAGGAATAACCCCTGTAATTGTTTCGCCAAAACCGTAACCAGATCCATAGTGGAACAGAAAAATACAAAACAAAACAGCAAGCAAAAAAGAAAAAAAAAAAGAAATGTCTCTTTTTTTTTTTTTTTTAAAGGCCAGATATACTGTCACGACCGCTATCCCAGCAGCAGTCATGTCGCACCAGACGGAGGGGAAAGGGGACCCTTATCTACGGATGGGAAATAGAACGGCCACCCCTTACTAACCCTAAGCTGGCACCTGTCTGCCTGATACCCTAGACGGGGTGTGAACCCGTGCGGCGAGCAGGATGCCTAAACCCTCAGTCACCCTAAGAAGACTAGACTGGGGAAAGGCAGATGGGAGCACTAGTCACCATCACTCATGTCTAGGAGAACAACAGGGGAAGACAGCAACAAACAAACAATCTCCAGCAGAGATAGACTTATCCAGTCACGAGCACAGAAGGTGATCCCAATAACGACAGTCCACGCCAGACAAGAACTCCACAGCAATACCGTCCAACGATCTCCTTCAAAGGTCAGAATAGCACTGGAAGTAAGGACTATATCAGGCAATGACTGCAAGTAAAACTGAAACTAATATAGTAGCTGGGAGTGGCAGACAGGACTCACCTGAGAAGGATGCCTACAAACTCCCAGTCAGGACAAAAAGGTTCATAAGGCAAAACCCAGATGACATACCCTGAACCACGGAGCAAACTCACAAGCTATCGCGAGTAGCAAGTCGCTACGACCTTCTCCTCCCAGACCTGTCTGGATCAGTCACAGTCGTGACAGGTCCACCCCAAAGCACGCCCTATCATAGTGCTAATATGCTGTCCCTAACACATAGTATAATGCGCTCTCTGTGCCCCTCACACAATATGATGTCTTCTTTTGTGCCCTTCACACAGTAGGATGTCCACTTTTGCACATATGCCCACTTATGCCCTGACAAGTATAACACAGTATAATGCCTCTTATGTGCTCCCAACACAATATGATGCCCCTTATGTGCCCCAACATAATATGATGTCCCCTTATTTTCCCACAACACAATATGGTAGTCCGTTAGTATCTCCAAAATGAATACTCACCTAGCCTTGCAGATTGTGCACAATCTTTTATGCTACAGTATGCTCACCAAAAGATGAAAAAGTAGGCATTTTAGACAGATTTATTAAAGGGCATCTGTCAGCAGTTTTGTATCTATGAAACTGGCTGACCTGTTGCATGTGTGCTTGTCAGCTGAAGGCATCTGTGTTGGTCCCAACAGGTAATGCTTTGAAATACAGGACCAGATTTAATAATCCTAAAGATGGCGTAAGGAGGCTGTGTAGACCTGCACCGGATTTATCACAGGGGTTCAGGAAGATAAATGTGGTGCAGGGACAGACACTATTCTCTGACTCTATACCAACTACTGATTGGCTTACTTTGAGACAGATTTTTATGCCAGAATTGTTGCACACTTTTTGGTCCCATGAAGCTCTGCTCCCTTTCTGCTAAGCCCCACCTCCCCTGCAGCAATTTGTAGACAATTTTTTGGGCAGACACTTTAGTAAATCTGGGCCTATGTATTCCAAAGTATTATTTAGGCAATAACCAAAAATATGCCCTAGGGGCAAATAAAAAAAATAATAAAAAATATATTATTTTAAATAATTCTCCTTAACCACTTCAGCCCCGCTAGGTGAAACCCCCTTCATGACCAGAGCATTTTTTACACTTCGGCACTACACTCCTTTCACCGTTTATCGCTCGGTCATGCAACTTACCATACAAATGAATTTTACCTCCTTTTCTTCTCACTAATAGAGCTTTCATTTGGTGGTATTTCATTGCTGCTGGCAATTTTACTTTTTTTGTTATTAATCAAAATGTAACGATTTTTTTGCAAAAAAATGACATTTTTCACTTTCAGCTGTAAAATTTTGCAAAAAAAACGACATCCATATATAAATTTTTCACCAAATTTATTGTTCTACATGTCTTTGATAAAAAAAAAATGTTTAGGCAAAAAAAAAAATGGTTTGGGTAAAAGTTATAGCATTTACAAACTATGGTACAAAAATGTGAATTTCCGCTTTTTGAAACAGCTCTGACTTTCTGAGCACCTGTCATGATTCCTGAGGTTCTACAATGCCCAAACAGTAGAAAACCCCCACAAATGACCCCATTTCGGAAAGTAGACACCCTAAGGTATTCGCTGATGGGCATAGTGAGTTCATAGAACTTTTTATTTTTTGTCACAAGTTAGCGGAAAATGATGATGATTTTTATTTATTTATTTTTTCTTACAAAGTCTCATATTCCACTAACTTGCGACAAAAAATAAAAAATTCTAGGAACTCGCCATGCCCCTCACGGAATACCTTGGGGTGTCTTCTTTCCAAAATGGGGTCACTTGTGGCGTAGTTATACTGCCCTGGCAATTTAGGGGCCCAAATGTGTGAGAAGAACTTTGCAATCAAAATGTGTAAAAAATGACCGGTGAAATCCAAAAGGTGCACTTTGGAATATGTGCCCCTTTGCCCACCTTGGCAGCAAAAAAGTGTGACACATCTGGTATCGCCGTACTCAGGAGAAGTTGGGGAATGTGTTTTGGGGTGTCATTTTACATATACCCATGCTGGGTGAGAAAAATATCTTGGTCAAATGCCAACTTTGTATAAAAAAAATGGGAAAAGTTGTCTTTTGCCAAGATATTTCTCTCATCCAGCATGGTTATATGTAAAATGGCACCCCAAAACACATTGCCCAACTTCTCCTGAGTACGGCGATACCAGATGTGTCACACTTTTTTGCTGCCAAGGTGGGCAAAGGTGCACATATTCCAAAGTGCACCTTTCAGATTTTGCAGGCCATTTTTTACACATTTTGATTGCAAGGTACTTCTCACACATTTGGGCCCCTAAATTGCCAGGGCAGTATAA